>NC_068324.1:11483644-11822215 GCF_025860055.1 Xyrauchen texanus
CAGCAGGACTTCTGGTCACTCAAAAAAAATATTCTTGGCTAAACTTTATTCAATCAGGGACAGTGGTTCCACATGTTTGAAATTCATTTTCTCAATTAAAATGACCATGTTATTTCAACTTAAATACTTTAAGTTGAAGGAACCCAACTGAATCAAGTAAACCCAACATGTTAAAGTAAACCCAAATTTAACATGATAAAATAACGGAAATTCTTTTAGAGATATGCTAGCTTGTGACAGGGAGTGTTAGCATGCTAAACATACCGATGGGAACTAATAATCCTCTGCCCATTTTCAGTTAACCAAACAAAAACTATACATGTTGTCCGAAAGCAAATGGATTAAGTAAAGCTAACAAGACACTTTTTTAGCTGAATCAACATACTGAATTTTTTGAGCAATATGAACATGGGAGAACTGAGTAAAATTGACAATGTTGAAAGTAAATTTTATTTAATGTATTAAAGAGCCCATATTATGCTCATATACAGGTTCATCATTTTATTTTGGGGGTCTACTAGAATAGGTTTACATGCTTTAATGTAAAAAAAAAAAACACACATTATTTTTCTCATACTGTACATTGCTGCAGCACCTCTTTTCCCCCTTTGTCTGAAATGCTCCGTGTTAGCTCCGTCTCTTTAAAGCCCCCCCTTTCCGAAAAGCCCAGTCTGCACTGACTGGTCAGCTGGCCCAGTCTGTTGTGATTTGTCTACCGCTTGGAGTATGTCGGAAATGTAATGGCCCTTACCATAACCGAGTTTCAGCTTAAAGTAGCCCTTAGGCGGGAATTATGCAAATGTGTTACATAGTGACATAGCTAAGTCATGGAAGTAATGGCTGGACTGCAAACCAGGCATTTCAGGCAGTTCAGGAGCAGTTTTATTTTTGGGGGGAAGAGTGTAACTCCCTTTGGCGTGGACTTTGTACTTTGTAACTTTGCAGACCTTTTACATGCACAAATGGTTCTATTACACACTAAAGGAAAGGTAAAATCCTAAAAAGCATAATAAGGCCTCTTTAAATAACCTTATATGGTGCAAAATACAATATACTGTATATTATATTACCTCTGTAATGCTGTATTAGTTTGTTTGTACGAATATCCCAGATTTTTAATGTGTTGTCCGCTCCTGATGATGCAATGCATGTGCCACTTGAATTGAAGTCCACAAACGTAGCTGACCTAAAAAAAAAAAAAAAGTAAAAAATGCTGGGAAACTTGGTGAGGCCCAAAAAATGAAAACCCATTTATCAAACTAAAGAAACTCTCACCCGCCATAGTCTGTGAAAATGTTGATACATTGACGTGTGGATGTATCCCAGAGGCGAACTGTCCTGTCATCACCACAGGAAGCAATTAAACGACCATCTGGTGAAAACCTGTCAGTCACAGACAAACACAGTGAGAAAAATACCACTTTATATCAAACACATTTCCTTCATCACAAAAATGATCTGCTTCTAAAGTAGCCACAATCAAAATGTATATGTTTAACAGTATTATCAAAAATGTGATGACATTTTTGTACCTCGCACAGCGCACCCAGTTGGTATGCCGGTTGAGAGAATAGAGGAATTTCTTTCGTTCAACGCCCCACACTTTTACAGATTTGTCATCTGAGGCCGTGACCAGCCTTCGGCCATCACTGGAGAAATTAACACTTCGAACGCTTGCCGTGTGAGCTTTGAACACCGTTGACTCTCCCTTTCTGTAAAGCACATCAAGATAACGGAATAGAGCACAACAGTCTGATTCCGAAAGTAAAACAAATCCCATTTATTTATCCCATAGACTAATTGTTTTCAGTAATAACTTGTAAACTTTTAATGACAGACCTAAAGTGACTGTACAGAGGTTGTTCATCGATGAAGCCACCGAAACCTGCAAAATGTGCCTCAAGAGCGATTGCCCACTCCCATGACACACTGTGTATGGTGTAACGAGTCGGTGTCTCTTCACCTTTAAACTACTTATCTATTTGTACATATTGGAATATTTTGCAATAAATGTAAAATAGAATGTTTCTATAACTAAAATCAACAACCTAAAATCAATAGTTTTATATATTCCCATTTTTTTTAATTCAATTACATCATTCTTAATACTTCATGGGATTGTAGTTAATGCCCTCATGAAAGACGGTAATTACACAAAATTGTCTTTTTGTACAATTTTCAATACTTTTTGCCTCAAAACGCATTTTGTGATGTTGCGATTCATTTCGAAGATGGCTAGTTTGGTTCATGGCTTAGAACACTTTTATGGGGTATTTTATGAAGTCTATGGAAGAAATGAATGGGGAAAATACTTCCATAAAACAGACAGCTGAATTAGTGAGCGGGCACTGTTGTGCTCTCTAGTGCACCCAAAAATGACATTTCCCTCATCATTTGCTCACCCTCATACCATCCCAGATGTATATAACTTTCTTTCTTCTGCAGAACACAAGTTAAGATTTAGAAGAATATCTCAACTCTGTAGGTCCATACAATTTAAGAAAATTTTGATTTTGGATGACAACAGACCAAAATATAACTCCTTTTTCACTATAAATCTTGGTATCAGCAGTCTCCTTGGTGATCATGATTTCAAGCTTGATTACACTTCCTAGCAATGTCTAGTGCTTGGTGCATAAGTCAAGCAACAAGAAGTGTAATCAAGCTTGAAATAATGATCAACAAGGAGACTGTTGATGTCACGATTTATAGTGAAAAGGTTTCTCACCCACTGGATTGCTTCCAAAGACATGGATTAAAACACTGGATTCTAATAGATTACTTTAATGTTGCCTTTGTGTGCTTTCTGGATCTTCAAAGTTCTAGCCATCATTCACTTGTATTGTGAGCTTCGATATTCTTCTAAAATCGTATTTTGTGTTATGCAGAAGATATAAAGGGGATGGCATTTGGGTGAGTAAATGATGAGAGAATTTACCTCTTTGGTTGAATTATTCCTTAAACACACAATAAACACATAACAGCACAAACAATGGGCAGCTTGAAAGGGGACATCTGTTCTCACTTACATGTTGGGTGTCCACACTCGAACCGTCTGATCTCTGGATGAAGATGCCACCAAGGAACCACTTGGAGAAAAATGAACCCCTGTAATGATATCTGTGTGACCCACAAACCTGAATGCCCTGGCTTTGGGAGAAAGGTTCCATATCATCAGGGTCTTGTCAAAGGACCCAGTAGCTGCAAAAGAAGACATCATCACATAATGGAAGAGAGGAGAAGAGAACAGAAGAGAAAATATATATGACATACCCAGCTGTTTATTATTGGGGCTGAAGTCTGTGCAGGTAACAACATCTTTATGTCCTTTAAAATGTCTCTGAAGGGTTGGATCCTCCTGAAAAGTATGGATTCATAAAGAATTCAGAAATGCATTATACTAATATCAATACTTTTTCAAGTTTCCAACTAATGTAAAGCTTTTATGTGAAACAATCCTATCCCATAGCACAGTGATGGCATCAGATGGCAGAACCATATTGCCATATATATGTACCATGGTATCTATATGGCATTCCATGGAACTTAAAACAAACAATATATTCTGTCACCATTGTACATATATAAACAATAATGTTTTTACCATGGTACCAGTCCAAAACATCATGGTATTACCACTGTACCATGTCTAAAAATCAATGGCACTTTTTTTAAGTGAAAATTTATAAATTTAAGATTTGATTCGATTAGATTAATCACTTGGTTTTCAAAAAACCATATGTAAACGTTTGCATTATTTCTATTTTCTTCACACATCATATCACGAAACATTTCACCACGTTAGCACAGTCGCAAAAACATTTTGCTAAATCTAATAAATGATGCTCAAGTTTGCTCTAAAATATTTCTACTATATCCTCTTACCATTACAGAAGCCATTCTTACGGTAAAAGTCTTAATTGTTCTTGCATGTGTGCAATTTGTTCTTCTTTTTAAAAGTAAACAAGTGAAACTCCATCATGTTGAGCCACTTCCCATCTGTCAAACAAGCCGCGTTTGAGCCAGACCAGACTAATCACACCCCAAATCATCGAGCAGAGAATGAGAAAACGTTTCCTGAATATCCCTTTAATTTAGAATTATTACTCAAATGCATTCACATCTTTTAAAGTGGTTTCCTAAAATAGAAAGTACTAACATACACAAAAAATAAATAAATAAATAAATAAAAATCCTTAGTCAATGGAAACCGCTAAACGGTAAAATAGCAAAAGGTATGTAGGGAATTTAAGCTGACATTTTGCACGCTTAACTTGAAAACGATTATACTATCTGTGCACTTAATTATGTAACTCGTCTAAATGTTAAAATGGAATATATTCGAAATCACAATTATTCTCAAAAATTACTAGAAAAAATACACCTAGGATATCATTAAACATGTCATAAATGCGTCGAAGCCGGCTCCCTATATCGCTGCAGAGTTGCAACAGGTGGATTAACAGCGTTGAAATAACGCCGTTGCTTAGCAACTCTCTCAAACGGTAAAATCGTAGGACACAACATCGACGTCGTAAGAACAGCGTCACAGATTGGATAAACAAACGAACAGTCCAATCAGCAAAGGCGTTGTTTTAAGAAGTGACGCTTTGAGTTTCTGTAGCTAACGTTAGCCGCCGTGCAGCTGAAAGATGTCGGTCAAGCGGGCTATCGGCGATTCAGAGGTCAGTGTTTACATTTTCCTGCGAAATTGAATGTGTGTTTGAATGTAGTTTGTTGTTTACAAATTGTGAAAGCTAGGTCAGGGAAGTGTTTGTCTGGTCTCCTGGGGGAATCTGACCCACGGCGCTGTTACTACGTTGCCATCACCAATCTGAGTATCAGCAGCAATTTAATTCTAATTCTATCTCAACTAATGGGTTTGATACACCATAGCAAATTTGTTTCTACGGTGACAATAACAGACATCTTCATCCTGGACGAGTGAGATGAGCCACTGTGTGTGCTATGCTTAAATAACCAGCAATGTTAACCCTGAACAGAATCAAACGGAAGACTAGCCATGTAATTTAGCACACATCTGTATGATGACCATTATAGTCATTCAGTGTATATATATATATATATATATATATATATATATATATATATATATATATATATATATATATATATATATATATATATATATTATTATTATTATTATTATTATTATTATTATTTTCTTTATATGTAAGTGTTAATCAGTTCAGTGGCTTGCTTGTCTGTATTTACTCTCAGTACTTGAAGAAGAGGATTCCACAGAACTCCAAATATCAACATGTAAAAACACGGCTTGATACAGGTATCCTTTGCTTTTATTTTGCATTTAGATATTCATTGTCTATATGATCTAATGTGTCAAGACTAATCCATCTTATTTGCTAGGTTGCAGCCTGACAAAGTACATGGAGAGACTAGAGGAGGCAAGAAAAAGTAAGTCTGCCTGCACAATAAAGAATCAGATATTTTTTACATCAAAATGTCTTGGGGCAGCGCCTTCAGAAATACAGGATCACTTCAATATGTGTATACAGCACTTGTACCGTAACCTGTTCTGAATGACGGGATACCCTTAATTTGATTTGATGAACATTAAATTAAAATCACATCTCTTTTGCTTCAGAGTATAGACATTCACTGCTAAGATCACATAATGACTAAATGTTTCAGCTATTGTGCCTTTAAATAAACTTTTTGTGATAACAGGAGATGCCTTGTCCTACTGTTATTTACTCACCTGATATGGAAAGAAAGGCTACTTTGTCCACTTTTGGTCATCTTGTTACAGGATGATTTCTCTGATTTCTCAGGGATAAGTAATCCTCATTCCTTCTTTTGGCTGCATGAGCAGAGGATGGTGATTTTTGCTGTAGATTACAATACTTCCTCAGTCAGGCTGTTGTATATAGTGGAACTGAGATGCATAACCTCATCCAGCAGTGTCATTTGGCAACCTACAGTAGGTTTTAGTGGTGAGGCTGGACTCTGGAGTTCTTGCCAAAGATATAAAGAGATGTTGACCGATGTTCGACTCTGTTTGGAGTTGTCCTGTGAAGGAGAAGTTAAGAGTCCCTACTGTAGCTTTTATAAGAATGGAGTTAGATATTTTGGTAGTGAATTTAAACGCTGTGTCTTTAAATGATGATGAGGTGAGAAATGGTAACTCTCAGGATCCAGGTGAGAGTTTATACAAGTAATGTGCTTCAAAAAGAGGTTCTCTGCTCCATTTGAAATACTCTTGTCTTTTCCCCCAGATTACAGATATAGGAAGGATGAGCTATTTAAAAGGCTAAAAGTGACAACTTTTGCACAGCTGGTGAGTGAAGAAGGAAGTTCATAGAGCTTTGTTTTTTTTTTCTTGTGGTGGATATACAGTAGGTGTTAGAAGTTGATAAGTGATAAACTTTGGTTATTTGAATTCATTCAAAAATATTGATTACTGTGTCTTTTTCCTCAGGTAATCCAAGTTGCTTCAGTGTCGGATCAGAATGACAACATTTCAGATGAAATGACCAGATTAGATGGTATGGTTTCATTTCTCTTATATGTTGCTCAATATTTCTTCTCAGTACTGGTGCTTGTATATACTTTGGGTTTGAAATGTAAACAAACCTCTAATCCTATGTGTTAAACGTATTAAACTTGATCTGATTTAGGATTTTTCATCTGCCGAATGACAAAACGTTCAACTGCTTTTACAATTACAAGAGCAAACTTTATCTTGGCGCTCCATCTAGTGTCCAAAATCAGTAGTACATCCTTCATCTTTCATTCACAGTGGAAATAAAAGCATTTAGCAATTTAGCACGTCCTCAGACTATGCTGATGTGTATATTTTAAGTTTTGTTATGGACATTGTGCACACAAATAAATGCATTTGACATAGAGGGCTCTTGACCTATTGGCAAGAGAGATAGAGGGCTCTGTAGACATGGGCCAGTGAGCAAGCAACCAAAACACCCTAGTAACTGCATTGCATGCACTAAGACCACTTGGAACATCTTGGCAACCGCATAGCAAAGCCTTGGCAACAACCCATAGTACCCTACCAATATGGCTGCGACATTTGCACTGGAACACACAATCCGTTCACCACTCTGAATCTAGTTTTAGTTCTATCTCTGATACCTGCTTCACAATATGGTTACTTCTCTTTTTCATGTGGTTTCAGATGATGTTTCAATTTTCTCTGAGTCACCGGGACTGGACCATCTCTCAGATCCCACTAATGGCACTCCCCAGCCAACTCTTCTTCCCCCACAGAATATCAACAATGATGAATCGGGTGATGCTGGGTTTTCACCTAGATCCACGCTCCAAAGGTACTGTAGTCTCATTGCCTTTCTATGTGTAACACACACACACACATTCTACTTCTTTGGCTATGGAAGTACCCACCCCTCTAACGTTTCCTCTATTGTACGCCCACAAGAGTTCTCACTGGCCAGGCTGCTTTCTCATGGCCCCAAGCTCCATTGAGCCTGTTTTGGGGGCAGAGAAGTGCAATCAGACTCCGTCCTCAGAGACCCTGTGGGGGAATAACAATGAGATGCAACTTGCATTCACCTATAATACTGAACACTCCTGTCCTGACTGTCCTGATTCAGTGTAACTGAGAATGTCTCCACTCGTAGTGTCATCAGTGGCGTGGGAGAGCTGGATCTGGATAAGAATGGGAAGAAGACCATCCAGCTCTCTCCAATGTCTACCTCCAACACCACAGAGTGCCCCTATCTTGACTGCCCATATCTGTTGCTGGATGTAAGGGACAGAGACCAGTATGACCAGTGTCATATTATCAGTGGTAGGTAACTTACCTGAAAGGGAAAACAGTATTTTGTTTAAAAAAAAACCACACCATTTAAAGAGATTGTTCAATCATAATCATTTCACGCTTATGTTGTTCCAAACTTTTATGACTTTCTTCCATGAAACACAAGGAGATGTTCGGAAGAATCACAACCTCAGTCACCTTTCACTTTCATAGTAGGCAAAAATATGAAAGTGAATGGTGACTGAGGCTAACATTTTGCTCAAAATCTCTCCTCTTGTGTTCCACAGAAGAAAGTAAGTCATGTGGACTTGGAACAACAAAAGGGTGGGTAAATCCCTTTAAAAATGCTTTTTAAGAAATAATGTTGTCTGTTTCCTTCTTTGCCCAAAGCATATAGTTACCCTATTGCGACCTTATCTAGGACAATGAACCCATATACTAAAGAAGTTCTGGATTATGTATCCTTTTATTGCTGATCTGTGAACTGTGAAAATATCTGTTATGTATCACATAATAAATCTGTTAATGTTAGTTGACATGTCCTGCAGTGTTACATGCTGTACTCCAACTATTTAAACAGTATTTTGCTAATTATTTTATAATTATGCATGCCATTTTTATTACATCATTAATTGAGACAGTACATGGAATAGTTGTACTTTTAATTTGGAAAATGCATTTCTGACACCACAGGACCATTTAAGAAGGAAAACCAGTCACAGTACCTAAAATATACACTTCTTTGCACATTCATACAAATCTTAACCAAAAATGTTGATGTTGATTTAAAAAAATAAATAAATCATGGACATGTTGTGGCAACTACCCTAATTCAAATGTAAATTTGGACTGTATGAAAGTCTTAAGCAACTGTTTAGAAAAACACTTCTGGAAAAATCATAATCTTGTATGATGAGGACGAGAGGATAGCGAGTCAAGCAGCCACCACCATGTGTGAGAGGGGATTTGACAATCTCTTCATGTTATCTGGGGGTGAGTCTTTGGATCTACTACTACTGGGATCAAGATGTGATTTTACTTTGATTAAAATATAGTTAGGGTGTCTATTCAAGTGCAGGCATGCTCCAGCAACAAAGTTCCTTCTCATCGTTTGCTTTTTACAGTGTCATTTGTAAAAAAAAAAGTTGTGTCCTTTCTGAACCAATGAAGTAGTGGTGTAGTCAACTTGAGCCAAAGCTTGATCTGGTCAAAAGCAAAAGCGTGTATCAGAATGGTATGCATGAATGGCCACCTCTCTTTCTTTCTTAACAAGGTTTAAAAGTGATTGCTCAGAAATTCCCTGAGGGAATGACGACCGGCTCCATTCCCATCTCTTGTCTGCCATCACCTCCAGGACCTGCAGGCCGTAAACGATCTGTGCCACAGCAGACGTCACAGCTTGCAGAAAAAAAGTGGCGGTTTACCTCGGAGGACCTCAGCAGAATCCAGCACTTCCTGGAAGAGGTGTTCATACCCAGCGAGCCCAGCAGTGAGTCAAACTGAACTATATATTCTTATGTTATTTGTGGCTAGCTGAACATTCCATGTTTTTTTTTTTTATTTCCTATTCTAGGTCGTCTCAGTAGCAGAATGTCAACTAGCAGCGCTCGTTCAGTCCAAAGCATCTAGTGTTCGGAGCAGTCGACAGGGCTCGTCTATAGCAGGGTCAGACGGTGCCCGTTCACAGAGTAGTAGACCTTGGAAATGACCCCATTGTTACCTTCATCGTCATCATCATTTTAATGCAAATGAAATCCTAATGTTTTACTTTAGCAGGATTCCTGTAAACATCTGTGATGGACACTCTTAAGTTCTGTTGATTTTTATTTTCTCTGTCACATGATTTCATTATCAGTAGTTTACACAACTGGCACTTTTTTTATTTCTTTGGTTTATGTACATGTTATATTACGTACTTGCACTGCAGGCACCAGATCCAAACTAGATCAAAAATGTTAGATCTGTTTGTGATTTGCCGGTCAAAAATTATTCTTTAATTTTAGAGCACAAAGACCCATTTATTCTAATGGCTTTGTCCGGTACTCATTGATTTTAATGCATGTGTGTAGGGTTCTTGTGTATTTCACATAGATGTAGTCAGCAGGTTTTAGTGAAAGAGATCCACTAGTGGTCATTTTACTTTGCTTTAGATGTGCTGTGCTATGCTATGCAATGATCTGTACATTGAGCATGCTGGTTTAGCTAGAGTATACTTAGCAGGTACATGCGCTGTGCTGCTTAAGAAGTATTTTAGATGTGCTATTTTTATGCCTTAAATCGAAATGTGGGGTTGAGGCAATGGCCTTGTCTATTTGTTCAGTGCTTTTGTTTGTTTTAATGTTTTTCAAACCAGTGCAAACAGATTTCCCCCTAACACAAAATCAACATCATCTCAACTGCGATATGTATGTTATGAAATGAAGATGTACTTAAGGTGAATAATGTTACTATATAGCTTTGCTATTGCAAAGCCTTATGAAGGAACGTCACGTGCATTTAATGGAGCTGCTATTAGCTTTGTTTTTTTTAAAATGTTTTGCCTTTTGTGTTTTCCATGTTTCTGTGACAAGTCAGTTAATTATCCCTGTTCTTTCAAAGACTTTGACCAATGACAAATTTAGTTTACTACGTGGTTTGTTGTTTTGTATTATAAGTCTGAATAAAGAGCCATTTTATATTGTAGACCCAGCTGATATTAAAGTGATTATCTTGAAAATTTATAATACGAACTGTTGGCACATTATCTAAAAACTATAGATCTCAAGTGTGGCAATGATGCAAACTATTCATCAGGTGACAAAATATACAATTGGCAAATTTTTCAAAAGGAGGGTGACATTAATTTTACCGCAATGCCTTAATTTACTTTAAGGAGTTACTTGTGCTGACAAGGGGTGTAACTAGAGGGAGGACAGGGTGGGAAGCCACCCTAGGGGTGAGAGGGGGCCCGCAATGGTCGACCAAAAGAAATCATAAAAATGACCGAGGGGTAATGAAAAACTGCCAAGGAGGGGGCCCGCAAGATTCAAGTTACGCCACAGGTGCTGACTGTGTGATTTTTGCAGATTCAAAGTTCTGGTCACCACTCACTTGCATTGTATGGTCCTACAGTGTTGAGATATTCATCTAAAAAATTTGTGTTCTGCATAAGAAAGTCATACACATCTGGGATGGCATGAGGGTGAGTAAAATATGAGATTCCTACATGGAAGTTGCAGAACTTGAAAAAATGCTAGTAATGTTACTCCTTCCTCCCTCTCCTTCTTTGACATAAAAGCACACTGAAAATTGTGATTGTAACCAATTAACTGTTGGATATATTTATGCCTAGTACTATTTTTTTGCATGTTATGTGAAACAGAAGCACATGTTCATTATAATGTTATTTTTGTTGCTAGTTTGTCAGATATGTTAAGACCACTGATCTCTCTCTCTCTCTCTCTCTCGCTCTCTCTCTCTATTTTATATATATATATATATATATATATATATATATATATATATATATATATATATCTCAGTGGTTAAGACCTTTTTCAAAGCAGCGCCATCTTTGATTTTTGACGTGAATGACAACGAGGCTGTGAAGGATGAACTCAAGCTGTTTCCTAAAGGACACACCATACACTTACAAAATGCACTCAGCCATTTAGTGTATGAATATTCAAAGTGTAGCCTAGTATCGTCCCAAATGGAACGCTTGGAGTGATGGTAAAGCATTCAACACATTAGTAAGGTGCTGCATCCATTGAAGTTTTGCTAGCTGCTACATTCTTCATTATTTACAACTGTTTTATTAGACCAGGGTAGAGATGCACCAGCTGTGCGTAAGATCTCACATAAATTGGGATGTAAATTTCACACTAAGGGCTTAGTAACTACTAGTTAGTTTGTAACTAAGTCAGTGCTTAATTAGGTACACCACCTGTTCTTAAGGCAAGACATAACTAGAAGGATGTATGCTCTGCGTAATGTAGTCAAATAATATGATGTTTATCTGTATTGATCCAATAAACAGCCTTTAAATTTTGTGCACAGAAGTGGGTTTTTTATCTCGTTACGGTTTATGGTCAAACCCTTGTTTGCTTATTTCAGCTGTAATAAATGTAATACCCATTAAAATACAATACGTAGGCCTAATAAAAGTAGTTTGATAAATAGTACATTTGTCCTGTGTAAATAACAATATATAGGAACTGTATCTAAAAAAAAAAATAAAAATAAGGGATGATAAATAAATACTAACACAATAGGCTGGGAAAATAGACATTGATTAATTGTAATATCCTATTTTGAATGAAACTACACCGGGCGACGCACCCTGAAAACTGCAACGTTAGATCGGTTCCATGCTGAAGAGCTGCTAAAAAGTTATTTTCTCTCATAAATGTAAACGAGTGTAAATGTCAACATCATACTGTATGTCGAAATGACTGATGCAAAACATGAGCTCGTTGATGTCACAAAATATCAGTCTGCTTTTTATATTCCATCCATTATTACTGGTAGGAGGCTTCCGTAAATATTTTGGACAACTCCCCTTCGCTCTTTTCCATTGGTGAGAACTGAAGCCGCCAGTGTCCCGATATGGCGCTGACATCTTGGGACTTGAGTCGGCGCAGTTGTGATTTTGGGACCAGACCTGCGCAGTAGTGAGCAGGAAGTAAAGCTGCGAAATCAAGGCCCCGCCCTCACTCTCGCTGAATCAATCGCAAGCACACGCCCCTGCACTTTTGACTTATGACGGTGTGAAATAATTAATTATAGAAATTTAGATATTAAATTTAAAGCTCCTCTGTCCTCCGAAGATCCCGAAAAAACTACTTCGCTCAGACAACCGGTCAATCACAGCTGTCAATCATGATGTCACGGCACCGTTTTTATAGCATCAAATAACTAATTAAAAACAAACTTATTTTGAAAACAAACACTTAAAATTACATCAACGTGATAGAAACTACAGTAAATGACAGAAACTATCTTTGGAAAAAAGATATGTGAAGTGTAATTTAATTGTTTAGTTGGTCTCACGTCCCGTTGAATAACATGGGGAGGCGGGGTTTATGACCTATACGAGGACCAGTCACCGGGGGCGATCGAGACGTTTTGGCTTCACTTTTGAGGTCTTGTGCGGCACACTTGCCCGGGGGGAAATTTCATCAAAATGCTGGGGGGGACAATAAATATAACAATTCTCGAGCAATTTTTGAAGGGGACACCAAGGGTTTTTTTGTTGTTGCCCCGTTTGCATTTGTATTATTTTATTTCTTAAACAATTATTTTAAGAATATATCATTATATTATTTACAATAAACATATTTTAATGATATTTTAGGGGGGGGGGGGACAACCCCTGTCCAACAAATAAACAACTTTTAGTCTGAGTCAAAAATATACCTGTTGTATTCTAGTCATTCATTAATGTTAGTGACTGTCTATCTGTGGATATTTCTGGAAGGTGGAACCCTCTTTGCAATGTATCCGATTCACTGACTGTTTTTACTCCATGTGAGTTACGTTTGACAGCAGTCAAGAGGTTGTTAAACAATAATGTTATGATGGACAAAATATTTAAACCGGATTTATAAAGTGCTTTGTAAAGGCAAAATATTCTGAATTGGCAAATGTAAAAATCAAAGATGGTGGTGCGGTGAATATTGTAAAAAAATAAAAAAAATAAATAAAAAAAAAATACTTGAAATGCACACATACATACAGTATATGCCTATATCCCTATGAAAGCAGCTCTAACCCTTTTTATCCTGTTGCCAGTGCAGACAATCTTTCTTAGGCAGAACCTTGTTTACTTCATTTATTTGAATATGGTTATTTCCATTGTTTTCAATCAGATTTGGTGCTTTGATTCATTACAGAAATTCTATTTTATGTTTAATATGGATTGTTCTTGGTGTGCTCCATGATGGCCATCAAGGCCAGCCAGGTCTCCTCAGCAGTGGGGATGATCTGATTGGCAGGCAGCAGGAAACCATAGCGTCCAGTGTCTCTCAGTTCAAAGGTGTAAGAGTACTTGATGCCCTGTTCGTATGTCCAGTCAACAGTGACTCCATCGGCTTGGTCTGAGAAAAGAGAGATTGTTAGTGTTGAGGCCATTGAGCCGTCAATGAGCCATAAAAGTCCAATGTAGAAGACTCAATCACTTGATGAAATAACACAATCAGAAAGGCAGTAAATAAAGGTTAAATTAATTTGTTAGTCCAGAAATTATTGAGAAGTCAGGGAACTTTTGAGCAATTACTTTTAAACCTTGCCTAGAAGCAAAGTGAAGAGGCAATCAATGATTGTAATTTTGAAACAGTACAAAATTAAAGGATAAATCAACTTACAGATGGTGGTAATGATGCTGCCAAATGTGTATCCAGTGTTATACAAAGACTGCAGTTCAGTTATTGCCTTTCTGGCAAGATCATGCTGCAGAGACAATGCCGAATTCATTTTACAATTCTGAACAGAGCTGTTGAAGTACCTAGTATCCTAACAGTACTTTTGACATGCATACCAGTTCTGCCTGGTCTTTGGCAGGAGTGTGTGTGGATCCGTATGGATAGAGGAGCATCTGGGAATAGCTGTGAATGGACAAAAAGGCCTTGAGGTTGCCATGAGATTTCACAAAGTCTACTATGGCCTTGACCTCTGGCTCAGAGTGTGCACTGGGCCCATGGTAGGTCTGAGAGCAGGGATTGCTACTGGCACCAGGCCCTATTCGTGAAAGAGAGCAGTTAGTATATCATCCAAGATCCCAAACCTTACAAGTGCCATAGCAACGAACACAACTGTATTGGCATCTCACCTCCAAAGCTTGAGTCCCAGTTCCTGTTGGGGTCAACTCCTACACAGCTGGAGCCAGGGTTTGGCTTTCTGGTTTTACGCCACATGCGGTCCTACACCAAACAAATTACCATATTCAGAGAAATATTTTATATTTTATGCCTTATTGTTGTTACAAATAGTAGTTTTTTTGTTTGTTTTGTTTTTAAGTGAACATTCATGTAGAGTTTTCCAGGTATCAGACTCAGAAACTCACAGAGGTGTGGGTGTAGTCAAAGCCGTCAGGGTTGGTGACAATTTCCAAGAAGATATCATAATTGTTAATGATGTCGGTAAGGACGGGGTCACGTCCATAGTCATTAACAATCTATGCAACAAAGAACACAGGCTAATTCTACATAGCAATACCAACAAATGTGTTTTCTTCAGTCTTAAAATGCATGTAGAGTAGATCGTTTTTGTTGACAGAGAATATAGATCTCAACCTTCTTTGCAAACCAGATTCCACTGGCCTGGGTGACCCATTCTCTTGAGTGGATTCCAGTGTCAATCCAGACGCCTGGACGGTTCGCTCCAGTGCTGAACTGAGTGAGAGAACATAAGGTCATATGACCTTTAATTCTTATGAGATGCAGTTATAATATATTGGTTACATCCCAGTTTGCATACCTTTACTAGAGTCAAAATATATGTACTGCACTGAAAATTGTAGCATAAGAGGTAATGAGCAAGATTTGTAAAAAGAAAAAAAAAGGAAGAATGCTTTGCAAATCTACCAGAAACAGGTTTCCTCCCTAGAATTTTTTGGATTTAAAGCATTATTATTTAGGACATGTAATCTTAATCAAATTGGGATTCACTCATTCACATCATTAAGTCACACTGAAAAAAAAAAAAGTACAATAAAATTTGAATTTGTTCCCTGTATTTGACATGAAATGACAGGACATTTTTATTAAGATGACAAGAATAAACTGTTTATCGAAATGTGTCACGTGATTTAACAAAAAAATACTGTATAAATGGAATACATTTACCAGCTTTTAAATGACAATTTTAACATTTACAAACATTTTAACATTGAGGAATTTTTGCCTGTCCATCTTTAGATTAAATTAATTGTACCTTTTGTGTTGTCTTTGTGATTTTTGGAGCTTAGGTTTTGGTCCCCATACACTTGCATTGAATTAACCTACAGAGCTGAGATATTCTTCTAAAAATGTTCATTTGTGTTCAGCAGAAGAAAGTAAGTCATACACGTCTGGGATGGATTAAGAGTGAGTAAATTATGAGAGAATTTTCATTTTTGGGGAACTATCCCAAAGAAAAAAATGTATTTAAAAAATAACAAAAACAAAGCTTTTGTCTTCCATGGAAGAAATAAAGTCATACAAGTCTGGGACAAGTGATTAAATATTGACATACATTTTGTGTGAACTATTCTTTTATGTAGGTGCAGATTTTGAAAAAATGTTCTTTAATTTTGCCACTTTTTTATATTTCTGCATTTCAGGGCTGAAGATTCAGAAGAGCAAAAATGTTGGATATTCAAAAGTTGCCGTGTTAACAGCGGTCAGAGAACTCACAGATGCTGCAGTTCACTACAATCTGGCTAGAAATGTCATTGTTCTTGAAAGTGAAGTCATCACCCACCTTCCCAGGCTTTTCAGATTTCTTTTTACATTTGGACTGATTTATGCATTGGATCTGAGTTACCCAAAAGACAGGTGGCATTATAAGGTTTTAACGTTTTTAACGTGCCTTATGTTTTGTCAATAATTGTACCTTGTCTTTATATTAAATAAGTTGCAATATTTTCACATTTAAATTAAGGAAACTTTACAGTTACAAAACATTTTAAGTAATACTACTAGCACATTTCAAGTCACCTAAAATTATATAGTTGAATTATTAAGTTAACGTGGCTTTAAAAAATAAGGTAATACAAAGCATATTCATGATTTCAAAAACATGTATAAGTTATATAAATATAATAAGTTTGCAGAACTTAACATTTTTAGTTGTGGTTAATTAAAATAAACATTAGAAATTGCATAAATGCTGCAAAAAATGTCATTATTTCAGTTATTTTAAAGTATTATGCCACATCTTGCTGCTTCAATAAGATAATTCGTTTTTTGCAGTTTACATTTTTTAAATGAAGAATGACACAATGCAAAATTACAGTTAACCTACATTTAGAGAAAGAAAGTGTATTTATTTTGACAGTTTATTAATGTATTTGAATGCAAAACATTTTGACAGGTTTTGCCAGTTAATTTATACCTGGGCTTTTGCAAAGTAAAATTACATTTGTGTGTGTGTGTGTGTGTGTGTGTGTGTGTGTGTGTGTGTGTGTGTGTGTGTGTGTGTGTGTGTGTGTGTGTGTTATATATAAATGGTCTTAGATTTACAGTACTTTTTTTAATAGTAATTATCTGTACTTAAGCTTTTCTTTATCATTCTTTTATAGATGATTATTATTATTAAATACAGTGTTTTAGAGGTGTATGACTCTATTCTAACTATTAATACATCTTAAAAGTAAAATATTTTATGGAATTATAGGGAGATTTCTTGTAGAATTACAGTAATAGATTTAATTGTGATAACGCTAATTACTGTTTTTTTTTTTTTTTTTTTTTTCAGTTTATCTATGTTTTTAATCAGACTTTCTGGCACCCCAGAAAATGTAAAAATTACACTTTTTTTCTTCAGTGCATGGCATATACTGTATAATAAATACATTTAAAGTTTAATTATTTAATAGCATACAGTATATCATGGTCTGTGGTTGCCTAATTCTAAAATGTGTGGCCTGGTAAGTAAAACAAGCAAGTTTAAAAAATATCATAATACTAATATTTACGTTTGTGACCTACCTTCAGGACATTCAAGGCACGACCCTCATAGCTCTGACCGATCACAATTTTGCTAACCAGATCACTGTTCTCCGCCACAAGCATATCCATGAATGAGTAAATCTGAAAACAGTGTGGTGATAACCAATTGATTAAGCATAGTTTTTGTAAAAAAAAAGAAAAACAGTTGTGTTAGCACACAAAGTGTTGAGCTTCATAAAAAACATGACTACTAAACACTTAAACTGTAATTCATTTAGTAGCCTACTGTAAAATCCAAGAGGTTACAATGTGGATCACTCACAGTGTTTAGGTCATGGTAGTTGGCGTAGTCAAACTCATCTGTAGTTCTTGGAATGGGATGAGATTTCAACATCTGATGTTGCTCATCATCCAACAAAGCCTTATAGTACAATAAAAGATATAGTTAACAGTTTGGCAGGCCTGGATGAACAAGCTCCTCCCAAATTTACGTTTGAAACTTCGAGGTATTTTATTACGTTTGTGTGATTCTGGTTTGACTTTTGTCTAAACTCTATGGTGATTGCATGATTGTGACAATCAAAGGTTAAGTTATTCATATCCATATAATTCATAGTACATTTTCTTGCAAAGTTTTGAAATAGTCCTACCTGTACATCCTCAATCATGACAAAATACTCAATATGATTGTATGCCAGGAAAGCTCTGACTGCCTGGAGACTGTTGAAGGGAACATGAACATCCACAGGCAGGGACTCACGAATGGGCTCCCTCCAGAAGTCCATCTGAACATAGGGGCAGGATTGGGAGGGTTACTTTTGAAATGTATTCCACTACAGATTACAGAATACATGCTGCAAAATGTAATTTGTAACATATTCCATTAGATTACTCAAGGTCAGTAACATATTCTAAATACGTTGGATTACTTCATCAGCACTGGTAGATTCTTGTTTTGACTATAAAATCTCTGTTAAACATGATAAATTACATTCTCTGAAAAACCTAAATATCTTATGCTGTGTTGTTTCTAAAACAAGATTAATCAAATTTATCTTGTTTTAAGGATTTTTTGATATTTTTATGATAACACTTTATATTACTGAATGATTAAATTTTTCAAATAAATAATAGTAATGTTCAAGTAACTTTATTCCAGTAGATTTTAAACAATCATGTCTGGACTTGACATGGGACTTACCCTGAGATGTACTTGTTGAGAGAGCTCCTTCAGGAGAGTGATTTGTGCCTCATCTTTTGCTGTAATCCGAAGAACCTGGTGTCTGCAGCGATATTAACACTATCTTTAATAAAATTACCCAGAAATCACACAGTGCTTTCCACAGGATTGTGCAGGTGTTGTGGTTTGTGCAGCACTGTACACATTGCTTGCATTGAGCGGCCGAAATTGCAAATGAGGAGGGACAACTAAAAGATCATTTGACAAGATTTTTTTAAATATAAGACTGAATAAAATAAATACAATATTGCTCTCCTTTAGTTTTATTATGCCTATGATTACCCTTCCACCACTGAAACACGGACGAGTGCTTTAATCTATTAAGTGTGTTTTCACTGCTGTTTCTGTTCGCTTTCAGTCCATTATCTTGTACAACAAAAGTAACAGTAACTGAGAAAGCGATTACTCTATTTGGACATTGCAATGAAAATCATGATTTGTGATCTCACCCCTCAAAAGTCTCTTTTCCAAACACGGCCACAAACAGAGCAGTTAGAACCAGTAGCCCCTTCATTTTGCTTCTTGGACTAGTTTATGACAGTAAGAGACACCCTTTATACACTATTATGGTGATTATGCATTTGTAGGGGTGGCGAAAAAAGGGTCAGGCAAACCTGCTGTTTTGGTTCCCACAACCTTTTTAAATCCTGATTTAGAGCTACAGGGATGAGAAAATCACACCTGTTTTCTTGCCTGTTACTTAATGTAGCAACTTATATTGACAAGAAAAGTTGTTGCTGTATTTATTATTTGAAGTCCTTGTACTTTGGTTTGCTGTCGATTATCTGGTCCACACTTTGCCTCAAGTTCAACCCATAACTACCATCTTTCTTTGTGACTGAAATGTTTTAAAATGTAGATCACATGTACCCCCTCCTCTCCATATTCATAATTATTTTAAACCTACATTATACGAAGCTGTAACATGCATTTATTGGTATTGGTGTTGTAATTTTTTTTCCCCACAATATGTTAAAGAATTATTTACATTTTATTTTAGTCATATATCCCCCTTGAATATATATATATATATATATATATATATATATATATATATATACATTAGGATCCTTCAGAAGCATAGAATGCAGAGCAACAGGTGCCACACACACAACACAAAGAAACAACAAAAAGTTTGACGAACTTTCCACAATTTACACTTAACACAATGGAATATGAATAATGGGAACTATCCTGCTTTCTCCTTTTTTCGGAACACACAACAGCCATTATAGATGTGTAATTTTGGTATCCGTGTTAGGTAAGGTGATCAGATCGTGAAATTTTTACTTTTAGTTTTTAGTTTCAAATAAATCCACATTTTTTTAACTGTTGAGGAAGTTTTGAGAGTTACAGTATGTATCTTCCCCTTTTCTTCCCAATCTTGAATGCCCAATTCCAAAAGCACTCTACGTCCTCATGGTGGCGTAGAGGGCGGTAATCAGTTACTGTATGTTTTCATAGTAGCCTATATCAAGCTACTTCATCTTAAAAGACTAATAATAAAGACTTCAGCTCATCATTCAACACCATAGTGCCCTGCAAGCTTTATGTGAAACTCCGGTCTCTGGCTGTGCAGCTGAATCCTGGACTTCCTGTCAAGCAGACGCCAGGTGTTTAGAATGGGCAGCAACATCCCCTCATCACTGAACTTCAATATTTGTAGCCCTGTTTTCAGCCCACTCCTGTATTCCCTGTGCACATATGACTGTGTGGCAACACATAGCTCCAATGCCATCATGGTAGTTGTTCTGATCACTGACAATGATGAAACAGCCTAGATGAGGTACACACTCTGACATGCTGGTGTCAGGAGAACAATTTCTCCCTCAACGTAAGACCAAGGAGCTTGTGGTGGACTTCAGGAGAAAAGACAGAGAACACAGCCCCATCACCATCAATGGAGCACCGGTGGAGAGAGTCAGCAGCTTCAAGTTCCTTGGTGTCCACATCACTGAGGAACTCATATGGTCAGTCCACACTGAAGCCATTGTGAAGAAGGTTCACCAGTGCCTCTTCTTCCTGAGACGGCTAATGAAGTTTTGAATGAACCACCACATCCTCACATGGTTCTACACCAGCACTGTAGAGAGCATCTTGACTGGCTGCATCACTGCCTGGTACATTAATAGCACCGCCCTCAACCGCAAAGCCCAGCAAAGGGTGGTGTGAACTGCCAGACAAATCATTGGAGATGAGCTTCCCTCCCTCCAGAACATGTATACCAGGGGGTGTGTGAAAAAAGCTCGGAGGATCATCAGAGACTCAAGCCACCCGAGCCATGGGCTGCTCTCACTGCTACCTTCAGGCAGGTGGTATCGCAGCATCAGGACACGCATCAGCCGACTTCATGACAGCTTCTTCCCCAAGCAATCAGACTTTTGAACTCTTGATCACTCATGATACATATATCTGCACCGCACTTTATTAGCCTCGGATTGGACTCACATTTTATACTTCTCTTTATAACACACTGGCAACTGACTATCAACTGAATGTCAACACAACACAACTGCACAACAGTTAGTTCCGGTCCTCAAATCTGATTGGATGAGAGACGTTCCATGAGTACTGATGGTCTCACACCATCAGCACTCTGACACTTCTCTGTGTGTATCACTCCACTTGTGATCGTGCCATTCTAAACTAAAGTGATGAGCAGTGCAGATGTGTTAAGAGCTACGGTTTACTCTTTTTTTTTTTTTTTTTTTACATGTTTTTTTGTGTTACATTATATGTGTTAGCCAGCATGTTGTGGCAAAAGATAACTTTTATGTGTAAAATGAGCCAGTTAGGTGACGTGAAGTGAATCCGCGTAAGCCAGTGTTTACATACAGCACTCAATGATCGCTTGTATAACTACTACACTACTAAAGCTAGGAAATAGCTTTAAATGGCATTAAAAAAAAAACAACTTCAGCATTTGGCTCATCACAGCTGAGAGACACATCACAATTATTAATTACACAAACTGAAGGCGTTTACCACTTATCAGACTTTCCATATTGGAGTGGGCACACTGTTTAAAATGGTGGAAGACATTGCGGTTTCTATAGTTAAAGACTCTTGTGCACCAGCTACCTTGAAATAGGGAGAAATACCCCTGCTTGGACAGCTACTTTTCCACTGAGAAAGTTGATCTTCAGAAAGCTGACAGCATCTCTGCTTTGGTATGGCAACAGATGATCGCACACGCTCCGTCGCTCTCTCTCTCTCTCTCTCTCTCTTTCTCTCTCTCTCTCACTCTCTCTCTCACACACACACACACACATCCATCCATCCTTGTTTATCCAATAACTTATTAGAAACAGAATAAGCCATGATACTATTTCTGAAGTGACATTTTCGAATTGCTAACGAATGCTTGGACGCATCATTTGGTTTGAACCAGCAACGGCAGATTCTGATCCGCCACGTAATAAAGTAGTTCCATGCACAAATGCGTTTTTGTGACCGTACACAGTTTATCCTAATTTTTTTAAATTGACTTGTTCTTTGAACTGTTGTTTATAAGCAATATGGCCCTAAATCAGCACTGCTGTGATTACCTATGGCACTCGGCCTGCGGCCAAATCAAAGCAGTGCTGATGTAGGGCCATATCGCACACTTGCTCTTGTGATATTGCTTAAGTATAAAGTCTTCTTATTTTGTGTATACTGTATATTGTAAATTATTAGGTGTATATTGTATATTGTGTTGTGTAACAAGATGTGTAAACTGTGTTATGTGTAAATTATTTTTATAGTAATGTCATACTGCTGTGTTGCATGGAACTGCACCTAAGATTTTCACCCACTGTTGCACTTGTGATATGGTTGAGTGACAATAAAGGGATTTGATTTGATTGTGAATATAATGTAATCTATATAGTATTTTCAAGCAAATTCATTAGTATGCATGTTTACAACTATTGTCACATATCTCAAACATATTGTATATTTCAATTTTTACTTAATTTATTTTAATACAACATTCATCAGACTGTGGTTCTTTTTTTTATTTTGTATTCATATTCTTTCATACACTTTGACTCACTGGTGAAATTCAATTTTATGTTTAATATGGATTGTTCTTGGTGTGCTCCATGATGGCCATCAAGGCCAGCCAGGTCTCCTCAGCAGTGGGGACGATCTGATTGGCAGGCAGGATAAAACCATAGCGGCCAGTGTCTCTCAGCTCAAAGGTGTAGGAATATTTGATGCCCTGTTCGTATGTCCAGTCGATAGTGCCTCCACTGGCTTGGTCTGATAACAGAGAGATGGTTAGCGCTGAGAATAATTCATATTTGAGCCATAGTAGATCAGGTGCAAGTAATTTTTTTAGCCCAGAAATTTGTTAATAGAGCCAATACATTGGTTTTGTATGAATCTTGTTGAACTTACAGATTGTGGTAATGATGCTGCCATATGTGTAGCGAGTATTATACAAAGACTGCAGTTCAGTGATAGCCTTCCTGGCAAGTTCATGCTGAAGAGACGATATTGAATTAATTGTAAAGATTCTCCAATCCAAATCCAAGTAAAAATGATCTAGAATAGTGTCTTTATGACATGCATACCAGTTCTGCCTGGTCTTTGGCAGGAGTGTGAGTGTATCCGTATGGATAGAGGAGCATCTGGGAATAGCTGTGAATGGACACGAAGGACTTGAGGTTGCCATGAGATTTCACAAAGTCTACAATGGCCTTGACCTCTGGCTCAGAGTGAGCACTAGGTCCACGGTAGGTCTCGGTGCAAGGACTGCTGCTGGAACCTGCCCCTGTAAATTAAAGACACAGCAAAGAAAGTATTACATTCCATTTGAATCACCAAAACACAGTGCAACCTCTCATCTTCTAAGTGCCTTAGAAATTCATCTGCTTTTGCAAAAGTACCTCACCTCCAAAGCCAGCATCCCAGTTCCTGTTGGGGTCAACTCCAACACAGCTGGAGCCAGGGTTTGGCTTTCTGGTTTTACGCCACATACGGTCCTAAACCAAACGAACAACCACATGCCACAATTAAAGTGTAGCCAGGGACATATTCTCATAATAATGAATTGTTCTATTAAACTGAATGTGCATGCAAGGTCTCTAAAACTCACTTTAGTCTGGGTGTGTTGGTAGCCGTCAGGGTTGGTTACAATCTCCAAGTAAATATCGTAATTGTTAAGAATGTCGGTAAGGGCAGGGTCACGTCCATAGTCGGTCACAATCTGCACAACAAAAACATGTTTTTTGGTCAATTGCTTTTTCTTTGAAGCAACAACAAATCTGTTCACTTCAATTATAAAAAGTATATTGAGTAGTTTGTATTTGCTGACAGAAGCATGAATTAACTAACCTTCTTGGCAAACCAGACTCCACTGGCCTGGGTGACCCATTCTCTGGAGTGGATGCCAGTGTCAAGCCACATACCAGGATGGTTCGCTCCAGTGCTGAACTAAATGGGACAACATGAGCTCATTATGAACAAATGGAAATATTGACCTTTCCTGAAGTATAATTAATTATATGCACTTCCAAATCATTTGCATTTTAAATATTGTTATCATTGAGTATCTGGCCTTGTAAAAGTATAGAAGTTTAATGAATATCTGACGTGACTAATATTTAAGTTTGTAACCTACCCTCAGGACGTTCAAGGGGCGACCCTCATAGCTCTGACCGATCACAATTTTGCTAACCAGATCACTGTTCTCTGCCACAAGCATATCCATGAATGAGTAAATCTGAAAACAATGTGGTGATGACCAAATTATTGATTATGTTTTGTGTAAAAAGTGTTAAAAGATACAAAAAGACATTCTTTTTCTTCTTTCGGCTGCTCCCGTTAGGGGTTGCCACAGCGGACCATCCGTGATCCACATATTTGGCTTGGTACAGGTTTTACTCCGGATGCCCTTCCTGACGCAACCCCCAGTGGCTGGGGGACTCTCACTCACACCTAGGGGGCAATTCAGAGTCTCCATTTCACTTAACCTGCATGTTTTTGGACTTGTGTGGGGGAAACCTGAACACCCGAATTAAACCCACATGAACATGGGGAGAACATGGAAACTCCACATAGGCCCAGTTGAGCTGGGACCTTCATGCTGTGAGGCGAAAGTGCTAACCACTGAGCCACTGTGCCGCTTACATACAAAAAGACATTTAAATTCATACAAATTAACACATACATACTGTACATCATATAGTGCTTTTTGAGTTCAATGTCTAGCAATGCTATTGTGTAAATTAAAGTGGTACACCACTCACAGTGTTCAGGTCATGGTAGTTGGTGTAGTCAAAATCATCTGTGGTTCTTGGAAGAACATGAGATTTCATCATCTGTCGTTGCTCCTCATCCAACAAATTCTAAAGGTACAAGAAGGAGAACAATGCCATCAAAAAAATGGAGACGAGTTCAAGTTAAGTTTATAAATTCTGATTGTTTTTCAGGTACATCTTTAAAATATTCCCACCTGAACATCCTCAATCATGACACGATACTCTATGTGATTGTATGCCAGGAAAGCTCTGACAGCCTGGAGACTGTTGAAGGGGACACGAACATCAATGGGCAGAGACTCACGAATGGGCTCCAACCAGAAATCCATCTGAAGGAAAAAACATGCAGAGTTTTTACAATTATTATTATTATTTGATCAATTTTAATGGGTTAATAAAAAAGTGTTTGTGACTTGTCTTTTTGGACTATGGTTTATTTTTAGAATGTCTGCCAAATATGAAGTTCACAGTTTCAAATGTGTATACCTAATGCATAGGAGAAAGATGGAAAGTGGATTTGTGTGGCTTAATGTCTGTAAAGAATGTTCATGTAAGTTGAAGCTTTAGGTTAGACATCATGATCAAAATGTAGTTTGAGTAGCTCTCAACTTGTATACATTCAATACATTAGCATTAATTCCTAAGATACCTAGTACTATTTATTCCTTCAACTAACCCCAAGATGTCCTTGTTCAGAGAGCTCCTTCAGGAGAGTGATCTGAGCCTCATTATTTGCAGTGATACGAAGAACCTGGTGTCTGGAAAGACATCAACACAATCTTTTAGAATGTCATCCCAGGATTACTCACCAGGTTGTTATGATGACATGATCTTTGGCTTTAGAAATAGTATGCTGCATTAGTTTCCAGTAAGTTGCATGTTAAAGAGGAGTCAATAATCAATTGGAAAGTTGCAGTTTGCTTCTTCGGTTTGACTCCAGTGTATTCCAGCAGTCACTATATAATATTTCTTACGTAAACATGTTAAGACAGATTCCTATATTAACCAAAAATTGGAATTGATTCAGCTAATGTAAAATATAACAGAGTTTCTGTGAAATATGTGGCCTTGTCAATAATTATATCAACTTCTGGTGCATTTGAGAGGTTGGAGGTCAACTGAAGACAAAATCAATTAATTTGCCTCTCAAAAGCCTTTTTTTGCCAATCACAGCCACAAATAAAAAAGTTTGCAAATAAAACATTTCAATCATTATCCCTTAATCTTGCAACATGAACAATAAACATTATGTGCAACCCTTTATGTTCTATGAATGTGGATGGGACCGAGATGAAACTTTCCTCCCTTTTGCCTAAACACAGTAAAAAACTGACAGCTTCCAACCTGATACACAAATGTCCTGTAAATATCATGTTTTTGCCCTCTTTTGGTGCATAAGTATGCAGAATTGTTTGTCCTACCCTGACCAGAGCATTTCTTTTATTCCAGTCCAGTTTTTATTTTATTATCATAATTTTGTTTTTTTTAAAGAAACCCATTTCACTTGTCTCAGACAGTTTGGTGTATACGGTTACACTGCAAAAATTATTAAAATATCTGAACATACTGAAATGAAGATAAATTGACTTGAGACGCAAAATTGCATAATATACAACAATTAATTGGAAAATTAAATACTTGGAAAATGAATTGCCGATTTGGCCATTTTTTTCTTGTTTTAAGCATCAATATAATATTATTTAGTGAAGTTTGTGCTTAACAATAAAAAAAAAAGTTTTATTATAAAGAATATCTAAAAATGTAATTAAATAAATAAACACTATACGTATATTCTCTGTAATATTACATTATTATTATTATTATTATTACTTAAATTGGCTTCTTTAGTTAATCTGTCTTGTTTTACTTATTTATAAGACAAAACTATTCATTAAGAAAATATTTTTTTGCAATGCTGAAAACATGATTTAATGACTCACCCCTCAAAGGTTTCTTTGCCAAAAACGGCAACAAACAGAGCAGTTAGAACCAGTAGCCCCCTCATCTTGCTGCATGGAGTAGAACTTTTCACAGTTAGCACCACCCTTTATATACTACAGTCACGCGTGGTTATGACCTTGTTGTTAGCACTAACAGAGACAGGCAAGCCTGCTGCTTCTGTTCCCACAACCTTATACAATTCTAATGTTGGATTAAATGCACTGAGAGCAATGCAGCTGTTTTCCTCTTACTTACAAAAGCAACTCAAGAACAGAAATGTATTTACTGTTTTAGGTCATTGCTTCTGTGTCTATTGAGGAAATAGTCTGCAAATTCTATATTAACATTAATGCAAGCTGTTTACCATATGTCACTTTCACAGTCCTAATGATGCAGTCCTGATGATAAAACAGAGCTAAAAATAGAAATGATTGCTTTTTATCAACTAAGTGAGCTAAGGGATAATTCCACCCAAATTATGTGACAAAATAGACTTATTGTCATGTACTTATTTATTTTTTATTATTATTAAATTTCTTGTGATTCACTGACTGTTGTGTTGACTAAACTGCACATTCAAGTGTCTAGTACAGTTCTCCTCATGTGCAACCCAAAGTTTGTTATGTTTTATTATAAGTCTGAATAAAGATGCATTTTATCTAAGACCAATTCTCTGGAGTGGATGTGAGTGCAGTGCTGAACTGAGTGGGAAAATTGGAATCAGAAACCATACCAAACACATTTCATCTGAACCATGTTATTGCACAATAAAACCTCATCAAGGTTCTTTGAAAGGGCTTTGACACTGAAAAGACAGAGGCTGAGTTTTATGTAGAAAATGCAAACTAATTCAAATTCTCAGGTTATGGTACTGTATGCCATATACATTGGTAGTTCTCACAATGGCACAAGATTTCAACCTTTGACATTGTTCTTAATCCACTGACATTTTTTTGAAAAATAAGAAAACATCAGCAAAAAGATGTCAACAAAATGATTTTAACTCCACATTGTTTAATTATCCTCACTAGAATTTTATAGATGTACATATGACAGAGAAGATTCAATCGACACGTAATTATTACTCTGAAATCATATGACTCTTGTATGATTTTGGAAAGACTGTTGTTGTTGTTGTTGTTGTTGTTGTTAGAATTGTTGGAGACATTTGATATATTCTATGATGGTTATGACCTTGAGGTTCAATCTCACAACCTCTACAACATGCTGCTGGAGTTTGATGGATGAGAATAATGCAGCTGTTCTTCCTATATGTAACTTTAGTAATGAAAGGTATATTGTCAAAACAATGTCTTGCTGTACTTTTTTTTATTATTTTCTTGTACTATGTCTACAGTGTGAATCTATTGAGAGCTAAACTGTAAATTCAAGGGTCTGGTAAACAGTTTGACAGGGGGTGTTAATAATATCTTGACTCCAAATGAAAACTTTCTTTCCGTTATGCATTCATTGGTAATATTAAACACATTTTTGGGAATGCAATTTAGTCAATACACAGATTTTTAATGAAAAGTGTAATTTGTCATCAATCATAAATTCACTCTAAATTCACTTTACAGACTTGTTTGAAGAAATAGTTTGAAAATCAAGTTATAGTTATAATAGGCATAATATTTCACCAATACTGAATGTAGGTTCAAACATACAGTGCACATCATCACCATTTAGCCCTTAAAGGAATAGTTAACCCCAAAATGAACATTCTCTCATCATTTACTTAACCTTATGCCATCCCAGATGTGTATGACATTCTTTCTTCTGCAGAAGACAAATGAAGATTTTTAGAAGAATATCTCAGTTCTGTATGTTAATAAAATGCAAATCAACAAGGTCCAAATCCTTGAAGCTCAAAAAACATATAAAGACAACATAAAAGTAATCCATGCGACTCCAGTGGTTAAATCCATGTCTTCGGGATTTATATAAAAGGTGTAATTGAGAGAGAGAAAAAAATTTGTTTTAATCCCCTTTTCTCCCAATATGGAATGCCCAATTCCCACCACTTAGTAGGTCCTCATGGTGGCGTAGTGACTTGCCTCAATCAGGGTGGCGGAGGACAAGTCTCAGTTGCCTCCGCTTCTGAGACAGTCAATCCGCGCATCTTATCATGAGACTCTTGTGCATGACACCACAGAGACTCACAACATGTGGAGGCTCATGCTACTCTCCGCGATCCACGCACAATTTACCACACACACCACTGAGAGCAAGAACCCCTAATTGCGACCACGAGGAGGCCAATTTTATATACTGCTCTCACAGTTTAAGTGATTACGCTACAGACATTGATTTGGATTATTTTCTTACATATCAATACATCTGCTTGGATTAGTCTTTTAATAAACCTTTGCAAATGGATTCTCAACCTGCTCACGTCTCACATATGTTACATTAAATGTTTTAGTTTTTCTTCATTTCTTTCTTTTTGCATATCACCATATGCATATAGCTTCTGAAGATATGGAATTAACCAAGTTAGTCATATGGATTTTATTTATGCTGCTTTCATGCTCTTTTTTTTTTAATGTTTTGTTTTGAGCTTCAAAGTTTTGGACCCTGTTGAATTGCATTGGACCCACAGAGCTGAGATATTCTTTTTAAAATCTCAGTTTGTGTTCAGCAGAATAAAGAAAGTCATACACATGTGGGATCACATGAAAGTGAGTAAATAATGAGAGAATTCTTATTTTGGGTGAACTATCCCTTCAAGAAAGGCACGTAACCACAGGCTGCTTTAGGGAGATTGTCCTTGTACAGTAAAAACTTTTGCAACCATGTTGAAATAACAGATCTAAATAAAGAAATGTCCTGCTTTTTATTGATTGAGCAATACCTCCATCTAAGATAAGACAGGAAAAACACACCCAGTGTGTGATAATACTCACAGACATTGTGCTTGTCATGACTCATGACTGTATAGCAACCAACAATTCTGGCTTTAGTTTTTATTTAAAATTTCAAGTACTGCCCTCACTGAAATTCTGCTTATCTCTACATTTGATCAATAGTAAAGTAGTGAATTCAATTAGTTTTTGTTAATGAATGGCAGCACAAATCTTTGATAAAACCCTAAAAGTGAGAGAGAGAAGCAGGATGTATGATGTCTGTTAAAAATCTTCTGCATACACCATCACACCCTTTCCACAACCAACACCAACACTGAATAAACCATAGCTTCCTCTATGAAACAAGCACATACATTTCTTTAAAGGGATAGTTCACCCAAAAATGAAAATTCTCTCATCATTTACTCACTCTCATGACATCCCAGATGTGTATGACTTTCTTTCTTCTGCTGAACACAAATGAAGATTTTTTTAAATAATATTTCAGCTCTGTTGGTCCTCACAATGCAAGTGAATGGGAACAGAACTGTGAAGGTCTGAAAGAGACATAAAGGCAGCATAAACATAATCCATACGACTCTTCTGAAGCGATATGATATGTGTGGGTGAGAAACAGATCAGATCCTTAAGTCCTTTTTTTAATGAAAATCTACACTTTCACTTTCACATTCAGCTGGTTGTGGCTGGTCAATCCCTGCAACCCCCCCTTCAGAGGGCATTTTGAAGGGAGAACAATCATGATAGTCATGCTGTAAGATCGATTCAAACAGAATTTCCAATAACATTTTTAATAAAATTTCCACTTTAAAAATGAGTTGTTGCTTTTTAGCCCCACACCTTTCAACCCTCCAAAGCTCTCAAAGTGGATGGAAGTCTTTGAAGGGAATAGGGCGGATGATCACTTCTAAATGAAACGCATCCTAAAAATGGAAATTTATAGTAAAACGGGGCTTAAATATTTATCTGTTTATCTTACCCACAAACTTCTGGTGTCCATGCCAGCTTGAATGCATGCTGTCATTAATGCAAAATGGAGATACACCAAATACTAAGAAAATCATGCAATTCATGGAATGAAAAAAAACGAAATATGTAGCTTACAAACTAGAGGCATTTTTACTAGTGGTCACAGTCTTTGCACCCCACTGATTGTATAAAAAAATCTAAAAGAATTGTATTAATTAATGTTACAAAAACTTTACAGTCTTTGAGGTAAAATATGCCACTATTCTACAGGTCACGACTGTCTGAGCTGTAATAAGTCATTGGTATTGCTATAGTGGCGGGTTCCTATCCATAACATCACTTAATCCATAAAGATTATTCCAGCAAAAGAAGATTATATGCTTCTCTACCCGCGATTGTTTCACTTTGGAACTATATCATCTCATGCTTGGCTCTGATTGGTAGTTTAAATTCTCTGTTCCTGTTGGCTGAGAAACGCACATTGGAAATGAGCGGAAGTAATGCAGCATGAGTGAGGTCTGAACTGGAGGGACAGAGGTTTTGGAAACTGTCCCGTGCGAGAAGAGTGACCGGACAGTGAAAGTTTCTGGTGGGAATAGTCTCGGTGCTGTTTTGACAAACTCAAGAAAAATGGAGATCGAGAGAGAAATAAAGAAGGTACGCTTATTATATCCTGTGACTGGTCACGGTCTGAAACGTTATTTGAAAGAGAGAAAGATACGGCAACGCCCTAAGTCTAAACCCACTGCCATTGTTATACAAGGCGAAATGTTTTGGCTATACAACTGTGCCACAGTCCACGGCAAAGTACTGAAAAGTACAAAGTACTTGTTTACTTTTATTAAGGAATAGGAAGTGGCTAATTTACAGGAAGTAAAGCATAGAAGATTTAGATACTTTTTTCTTTTGGTATTATATTTATTCATGTATGTATATATTTTATTTGGCTTTGTGTTATATATTGATTTTCTTCCCAATTTGACAAACAAGCTATTATAGATTATTATGTTTTCTTATGCAAAGTCATTCATTTCTCTTACATGAGGAGCAGCGTTTGATAAGTTTCTCCAAAAAAGTAATGAATTTTCTTACCACTAATTACATTTTCTACAGTTTAATTTGATTACTGTACTAATTACTCTGCCTGAAAAGTAATTGTATTACTTATTATTAATTAGCCTACTTTCTAAAACCCATATCAACCTCTACCGGATGAAAACTACAACGATAGACATGAAATATAGTCTTTACATTATTTAACACAAATACCCTGGCAGCCACATTTTGGAATAATGTCCACATTTTGCAGTTTCGGAAGGAAATTGGTACATTAATTCACCAAAGTGGCATTCAACTGATCACAAGTATAGTCAGGACATTACTGAAGTAAAAAAAAAAAAACAGCACCATCACTATTTGAAAAAAGTCATTTTGGATCAAATCTAGACAGGCCCCATTTCCAGCAGCCATCACTCCAACACCTTACCCTTGAGTAATCATGCTAAATTGCCAATTTGGTGCTATAAAATCACTTGCTGTTATATCAAACACAGTTGAAAGCCATTTGGTTCATTAAATGAAGCTTAACATTGTATTTGTGTTTGTTTTTGAGTTGCCACAGTATGCAATAGACTGACATGTCTTAAGGTCAATATTAGGTAAAAAATGGCAAAAAAGAAACCGCTTTCTCAAGAAACTCATCAGTCAATCATTGTTTTGAAGAATGAAGGCTATACAGTGCTTGTCTCACCATGGAAATAGCCATAGAACCTGGCATGGCATTAAAAACAAACAAACAACTATACACTGCTTGAAATTGCCCCCTAAAAACCTGAAGATTTCATACATAGGTATTTCAGACAACAGTCTTCAAAGACAAAGGACAACTGGCTCTACAAGGACAGAAAGAGATGTAGAAGGCCAGATGTACAATTAAACAAGAGGATAAATACATCAGATTCTCTAGTTTGAGAAATAGATGCCTCACATGTCCTCAGCTGACAACTTCATTGAACTCAACCCACTCAAAACCAATTTCATGTACAACAGTAAAGAGAAGACTCAGTGTGAAGGCCTTATGGGAAGAATGGCAAAGAAAAAGTCACTTTTGAAACAGAAAAACAAAAAGAAAAGGTTAGAGTGGGCAAAGAAACACAGACATTGGACAACAGATACTTGGAAAAGAGTGTTATGGATATGAACCCCATTGAGGTTTTGTGAGATTAGCTAGACTGTAAGGTGCGTGAGAAGTGCCCGACAAGACAGCTACATCTATGGCAAGTGCTACAGGAAGTGTGGGGTGAAATGTCACCTGAGTATCTGGACAAACTGACAGCTAGAATGACAAGGATCTGCAAAGCTCTCATTGCTGCATGTGGAGGATTTTTGGATGAGAACTCTTTGAAGTAGTTGAAGAAGTTCTGAAAATTGTTTTCAAATTGTTCACGTTATGAATGTCCTGAGTTTGCATTGTGATCAGTTGAATGCCACTTTGGTGAATAAAAGTACCAATTTCTTTCCATAATAGCAAAATCAGTACATTATTTCAAACTTTTGGCCGCCAGTGTACATCAGAAGTAACTGTAATTAAATGCGTTACACCCAACACTGATGAGGAGTGTCTTTGCAGCAAGTTATATGTGGCCTTTCTTTGCAACAAGGCGGAGCGACAGTGTGAGAGAGAGGAGAGAGAAAAAAAAACTTGCTTGCCAGTTCCCAGACACACCGTCGCCTGGTCCTCGATCACCTCCACACTCTGGTGGACAACAGACAGACCGTAGCAAATCCTCCGACCCCTGTTGGATGGAACGCTCCCTCCGTGTTCTGGAGACCAGTAGGGAGGCCCTCCACCCCTGGCAGAGGCTCCACCACTCTAGGCGGCCGGCAGCGAGCCCCTACTCCCCTCGCAGATGGCGGCCGGCAGCAACTCCTACGTCCTTTGGGCGAACGGCAGTGGCAAGGACTCCGCGACAGCGCATCCCTCCTCCCTCCTGGGCTTCAGCACCAATGTAACAAGGTTAAAATGGGCAAGGAGGATGCGGGAACCAGCTGAACGGTCAAAATAATATTTAATGAAACAAAAAGACGCACACTCGGCAGCTGTGTGTGGCTCTTTCTCTCCCGAACTGCCGCATCCCACTGCACTTATCGTCGTCACAAAGATATTTTTAATGTTATTTATAATATTCCAATCAACTTTTTAAAAGTGATACATTTAGACATGCTCTCAGTTCTCAGGAGCATAAATCTAAGGTGAAAGATTCCTAAAACATTTGGTATAAATATGAATTAAATGTTTATGAAAAGCTGAGATGGGCCTTGCAATCTTTCAGTGCAGAAATCTGCCAGATCTTCTCAAGAGGTGTTGCTCTGTATTTTAGATCTATCTAGGCTGAAATTATGTTTTTTTACTTCTTTAAACAGTAGATGTGCAGAAGTCCTCCAGGCATTCGCCATACTGATAAATACTTGCCCTTATAAGGCTGTCTTCAAGCACAGGAGGCAAACTGTTGAGATTTGAATGAATTTTATAAAGTAAATACTGAAAATCTTGTGAAGTAATTGATGTCAGCTGCATATTGCACATGTTTCTGCACATTGTGTTGGATATTGAAATAGAATTATAGAATATTTTTCTTTCTTTATCTCAACATGATGTAAACTATGTCCTTCTTAATTTTAAGTTTTAGTTTTTTTTTCTTTTATCCAAGTCTGCTGTATATTAGTTCTATGACATTTTAAGAGACATGCAATTGATCAGGTATCTGGGGAGTTTATTAAATTTCCTCTTTATGACATCAGCCTCTTTATGATCATGTATGATGAAAAACAGACCACAGAGAAATGCATTTTATGAATATTGGCTTTGAAAGTAAATTCAGACAGGTTATTTATTTTTTTTATGCATTCAAAATCCAATGGAAAATGATGGTATCATTGATATATTTGCATACTGAATTTAGATTGGTCGACTTGTCTTTCTTGCAACTATTAAACCACCAAAGCTTAAACGAATATTTCCCCCAAAAATGAAAACTCTCTCGTCATTTACTTACCCTCATGCTATCCCAGATGTGCATGACTTTCTTTGTTCTGCAGAACACAAACAGACATTTTTAGAAGAATATTTCAGCTCTGCAGGTCCATACAATGCAAGTGGATGGTGATCAGAACTTTGAAGCTCTAAAAGCACCTAAAGGCAGCATAAAAGTTAATGATGAGAGAGTTTTCATTTTTGGGTGAACTATTCCTTTAAATCCTTAGCTTACCTGAAACTTTTACAATTTTCATTGACTTTTTTTTCACAAGCACTGGTATTTCTTTCAAGAACTGCAAGTGTAGTATGCAAATTATGTCTTAAGTTTGTGCTGTTTTGACAGATAACCCTGGGACATGAGATTGGAGCTGGAGCATCCTGTCTGAAATGCAAGGACAAGTGTGAAGGCTTTGATCTTCACTTCTGGAGGTTCGTTTGTAAAAAAACGAATTAGTGACTTTTATATAAATTCTACGAAAGTGATAGTTCACGCAAAACACGAAAATTGTGTTATTATTACCTCACCCTAACAATGTTCCAAACATGTATGACACAAAATGAGATGTTAGCTTCTGTCACCATTCACTTTCATTGTATGGAGATGCAAGGAAATGAAATTGAGGGTCTAACATTCTATCTAACATATTTTATGTTTGACAGAAGAAAGAAAGACATATGGGTTTGTAGCAACATGAGGGTGAATGACAGAATACTAATTTTTTGGGGAACTAGCCCTTTAAGACTCACTCATTTATGTGACTTCCAAGTTTTCTCTACTTTTGTAATGGCAAATTGAACAGCATCCAGTTACAGTACAGTAGCTTTCAGACAAATATGACCGGGAAAGGTTGTGTCCTGTGAGAGAACTATGGCCATTAGCTCCACTTGGCCAGTTTTCCTGAAGAGAGAGCCACAGGTGCCAGGATGCTTTTCCCAGAGCTTCATCACTAAAGCAGTGTTGCATGTGCTCTCTTGTGGTTTGAGGAATTCTTTGAATTAAAAGAGGTTAAGGGTGGATTCAGGCCATTCGATGCAGATCCTGTGATCCAGAGAGGCACCCACAAGATCTTCAATCTTTAAGTTTTTTTCAAAGTGTTTCTCTTGTATATTGGTTTGGATAGGTCTGAATAACCAGATTTTGTGGCTTAGTTTTCATAAATAGTCTGGGTGGATTCAGAAGGTAGCTGTTAATCAAACTCTTTCATTTCAAAAGAGCAGGGAAAATCCTCTTTTCCATGATATGTCCCCTTTAAACTTTGCAGTAAGCTTGCACTCTTAACAGATAAACAGGATAAGCTTTATGTTGTGCTAAAAGAACAGAATCTTACAGAATCCTCTAAAAGTCACTTCTTGTGTTTCAGTATGTAGCCCACTCTGTAATTAACCTAATCATTGAATATCTGTGCATGTCGTAACCTGCCGTGTGCACAGCAATCCAAATTTTTGATATAAGACAAAAAAAAAACCAGACATAATTCAGCTCTTTCTACAGGCATAATATGTTACTTTTATTCTATATCAATCACATGGCATTTAAAATGCAGTAAATAAGTGAACACTGTTTTTCCCAGTATGCTGTTTTTTTGGTTCTTTCCATAATTGTTGACTGTTTTGGAATAGGGATCGGAACCAGTGGGACCTGGCTGTACAATATTATATTATATATCTGGCTCACAATACAATAATATTGCAGTTCTTTATAATAAGGGTATAGTGATTCACAGTTGTGATATATTGTGATCTTTTACTCACATGTTTTGCGTTTTGTTCATATAGAAATAGTAGTGTTCTTGACCTAATGTCATAGTATGTTTTGTCTTCTCAAACACTTTCACTCAGTGGTTCTCAATTAATGTTGAAAATGTTTAAAAAAAAAAAAAAATGAATTGAACAAGCCTATAGTTGACAGAAATCTGTTTTGCATTGAGTTTGTCAATGTGTCCAGTTCTCACAGTACGGTAATCGTTATTGCATTTCGTCTGCACTATTTTTAATTGTCGCTCTATGTACATGTGCATGGATGCGTTTGGACCGTCTTGCATCCTGTGGCTGCGCTGCTTGTGAGGCTTGTTGAGCCGCACTCATAAAAACAGATGTATTTCAAGCTTGAATTGCTCTCCTCGTATGGAAGGAAAATCAGTACTTTTATTATGGAATTTACCTATGTGTTATTTTTTCTAATATCTATGCACTAAATTAACGCGTTAAATCGACAGCCCTATTTAAAACACTTTTACCTTTAACGTTTTACAGAAAGATTTGCCGAAACTGCAAGTGTGGTGTTGAAGATCACGATGTGCAACTAGAGACAGAGGAAAATAAGAAGGTGGGGAAGCTTTTCGAAGACACCAAGTACACAGGACTCATAGCCAAGTTGAAGAGAGATGGCATTCCCTCATACAGAGGCAACCAAGTCACCATCTGCATCCCATCCCCCACCACCAGCACTGCTGTTCCTTTTCATGCTACCACTTATATGCCCGGCTCCAGCCAGACCTCCATCCCGACTGCACAGCCTCCCCATGCCCCACCTGCTGCCACCCCAGGAGCTGCAGCCCACACCCATGCTGGTCCAGGAACAGGCCCCAGTGATATTCCCGGAACTGGCCATACTGCTGCCACAGCAAGAGGCCCTACTACTGCCCCAGGAACTGGTCCCAATGCTGCATCAGGATCAGGCCGTACTGTGGTCTCTTCCACTGCTGTTCCAGCTAAAGGGCCTGGTGCTGCCAGAGTTGTGGTTGCAACCCCCACCGCAGTGCCTGCCAAGACGAATGTGGTCAAGTCTGTCACCTATGAATGGGCTCCACCTGGGATCAACCAAAGCCTGGTGAGTCTCTCTGTCTTGTCTAAAATATGCTGATCTCCATTCTATTCACAAAGCTCCACATTTTAATTTAATTGGCTTGTGAATTATATAATAGTTTAGCTCTGTTTTTTCCGAGCCTGAGAATAGGTGAGGCCAACCTTTCCATCTCTGGACAGGTCATTGTCTAAATGCCCTGATTCCAGTCATAATTTAATTTTGACAAAATGTGTAGTTACTGTTTTGCGTTTGAAATATAGCATAGTGTAAAGGTGGATATTGATAGATAGATAGATAGATAAGATTATCTTATTATCTTAAGATATTTTCTTGTCTATATTTGTTTATTTCCTTTTTTTTTTTTTTTTTTTTTTTTAAAGTGTGCTAAGGTGTCTTCATCCACTAGAGGTCACTGTTAACCACTTCTTTTTTTTATGAGACACTACAATGTTTAGGCTAGTCATAAATGTTGTCAGAAGTTTTGCACATAAAGATTATTTCACATAACTGGTCTTATTTTACCCTGTTCATCCGTCCACTTTATTCCCAAAAAGTTTATTAATGGTTACTCAAAATGTAATAACTTGCCTTCACCCATTGTTTTCAGCTATTGTAGTAATTCAGTCTAATACAGCCTTTTTAAAATCTTAAGTTAAAGATTAAAGCATCAAATTAATGATGGTTAATGTAATTAAAAAAACAAAAAAGAAGCTTCTTGAAAAGAAGCATTTCTATTGGTATAAATCAAAGCCCTGCTAATTGTCGTAGCTCATTCTTGACCTGGGACAGGTAAAGAATAGATTAAATAAAAGGCTTCGTTTTTGGTACTTGAATCAAATGTTGTGAATTTGTCAAGCCCATCAAATCAAACAAAATTAAAATACAATAATATTTTGTTCATGACTGTTTAAGAGAAATAATAATTTAAAACAAATTGCTCCTTCCATTGTCTTAACAGGTCAGTGTTAACCCTTATGGGAAGAACCAATACAGAATACATGAATATCGAGATGTGATTTTCAACATTTCAACTACTTTTAACCTTCAGACTTTGTATGTTTTACAGCTTTAAATAGTTTTTTGAACATCTATGAATTAAATATGACCTAAAAATATTCAAATTATCTCAAATTTAGCCCCTGGACCCATACTGTTCTCTAGCTCCCCATCTGCTTTACTAGGTACTGCAGCTTTCCAAAAAATTGCACAAGTTCCTTCAACTTCAAAAATAATCAAAAATAGTTTGATATTAGTGGGAGGAAGGAATGGATTTGTTGCAATGGATGTGAAAAATGGGACCATTTTGACTCCTAGAAAAGGCGAAAGAGTTTCATTTGTGAAACAGGGACATACTAAAACTATTAAATGTACACTGTTGATTTTCTACAAACAGAATAAATCAGAAATTGTTTTAATATAGTTGAGATATTATAAAAGGCTAAAACAGATGTAAATAAACATAAATTGAGACGTCCTTGTAATGTTTTTAAACCCTATCATTATACACTTTGGGAGCACAATAAAACAGTTTTCTGTTAAGGGGGTCTTTAGTGTTGTTTTCAGTATGGGTCAAAAGTGACCCGAAGGACAAAAGAAGGGTGCAGTTTCATAAGACAATAAAAGGGTTAATACTTGACCTTCATCCTCCACATCTGGGACAAAAATCCTCCTCAATTAGTGGGCACCGCTGCTGTTTCAGGAGAGGAGTAGTTCTCTATAATCAGCTGCAAAGGTCTGGCTCCTTTGTGGGATGAAATGCCACTTTCTACAATCCAATAATTTTCCGATGGATAATAACAAGTTCCGGCCATACAGTTTTCTCCTTTCCAATATGTGAAACACTTCACATATTAGAAATAAAATGGGTTGTGAATGGCATTTCATGTTGACTTAAACCAAAATGTGTCATTGCTCTCCTCTCAGGCTCTGCACTACATGGAGCTTCTTCCTCCGGAGCGGCGACCCATCTCTGGTACGGCAGGAGCAGATTACCGTAAGAAGCAGATGGCCAAACAACTTCCAGAGCATGACCAAGACCCTGAGTTCTGCCATGAACTTTCTCCTGGTGAGGTCAAGCAAATGCAGCAGTATGTCCGCAAGTACAAGGACGAGGCATTGGGCATAGGCGACATCACGCTGCCCGAAGATATAGGAAGACAGGTGGGTCAAGCCGGGGAAAAAGGTCCTCAAGGTCTGGTGGCTGGAGGCAAGCCTGCTGCTGGAACAACAGGAAGAACAGCAAGTGGAATTGATTCAACACCAGGAGACAAAGGTGATGCTGTTGCTACCATGGGAAAGGTCGGCGCCCCAGGGGCTATTGGGACTTCGCAAGTTGGACCTGTTGGTAATTATGTAAGTATGCCCTGGTGACTTTTAGAAGCTAAATGCACATGCAAAAGGTGGCTTGCAAAAACATAATTCCCTTTACCAAACTTTAGTTTTTAGCAAGATTTCTGCTCATAAACGAACAAAAACTAGCATATGCGGTAATAGAAAAAAATTCAGTTTTTTAATTTGAGTGAGCACGTTTTCCCTTTAAGTCGCTATTGATAAACTGTCTGCTAAATATACACTAACCGAAAACTTTACTAGGAACACCTGTACATTTACTTATTCATGCGGTTATCTAATCAGCCAATCGTGTGGTAGCAGTCATTGCATAAAATCATTCAGATATGGGTCAGGAGCTTCAGTTTATATTCACATCAACCATCAGAATGGGGGGAAAAAAAATTATCACAGTGATTTAGACCGTGGCATGATTGTTGGTGCCAGATGGGCTGGTTTGAGTATTTCTGTAACTGCTGATCTGGGATTTTCATGCACAACAGTCTCTAAAGTTTACTCCGAATAGTGCCAAAAACTATAAACTGGACCAAGCTAATTAAGGTTTGGTAACACAGATAACCACTTTGTAGTGAGAAGAATAGCATCTCAGAATTCACAAAATGTTAAAACTTGAGGCAGATGGGCTACAACAGCAGAAGACCACCTTGGGTACATTATTAGGACCATAGCATACTAATAAAGTGCTCTGTGAGTGTACTTACAGATAGAGACTGATTGGTGAATGTTGGGTGCCATGGGTATAGTTTTCATTATTAAATAGCTTGAGTAACCTTATTAAATGAGTATCCCTTTATATCTAATTGACTCTCTGTATAATTTATTGTACTTTAAATGTCACCATCCATTAAATAAAAATCCCATTTAGAACAATCATACAGCAGTATTTGTTTCCACAACATGTGCACAGCGGGATACTTCTCTTTCTCCCTTTCTTATCTCCTGATTAACATGGAGGAGTTCAGAGTCAGCCAAGCCTCTGTTAGTCAGGCAGTTGGAATGAACGTTTCGTTGTTCCAGAGAAGAACATCATAAATTAGCACAGTTAGACCCTGTGGTTATGTTTGAGCTCTGGTGTTTATTATTTTTTTTTATCTAGTAGAAGCGGTTGAATTCTCAGGATGAAAACATAGATGTCATCAGCCTGATGCTATTGAGTATATTTTTTCTATTTGCAATTTTAATTCTGAAGTTCGGCAAACTTCTTGTACTCTCTTAAGGTTTGATCAAATCTCAAACCGAGTTTTAAACGTTGGTGTATATCAGGCTTAAAACCACTCAGAATACTTTAGCAAATGCATGACATGCTGAAAACACTCGGAACACCTCAGCAACCATTTAGCTGCACACATAAAAAATAAATAAATAAATCCCCTAAGTAGAATACCATAGCAATTGAATAGCAACACACTAAAAAACACTTAGAATACTCTAACAACCACATAGCAATGTGCTAAAAACAGTCAGAACATCTATGCAACCGCATAGCGACATGCTAAAAAACACTCACAACAGGGGGGGCAATAGCTTAGCAACATACTAAAAACCACTCCGAAAACCTTAGCAACCACATAGCAATGCTGTAGCAACCACACACAGCAAATTTTGCATGGGAAAGCACCAGTCACAATTTCTTCAATGTTAAAGTCAAGTTTTCCATTGATGTTTCTGCCAAGCTTATCCCGTCACTGGATCTCTGCCCACAGTCATGCCACCAGTGCCAGTTGCCCATGAAGAAGGGTGAGCCAGCGGTTTTCGCTGAACGAGCAGGCTACGATAAACTCTGGCACCCAGCCTGCTTCGTGTGCTGTACCTGCACTGAGCTGCTGGTTGACATGATCTATTTTTGGAAGAAGGGCAAGCTGTATTGTGGCCGGCATTACGGAGACAGTGAAAAGCCAAGATGTGCAGGTTGTGATGAGGTAAGAGGGGGCGGGATTTTTAAAGGTTGAAACAATAGCGAATGTAGATTTATAAACCGCTGTTAAATTGTATTTAAACACAAGTGGCTCAAAGCATGTGGCAATGGAAATAATGGTGTGTGTGTGTGGTCTTCCAGCTCATCTTCAGTAATGAGTACACCCAGGCCGAGGGCCATAATTGGCACCTGAAGCACTTCTGCTGTTTTGACTGTGACTGTGTGTTGGCTGGAGAGACCTATGTCATGGAGAATGAGAAGCCTGTCTGCAAACCCTGCTACATGAAGAACCACACTGTGGTAAAGACAACAAATTGCTCACCCCTTTCTGTCTGCTTTTCTACTGTATGTGTATATTTATAATATACACATGAAGTAGGTATTTTATTTAGGCTAATATGCAAATAAATTATGTAGGTTATAATAACATTTAGCTACTCGTCTTAATTTACCTACATACTGTATATATTTTACAAAAATGTTTAAATGCCCTGAATCAGAGTTTTTAAATTAATCAATTCAAAAACATCTGTTTTAATGTTTTTATGCTTTCCAAGGTGGATGGATTGAAAGTTCAAATAAAATGTGCATTAAAAGAATGTTACGGATTAAATACAAGTTAAGCTCAGTTAACAGCATTTGCGGCATAATGTTTATTTACACAGAAATAATTTTGATTTTTCCCTCTTTATGAAAAAAAAAGAAAAAAAGCTGAAATTCAGTTGCAGTAAGGCACTTACAATGGAAGTCAATGAATTGCAGACTGTTTCAAAAGTATAGCCACAAGAAGTAAACATTATGCATGTTTAACATGATTTTAGTGCGATAATCTATTAAAAGTTATATGTAAATACAGTATTATATCAAGTCTAATATTACAAACCTGTAATCCTGGTATTGCATAAAACTGTCCCACTTTGTTGTAAAGCCCCTTCAAACAAACAAACAATTTCACAGCTAGTTTTACAACCTCTCGCTTTGTGAGAGTGTCATTCACGTCATGCCAAAAATGGAAAATAATTACAGCAAAGGCTTAGCTATTAAAACCAACAGGCTCTGCATGTGTTTGTCAGCCATATTAGTTCAGGAGCAGGTGAAGGAGATAAAGGAAGTGTCAGTGACAGGATAATCAGAGTAAAGGGAGGGCAAAGGCACTCTTAATGGAGCCATGTGATATCAGACACCACCCTTCCCCTCTCAGCATCTGCCAGTCCTCTGACACACAGCTATTATGACTCATCTGTTTGATATTGGCTTAGAAGGGACGTTTCCCTCCAAGTAGATCAGATTTCTGGCAGTATTTTACACTACAGTGACCATGTTACAGATTACATGTAAATCTAATTCATTATAATAGCAATAAAAATGTATTAGTGGTGGTGTTGCATAGTTGCTGAAAGTTTAGGGCTCGTTACCTGAAGGTTGCTGGTTTGAGTCCACTAGGAACACACCAAAAGCCAATACCATGTAAAGTCCAAGTGTTTTGTTTATGGTCACAATCATTTGCATTAGTTTTATTACCCTGATCGCATATGTATTGTTACAAATGAATATGTTTAATTTACTACTCCCTGTGAACACACAGTTGACGTTATGTGAACGTGTCCATGTCCCTCTGCTTTCATAGTGTTGTGTGGCCTGTCAGAACCCCATCGAACCTGAAGCCCAGCGTGTGTCCTACGGAGAGCACCACTGGCACGCCGAGCCCCAGTGCTTCCAGTGCTCCTGCTGCTCCAAGTGCCTTGTGGGCCAGCGATTCATGGCCATGCAGGGAATGCTGCTCTGCTCTGTCGAGTGCAAGAAGAAGATCATGGCTTCCTGAAGGAGCACCCTGGAATTTCACTTATGTGAAAAAATAGTTTGACCACTTGAGCACTGCAAGCCAGTATTCCTTTAATAGCAAAAGTTAATCCAAAATGAATATTCTTTCATTATTTACTCACAATCATGTCCTTCCTAGCCCACATGTCTCATTTCTTCTGTGGAATGCAGAAGTAGGTATTTTAAAACCTCTTCGCACTGGTCATTTTCTTTTCATTTTGCAATGACTGTTCATAGTGACCATGTCTGTCAAGCTCCATAAATGACAAAACACACACAAAATAAGCATTATAAAAGTAGTCCATAATACTCTGGGTGAGAAAAGACTGAAAATTAAGTCTGAAATTCAGTGATGATCTTCACCTCCAGTGTGTTGTTAACATTTACCCTTTTCTAATAATCATATACATACATATATATTCACACACACATACATATATACAGTACACAGTTTTAAATGACATGATGGGGAGTAAATAATGATAGAATTTCTTTTTTTGGTGAATTATTCCTTTAAATGAGACAAGCTACAGCTGTTCACATCAGTATGTGTCAGTTCAGTCAGTCAGTATCAGTTCACTGCCTAAATCTTCTTTAATTGCAAAAATTCATGTATTTGTATGACACATACATTTTCATGTTCTTCCAAGCCCTCATTTTATATGATTGTTGGGAAATTATAAGCAATACAGTGGAGCAACTAATTGTGATCTAACAATTTTTTTACTCGCCCTTATGCCATCCCAGATGTGTATGACTTTCCTTATTCTGCAGAACACAAACAAAGATTTTTAGAAGAATATTTCAGCTCTGTAGGCCATTCAATGCAAGTAAATGGTGACCAGAACTTTGCAGCTCCAAAAAGAACATAAAGGTAACATAAAAGTAACTAATATGACTCCAGTGGTTAAATCTATGTTTTCAAAAGTTAAATGACAGGTGTGGGTGAGAAACAGATTAATATTAAGCATTTCTTCTTTTTTTCTTTACATTTAATAACTTTTTTTTTTTACTACTAATCTCATTTTCAAACAGCCCTCCTAAGTGCTCTTCTCTTCCAAGAGTTATTTTTGTTTTTGGCAATCATAAGAAACTTGTCACCCACACCATCATATATCTTCTGAAGATGTGATTTGAACTACTGGAGTCTTATGGATTACTTTTATACTGCCTTAATATGCTTTTTTAGCTTCAAAGTTTTGTACCCTGTTGACTTGCATTGTATGGACCTACAGAGCTGAAATATTCTTCTAAAAATCTTTACTTGTGTTCTGCAGAATAGGGATAGTCATACACATCTGGGATGGCATGAGATTGAGAAAATAATAAGAATTAGTTCACCCAAATATGAAACCCTCATGCCATCCCAGATGTGATGTCAAGTTAATGGGTGCCAAACTTTTTACTCTAAAAAAATCACATTAAGGCATCATAAAAATAATCTATATTACTCCAGTGTTTAAATCCATATCAGAAGTGATATGAGAGTTGTGGGTGAGAAACGGATAAATATTTAAGTACATTTTTGCTTGAAATACTTCCTCTTGCCCAGTAGGGGGCGGTATCCATGAAGAATGATAAGTGAAGGCTGACTGAGCAGGGAGAAGGATTATGATCCGTTTCTCACCCACACATATCAAATCGCTTCTGGAGACATTGATGTAACCACTGTCATATGGATAACTTTTAATCTGACTTGTGTGAGTATTGGAGCTTGACATTTTTGGCATGCATTGTATGGACCAAAAGAGCTGAGAAATGTTTCTAAAAATCTGAATTTGCATTCTGCTTAAGAAAAGTATGTCATGCATATCTGGGATGTCATGAGGGCGAGTAAATGATGAGAGAATTTTCATTTTTGGGTGAACTATCCCTTTAACAAATCAGCTCGACATAGCAGTTGATTAATAATTTAGTATCAATAAACAGAATCAATGGTAGCATTTTTCACCTTATTTTGGCTACTGAAAAAAAGTATTCCTCATTCTTTCTAATGTGCTTTTTTCTTTTTCTTTAAATTGCACTTTATTTCCCCTTTCACTCTGTAATCCAATAAATGTTTTGTAGTAACTAGTGAAATTGTCCATGTTTATTAATGCTCCACGTGTGGTTTATCTATGAATTCAAATATCCATCATTACTGTGATGGAGATGTTTGCAATCACAAGTGGGCGTTTTTTAAACTTATGTTGATTCCTATTTCACACCATGCGTGTTGTTTTACACTTAGCTGTGGAATCTGGGCACAATTCAAGGAAGCTTGGATCGATTGGTTTCCATTGTCTTTAATGGTAGCAAACTTAAGGCTATGACGTAATTTCCTCCCATCTTAACTGGCCCAGGGGGCTCGGCTATTTCACCTCACGCCACACAAGGGTGGAGTTTTGTAAGAGGGAATTCTTTCCTTCAATGTCACCCTCAAGCAGGAATTTGAATGGTGTTTTCCCTTGCAAACACAGAGTGCGCACTAACACACATGCTCAAAAGCTGCCTGCTTAGCGCTTGTTTCCCCCGCGAGCGAGAGACGATCTGTGTTGTTGATTTGTAGCTCCCCCGGGGTGATGAAAACCAGATGCAAAGCAGTTCTGCTGCTTAGTGAAATAATAGCAGAAGCACATGAAGATTCAAAACACTTCCCAAAACCCTGCCGGATTTAACTGGTGGAATGTGATAGCCAAGGTCCTGGAATCACACCCATTATTTATGAAATTGTTGAGCTAGTTTGTTACAGACACTTGACAAATGGCAGTATTGCAAAACCCCATATCAGTCAAACACTAATCTAAAAAAAAACCTTAGGAGACGTTTTCCCTCAATGTCTATGGTGGTTACTGCTTGCCTATGGCTGTTTTTGTATTATTAATAAGGGGATTCACGTCTCTCCAGCTTGCTTGTGTTTTGTTGATGGAGTTGTAGACACTAAAATAGACATTTGTTTTCACAGAAGTTAACGTGAACACCTGTTTCCTCCGCGTCCATCTAGCTTTACTAGTCACCTGCCAAGGTTGTCCTGCAGGGGCGCTCTTTGAACTGCAATTTACAATCTATTGAATGTTGTAAATGATTACCCTCACTAGTACATTAAATGCCATTCCAGATGTGTGTGGCTTTATTTCACCTGCTGAACACAAAGATATTTGAAGAATATTTTAGCAAAGCAAATGAAAGGTGGCCAGAACTTTGAATCCCCAAAAATCAGGAAGTCAGCATAAAAGTAATCCGTAAAACTCCAGTGGTTATTAAATCCACATCTTCAGAAGCTTTTTGACAAGTGTGGGTGAGAAACCGATCAATATTCAAGTGTCCACTTTCACTTCCACATTTTTCTTCTTTTGTTTTTTGGTGATTTGTATTCTTCATGCATATCGCCACCTACTGGTGGGGGCTGGTCAAACGTGGAGATTAAAAAACAAAGGACTTGAAGGAGACCTATTATGCCCCTTTGTACAAGATGTAATATAAGTATCTGGAGTCCTCAGAATATGTCTGTGAAGTTTCAACTCAAAATACCCCAAGGGTAATTTATTATACCATGTTGTAAATGCCTGTGTCTCTTTAAATGCAAATGAGCTGCTGCTCCCTGCCCTGACATAGCTCTGTTCTCTGTGAATACAATCAGAGACAATGGTAACTTTAGCCGTGGAATCAGCTAAAAAGCACATTCGGACAGGCAATTTGCAAACATTCACAAAATATAAAGTGTGATACTTACATTTTCAGGATATAAAGCTGGAACACGAACAGTTGGTTCTGATCCATGCTTGAGAATCACATTGCTTTATATTGACACTCATTCACAAAGCAGTCCAGTGAAAAATGATTTGCACAAACATACAAAATATTTTGTATGTTTTGGGGTACATTTTCTTCAAAAACAAAACTTGTTCTTTGCATCTTCAGTGGCTCTGATGCCGGGAGTTCATGAAGACTCTTATGTTCACTTTTCTAGCCAACAACAGAACACTTATGAAGCTTACAAAGATGAGACATTATTCTTCTCACTGTATCTGCTCCAGTGTGGAAAAAAAATGTCAGACTGTGTAGATCACTCAGGGGAGGATCTATGATAATAGGGTGGAGTCTGTCACCAGTCGTGGGCGAGGCCTGCTCTAATGTGACATCACATTAGAGCACAAATGAAAACCATTCATTTTGACACACTGTTTTTATTAATAGAAATATAAGAAAGAGGAGTGGGTGGACTTTTAACATTGTAGGGTGGTTGTGTACACACACTGCCGACACTCATTTCTATACAAACACCATGTAAAAGTGAATTTTGTATACTAGGCCCCCTTTAAATATGTATCCTTTTCTCACCCACACTTATCACATTGCTTCTGAAGATATGGATTTAGCCACTGGAGTCATGTGGATTACTTTTCTGATGGTTTTATGTGATTATTGGATATTCAAACTTCTGGTCACCATTCACTTGCATTGTAAGGACCTACAGAGCTGTGATATTTGTCTAAAAATCTTCATTTGTGTTCTGCAGAAGAAAGAAAATCATACACATCTGGTTTTAGCATGAGGGTGAGTAAATGAGGGTGAGAACTATTCCTTTAATACAAAAATATGGTATTTAACTTTCCTCTGATTTTGGCAGTAATTTATGGTTAAGGTAATATGAGGTTGGCATTAGGAACTATGCCTCTTTAACAGGAATGTAGTTCCTGATGAAATCTCTCTTGGTGAAATAATTTTTATAGAATCAGAATCAGCTTTATTGCCAAGTATGCTTACACATACAAGGAATTTGTCTTGGTGACAGGAGCTTCCAGTGCACAAAAATACAAATACAATACAAAAACAGCAGCAAGACATAGATAATAATAATAAAAAATTATACACATACATACACACATACAGATATGTAGTGACCATACTGCCCAACTATATCTAAATGCAGTAACTACACTAAAACTGAGAAAAATGGTTTCAAAGCTTTTTGATTATCCACCCAACTGTGAATTATCAAATTGTCTCACCAATTTCTCTGAATATGAGCTTAGTTGTGCCAATCCTATCTATCAGAGGACAGATCTTAGTCTAAGAGACCTCTTCTCTAAAGAGAATGTTAGAGAATACGTTTTTGTTCATTAGTTGATAATCTTTAGGTAAATGTCAAATTTTACAAAAAGTTACACTGAGTAGCTCAGCGAGTAAAGACGCTGACTACCACCCCTGGAGTCGTAAGTTAGAATCCAGGGTGTGCTGAGTGACACCAGCCAGGTCTCCAAAGCAACCAAATTGGCCCGGTTTCTGGGGAGGGTAGAGTCACATGGGGTAACCTCCTTGTGGTCACGATTAGTGGTTCTCGCTCTCAATGAGGCGCATGGTAAATTGTGCGTGGATTGCTGAGAGAAGCATGAGCCTCCACATGTTGGGAGTCTCCGCGGCATCATGCACAATGTGTCATATGATAAAATGTATGGAATGACTGTCTCAGAAGCGGAGGCAACTGAGACTTATCCTCCGCCAACTGGATTGAGGTGAGTAACCGCGCCACCATGAGGACCTACTAAGTAGTGGGAATTGGGCATTCCAAATTGGGAAAAAAGCATAAATGTTTTTTTTTTTTTTTTTAATATGTGTTCACAAGAGTGTTACAATTGAGTGTCTGTTGCATGTGGATTGCATGTGTGGAGTTTGACCATGTTTGGTGCACACGTGCAGAACTGGGAATGTACATTTCAAATTAATCATATATATTATTTAATGATTTATAGCCCAGAGTGTTTTCCAGTTTAGTGAATAATTGTAATATGTGTTATATGTGAAAACATGTGGAATGAGAAGTCTATTGTTTTAAACTGTTATTCATGTCTTTAAAGCCTGATTAGAAATGCATAAAATGCTTTGAGTGTTTAAGCATGTGTTAAATGCGTAGAATGTTTTGAGTGTTCAAGCATGTGTTAAATACATGAATGTTTTGAGTGTTGCATGTGTTAAATACATGAATGTTTTGAGTGTTCAAGCATGTGTTAAATACATGAATGTTTTGAGTGTTCAAGCATGTGTTAAATACATGAATGTTTTGAGTGTTGCATGTGTTAAATGCATGAATGTTTTGAGTGTTGCATGTGTTAAATGCATGAATGTTTTGAGTGTTGCATGTGTTAAATGCATGAATGTTTTGAGTGTTGCATGTGTTAAATGCATGAATGTTTTGAGTGTTCAAGCATGTGTTAAATGCATGAATGATTTGAGTGTTCAAGCATGTGTTAAATGCATGAATGTTTTGAGTGTTGCATTTGTTAAATTCATGAATGTTTTGAGTGTTGCATGTATTAAATGCTTAGAATGTTTTATGTGCTGCATGTGTTAAATGCAGAAGAGTGTTCATAGAATGCTTTGAGTGTTCTGGCATGTGTTAAATACATGAATGTTTTGAGTGTTGCATGTGTTAAATGCATGAATGTTTTGAGTGTTGCATGCGTTAAATGCATGAATGTTTTGAGTGTTGCATGTGTTAAATGCATGAATGTTTTGAGTGTTGCATGCGTTAAATGCTTAGAATGAGTGTTTAAGCAAGTACTTGAATGTATAAAATGCTTTGAATGATATAATCATGTATTAAGATAATGTATGCTGAAGCATATGGGTAGGCTAATGCTCTTTTTCTGTTTTCTTTTTACATTAGCCTCTTCTGTATTTCATTGTACCATATATATTTATAATTATTTAATTTCTGTTTTCCATTGTACTTTTTTTTTATGCAGCCCCATCAACTGCTGTTTTTTCCCTTTTTAATAAACCACTGACAGTTAACAACCCCCCAAAAAAAATAATAAATGTGTATGCTGTGGTGTTTATTGGCTCCCCAGTCTGAGTCGGGTGGTGGTCAAGTGCCCATCCGGAGAGAGAGAAAGCGGTAAGGGCACTTACACCTGAGCTAAATTATGACTAACACCTGTCTAATTCCAGTGAGCACAGGGAGACTGGATAAAACCACCCACGCCACCAGCAGAAGGCAGAGTGAGTCTGGGTGCTGAACAGATGTGATTGTGAAGCTGAAGAGTTGTTATGAGACATTATTGTGAAGCTGTGAGCGCTGCAGTGTGTTTAGTAAAAAGTGTGTGCAACCCGCCTTCCGTGTCCTCCTTCCCTTCCAACCTTTAAAAATGTATAATTATGTTTTTGTTTAGGAGCCATCCAACAGTGTATGACTTGCCCAGATGCTCCAGGTAAGTGTGTAGTGTGAAAGGAATGTGCAGAGGCTACAGCTGAGAGTGGAGGCAGGAGGTGCTATGTCAAAATGCAAGATAAATGTCAGCTGTCTCATTGACTGATAAGGTTCACCAACAACATTCCTCCTAAAAAAGAGAAAAACAGAGAGAGAGAGAGTTTGACACATAACAGTGGAAGACAAGAAGAATTTTATTTGCTACCAAAAAGGGCCAGTCTGTTTCACAATGATTCATCCTGGAACACTCATCTAGTCACATCAGCAATATTTACTTAGTCATAAAATCTTGAGACAACCCACTTTCTTCACCAAGGGGTCAAATTGTGGCTTGTTAGCATGGTCCAGTTAGCCTCTACTTGTAGAACCTACCCACCCCTTCATCATCCGGGCATGCCCATACCAACTCTAGGCAAAAAAATAAAGCAAAACCCTGGCACAACCCAAATGGACAATAAATAATATGTGCAGTTGGCTTTGGGTTCAATCGTCAGTCTTTTGTGCTTTTGTCTTGCTCATACACTCTCCTTTTTCTGTCTTTTTCATTGTGTGTCAAGTCTGATATTAAGGTGAGCTCTCCACACCCACCTATGGTTTATTGGTCTATTATTTGATGTCCTTACACTGTCTGTTTCTCCCTTGGTCTGTTTATCTCTCTTCTCTCTCTTACTCTATAGTTGCAATGTGGAGAAGCCCCACCCAGCCGTTAAGGGATACCTCTCCAAAAACAAGTTGAGTAGGCATATGGTATCCAGATCATTTAAGATTTGCTTTATTAGAGAGCAGCGGACACTTAAGTGCAATTCAGTATTTCCAGTATGATTATATTTTGGGTGAGACACATTTTTTTAAGCACAATGGATTGAAATGGCATCACTCACTTTTGTATATTTTTTAATTTGTTCTTTAACAGAAAAAATAAAATTAATTTCAAATAGCACTTTCATTAGTGGTGCTTGCTAATGCATCCATTTCTATTAATATTGCTGATATCAAGGGTTGGGATCTCTTAAATCCATCTAGAGACATGGATATTGGCAGGTATTACAAAACAGTTGTAGAAGTGTGCAAGCATCGAACGTGTCTGCATGGGTTCATGCTCAAAAGAGTATATTTTGAAAGGCTGAGTGCTCGACGGAAATATATATACCATAGCCTTTTGCATTAAACTGAAATCATACTGCACCGTTGGTGCTCTGGATTTGAAGGATACCTCAAATTGTAAAACTTGTTGAGGAGAGGTGTGCAATTACTTTTCAAAAGCATGGATTTTTACATGGCAAAAGATAAAATGGGTGTAAAAGTCCTATAGACTTACATTGAAGGAGGGACCCGAGCCATATCTAGGGACCAGAATTTCATAAAGACTTTGGGTGGGCTCTTTTGACCTGGGGCTAGTATGCAACCTCCCAGAATACCACCTTAGCAATCATTAGCAACAGCATAGCAACATGATTAAAAAAGCACTCAGAAAGCCTTAGTAAACCACATAGCTATGCCCTAAAAAAATTCTCTCAATACCTTACATGGTGGCGAAATTTTGCACAGGCAAGCACAAGAACATGTAAAAATTAAGAAAATGTAAAAATGTGGTTACATTAACACTGTGGTGCTGCAAATTTGTCAAACACAGTATTTGTGAAGTACAGATCATAGTTATATTTACAAAAGAACCTTGGCTAGAGCTGGTAGTACAGAGGTCACTCTTAATTTGACTTGCTTTTTGTCCACAAGAGTTCCTTTGAAGGAGTTTTGCTCCTGGAAAATATTTAAACCATTTCAGCCAACATAGATGGAGCACAGACCATATAAGAGTCTGAGTATACTGCTCATGTCAAGAATGCAGGGAATCTAAAGAACAATGCAAGATGATAGTGATTAATCCTGTACATTGTAAGTGTATTGAGTGACTATTGGACCCACTGTTTACTCAACAGTGTTCTGTGTTTGACTGGCCACATTAGTCATGGGCTCTCCTACCTCTGTCTTTCTGCACAGTTTGCACAGCCTAGCAACGGCTTAAATTTCCTGCCTTTGTGCACTGTCTCGTTTCCCCCTCTACGCCCTGGAAAGATATGCATAGAGACACAAACAAAAACCTTCCAGCATTTAGCTTAAACACCTACTGTAATTTGTCTAAGAAAACAAACTGCTTTGTATAAGATAATTTTAATGTAATTACTACTGAAATGTTTTTGTGCTGTGCCTTTCACTGCTGTATATTAATGTAACTGTATATTAAATAAACATTATATTAATGTGTCATTAAGATAATGCTTGCTAATGTCTTGCACTTGAGCATTGCATTGTGCAAAGATACGGATGTGCACAAATGTAGTTCCATCTTCGGACACTGGGGGCAGTTCGGAGATTCGGAAAGCAAAGACCAATTTTAGCTGACAGAAAATTCGACCTCCTGTGGCCGATTTTCAGGTGAGATTAGTGAGATCACACTCTGGGGTGTGTCACCATTGCTGGGTAAGTTACTCAAAAAAGTAATCGACTACAAATAACTAAGTACCAGATTACTTTAACCAAATTGATTTATTGATTTCCTCATTGGAAAAGTAATCAAATTCCTAATTATTTTACTATTAAGTTACTTTCTAAAACTTTACTGAAACGTTTTTGCTTTTACACTCAACGTATTTGAATTAATGTCTATATTTCCTTCTTGTTCGTAGTCTCACACTTCAGCTGTCACAATGCAAACAGACATACATATGAATATATGAATTCATATTTGAAATGCATTATACATAAATAATATTAGTTTATAAATGTGTAACGGTAACCCATGTAATGTACGTTAAATTAAACACTGTAATTGAAACTATTCTTGAACATTTGAAAGGTAATGTGTCACTACTTTTGACTAAAAAAGTAATTATATTACAATAACTAATCACTTTGTAATCAGATTACACCTAACAATGGTTGTCACAATGGGAACCTGCCATTATTTACTTTTCAGCTAAACTTTTCATGAAAACATTTATTTGTAATCTTATATTTACTAAGATACAGCCCTTGTGGCAACTTCCACATTTGACAGTTACTACAGACCAGGTCTCGCCTATATGTATTTACAGTAGTATGTACCGTACAGTCCAATAGCATGGTCTATGAATGACGTATACTTTGCACCACTCCCCCTCAAGTTTGACACTTCTTACAAAAACTGGACCACTTAACATTTACATAAATGTGTGTAAACCCCCACTCTTAATGTGTGGTTACTGTACAGAGATCAGAATTCTTAAAAGCTGCACTCTATATTGAGCTTGCTATTGGAGATTTTTTTTTAGAGCCAATAAATGTCTACAGCAGGAATGTGTGACTGCCTTTTTATGGGCATGAAATCAAGAGCGTCTTTCCACAGTGAAGAGGGTCGTCCTTTGTAATGTGGTAAAAATACATTTTTACACCAAACTGGATTAAAATGAATTTAATGTATTGGGTTGAAAAAGAATTAAGCATGCAATGGAATGAGATCATGCAATAACAATGTTACTTATTACTTTTGGGATATACTGTAAATGTTACATATACTAAATACTGTTTATCATTCTGTTCTCACTAGTCCTCTCTGCCTTGGCTTAATGTGAGCCCTTCGCCAGGGTAGATTGAAGATTATTGCTATTGACGTAGAGGTGTGCAAGCTGCTGGTTTCTAAGGAATGAAATGAGCAGGGATTCCTCTTCATGAATGGTACCGATGTCACTGCTGTATCACTGCTCTGTGAAGAGAAAAGTAGTGATATGTGAAAATGAGGGGTCAAAATCTGGCTCTTGGTGCTTCCATCCGAGTTTCAGATCTTTATTTTTACATCTCCCTAAGTTTTTCCACCCATCCATCTTTTGAATGAAAGAGAAAAGTGGATGTTTGGCAATGCAGATCAAAAGAGAATGTAAGACAGCTTGAAAGTGAAGAACTGCCGAATTCTTTAAACTCACCATTCCTTCAATGCATGATACATTCCACTGCAGTGGAGTAGAGAAATGCCAAAACTAGCTCAATGCTTGGCCTTTAAATTTTGACCTCTGTCACACCCACATCTATTTGTCATAAAATTAACTAACGTGTTTCTTTCTAATTACAAAAATCTTAAATTTATTTTTAAACATGAAATCAATGTTAGAGTTTTGTTGTTGTTGTTGTTGTTTTGATTTTTGTAGTCCATCGGTGTTAGCTTTGAGAACATTTGAATGCTAGTGTATTCCTAAACGTTGATCATATTCACTTTTAGCAGATATACTGTATGCATTTAAAATATACAGACTTTCTTTTCTGGGAAAATTTACTAAAAGTATGATGACTGATGTTGCAGTACACAGATATTTGTTCACTCAAATGTTCTCTACAATGAGCTTATCCCTCCCCTAATACCATCTGCAAGTGACTAGCAAGTGGAAAACCTTTGGCTGTTTCTTACATTCTCGTGGACTCATTCAACGTCATCCTCCACTGCCGAAGTTCAATTCCAATACTCAGGAATGCATAAGGAGTGTTCTTGATTAGGCCAAATATTGAGGCATCAGATAATGACTTGTGCCCAAGAACCCATTTGAAGTCCCAGAAGTCATGGCGGCACTACGGTGGCAGATGAATGACATTTATAGCTGGGTCTGTGTTTTCCCTCAAGAGTTTCCCTCTGTAAGCTCTCAAAAGTCTGACGGCTCGTGAGAGTCGTCATACTCTGTCAACATTTGTTATTTTGCTGGGCATCATTTTAATAAAGTAATGAACACATGGAAGAAGCTTGTGGTAACGTTTTTTTTTTACATGTCACTATCTCTGCAAAACCTTGCTGGTGTATGATAATGCCAGTAGTTCTCTCACTGGCTACATATGTGCTAGGAGAGGTCAATTGCACAACAGGAAGATCGCAGCACATCTCAAAGTTCGCAATAGACGCGTTTTATATCCTCCTGTCCTTCCGAGTACGTCCTTTCAAGGTAGCTTGGCAAGACTGGTCTTCATAAGAATGCAAGTCTGATCTCTGCATTCTTAGCATGTAAAAACACTCATTCTTCAAATCTGCGACGTTACGAAAGCCAATTGGATATTTTTCAAAAAATGGAGGCCTTCTGTAAATCACACCCAAACTTCCTGTTTCAATTGGAAAAATGTTGACACGGGAAATGTTGGTAAAATTATTTAATTGGGTCTTTATGTATAAATCAGTGCCATTTTTTAACATGTAGGTTGTTAAACTGTCCAGGTAAACACAACCTTTGACTTCTCAACACAAAATATTTGACTGGAATTGGTCTGCCAAACAGCGTATTGTTAAATAACGAGGCATTAAGTCTGTAAATGTTTGCATAATTTCATTGTAATGCTTGGCTGGTCCATGCTTGCTGAAAGGATGTACCTCATGGAATGCTGGTCTTTGTATCACTGCAACTTTTGAGCCAAGTATCATGAACAATAAGAACTGTCACAGAATTGTTTGGATGTTACCAGTGTTGCCAGATCTTGGAACAGGCAATTTGGTCTGACAAACAAGCCCAAAATAAGTGACATGCCAAATTAAGATAAAAGAAGTGATCCCACGTTTATCCATACGGGTGGAATCAATGAATTATGGAAATCAAAATATAAGAAAACTAATCAAAATAGAAGACATTAAAAAATACATTAAACCAGGCAAAATTGCAACCCGCTACTGTTCCATATTTAAAAGCGACTATATGAAACACGTTATAATAAACAGACTTGGCAACACTGGATGTTACCTGGGTCCACCGGCTTTAAACACTAATCCATGAGGCGTTTCCCTGTACTGCATTACAAGAATTAGACCTTACAACAATTGTTATACTAAAAGTAGCTATAACATAAGCAATTCTGACTTTCTGTTTCTATTCTACATATATACAAACCTGATGCCAGATGCACTCATGTAACATACACAAGAGTCTGTGAGCATAAACCATTTCTACTAGATGCGCTGTATGCTCATCTGACTGCCTTGGTTTGACACGGCCCAATGATGAGAATTGTAGGTTTGTTATATCAGTTAAAAGCTATACATATCATAATGCAATCTTGTATGTTTTCCTCACATGACTTAAGTCTTTGAAACAGAAAGACATTTAATCCATGTGAATTGGTAACAGCATGTCTAAGTGTTGTCAATGAGTGTTTGTACTGATAAGTCAGAGGCTCTGGAATTCTTCCTCTATGAGGTAATGGAAATAATGAAGAAATGTATGGAGCAATTATTGTTTACTCCCTCGCTGGAACTCACCGTGTTAGGTTATCAGGCAGGTTATTTTAATAATTTATATACCTATGAATTACAGTGAAACTAAATAGGCCAATGCTATATTGATGGAATATTTGCTATTCTGATTTGGCTGGTCCAAAAAAAAAAAACTCCTTTGTTCATATATGATCATGTGAACTAGCCAATTAACTATTTAATGATAGCATGAGTTGTCTCAGCATATTAGGCTGGGATAGGAGATTGTGTTTTCACTTTTACTTTTTTGACTTACTAATAACTTCAGCTTTTAGTATCCTAGGGAATTGCAAGATTGTTTTGTTTTAAAGTATGACATCAACGCTTACCACTAATGTTGACTAATTTGTGACAATAAAGCTTACCATCTAACAATTTCCACTTAGTGTAAAAACAGAGAAAAAAATCTCATTGACTTGAATTGAAGGAGGGACCAGAGCCATATCAAGAAAAGAGAATATCACAGAGACTTAGGGGTGGACACTTGAGACTCGGAACAGCAAGCAACCAACCCAGAAACCATTTAGCAATGCCCTAGCAACCAGCCAGAACAACTTAGCAAAGGAATAGCAAAGTTTTAAAAACTATTTACCCTAACAATCACATAACAACATCCTGGCTCTAAGATCTATATGTATGGTTCGATCACGTTAGGCAGCGAGGTCGAAGAGGGTGATGATATATTGTTGGAGGCCTCTGATGCTGAGACCTGAGAGTGTCTGTATTTCCCCTCCAGCGGTGGAAAACAGTGCTGTCTGCTTCTGAGTTGATCAAGGTTCTCTGTCAGGCATTTGGGAGATTTCAGCTTGAATGGCTCATGCCTGATGTGCCCGAGCGCTCCTGGCTGGACAAATGTTTTTTTGCTGAGCTGCTGGGGACTGTTCTTTGCAGAGCTGCTCAACCAGTTGGTCAAGACATGGCGTACTCTGTGAGAATGTTGGATAAAGCCTACTCTTCAGCAGGTTAGGCTGGCATGGCTCCATGTTGGTTAAAGGCCTATCAGGCTGATTTGTTAAAGAACTTGAATGTCCAGACCCAGAGGCTATTCAACAGTTGCGTTGCGCCACAGATCTGGCACTTAGGTATACCAAGACTACTGCCCAAGCCATCGGCAGGTCTATAGATAGCCTGGTGTCTTCTGAACGGCACATCTGGCTGAATTTGTCAGATCTGAACGACAGGAAAAAAGCCTGCTTGATGCCCCAGTGTGTCAGCAAGGCCAATTTGGTAACACTAATGATTTTTTCACCCAGAGGTTTCAGTCAGCAAAGAAGCAATAGCTTGCTTACAGACATATCCTGCCAAGGTAGTTTGCTTGTGCTCTACTTCGAAACAGCATACAGCCAAACAGAGTGTTGCCATCAATAAACAAGCTGTGTATTTTCACAGAGTGGAGTTAGAGTTACTGATTAAGAAAAAGACCCAGTGTCCTGCACCCAAGAGGAAGATGGCACTTGATGGTTTGGAAATGACAAAGTGGGGTAATATACACACAAACCAATCTAACCCGTCTCAGAAGAAGATCTGAAACACTTCCCCATGTCCCCCGCAGCAATTCACTGTCTTTGCCATTCATGCCGGAATCGGGGAAAAATGCTTTTATTGGCTACATGTCAAATGTTTGTCATGACCAAATAAGGTTTTCAAACCTCACTGGAATTGGCCGAGGCACAAACAACCTCACAAAACAAATTTTAGCTCTAACCAAACCGGTAATGTTGAGCGACCGCCTCACAGACTCAATCCATAGAGTTCAAACACTGTGTCCCTTGACCTACTACTCGGATGCATGGAAGGGTCTTCCAGCTGGATACTTAACACAATCTAATCAGGATATGTGCTTCAGTCCAAGAAAAGGCTGCCATGCTTTAACTGTGTTAAACTTTGTTTAACTTTGTTCCTAGGTGTGGGGTGCGTCAATTCTACACTCAGATGTATAGATTCTCCTCACCAAGGATGTGATAGAGATCGTGCTGACAGGCAAGGAACAGAAATGCTTCTACAGCCCTTTTTCTGATAGCCAAAAAGAGCGGTGGACTATGGCCCATACTGGACTTGAGGCCCTTGAATGAGACACTTATGGATTCTCCATTCAAGATGGGAACCTCAGAGACAGATATCTTTTTTTTGTGCACCATCTGGACTGGTTTGTAAAAATTGATCTAAGAGAAGCATATTTTCAAGTTCAGATTGTCCCTTGTCACAGGCCATTCTTGACATTTGTCTTTGAGGAGCATGCATACCAGTTCAAGGTCCTATCCTTTTGCTTTTGCCTTGCTCCTTGCACATTTACAAAATGTGTTGATGTGGCACTTGCCCTGCTGAAGCTGAGCAGCGTCCACATGTTGAATTACCTCGACGATTGGCTGCTACTTGCACAATCAGAAGCAAGCAAGCATAAAAGCACAGGGATCTGTTGCTCATGCATTTGGAGCAGTTGGGACTCAGGGTTGAAGAGCAAATTGTTGCCCAGTCGGTAAGTTTCCTTTCTGGGAATGAAACTAGACTCGGTAGCCATTTTGGCACGTATGACCGAAGAGCGCTTTCAGTCCATTCTCCTCGACCTCACGAGGTTCAGGTTTGATGGCCTCTCCCACCCTTCAGTTGGAAAATCCTGATGGTGTGAAGCTGAACCGCACTTTTATGCTAACAATGATGTCAGCATAGCAGGGGCGCCAGGTTTCAACAGCAAATTAGTATTGCCGTTATGGTATAGGGTTTGAAGGTCACCAGTTCTTGCGGGGTACTCCCACAGTGTCAGTGTCTGACGCAGCTTCACATTCACTCCTTTCAAGAAATCAGGGTTAAGTAGTAACAATAATGTTATATAACTAGCCCTCGGATTAGTGTCATAAGAATGGGAATACCTGCTTGGCTTCTTCTGTCAACAGGCTATAACTTCAATGCATTTCGTTAAACATATTTGTCACACTGGCACATGGATTCAACACTGTCACAACACAACAGCTGGTGGCTATTTTGTTTAGTGGATCAAAGCTTTTAATGTTTCATTTAAACTGCTAGGCTCATATACACATATAAGAGTGACTTTGTCTTGTTTTTTTATGGAGCATAAAATGTTTGCCCCAAACTCATCTGTTGGTTTCAGATCATAAATCTGATAGCACTAAAATAAAGAGGATACTGTTTATACAAAACGCCTCCTCAAGCAACTGCAACCAGTTTATTCCTGTTACCTTGCCAACGGTTTGGTAAACAGCAACAGTGTGGAAAGATAAACCGTTGTGTGAAGTTAGTTTTACTGGCCTGGACACTGGATGAAATGTTTGCGTTCATAATATCTACCAGCAGTTCTTTTCTTTCTTTCTTTTCTTCAATAAGCAGCTCAATAAGATAATTAATCTTCAAAGCTAAAATAAATTATGCCAAAATCTGAGGAGACTTACATTAAATTATTTATGGAAAATTGCAACATTGCATTATTATAGTAGCAAAACCTGAGAGTGAAATTGTGCTTGGTCAGTTTTGGGAGTGTTGAACTGCTAAAAAGCTATTTGTTGAATACATTTCTCATTAGCAAAGCGTAAGAAAAATTTAACAATAGCGTCACTTTTCAGTAGCTATTTTATTAATTAATAGTGGTGTATCTTTGAAGTACTACACATTACGTTTTCTGTGACAATATTTGCGATCGATCGTGTAATTAGTATTTACTGCTTTTGATGAAGTATGAACCTCTCGTCCAGTAAAACAGTATGTTCTTTAGGCATGCATGTAGTATGAATAGATTCTGGACAAACAACTTCTGGGAAAATGGGCTTTGTCCCATAACCCCAATAGTAAGGTCGCTCCAAACAGAATTTCCAATAAAAATTGACTTAAAAAGTGAGTTCCAAATTACCATTATTTTTGAGCCCCTTTTAATGTGTTAATGCACCAAAAAAATTTGCCGTTCCTTGCTTGAAGTTGTTGTACTTCTTTGGGGGATATTTCTGTTTTCTATTACATGCAAATTAGTTCAAATTACAGCTGAATTTTTTCTATTTTCTATTTTAAAAAGCAAGGTTTATTTTCTATGTACAGTAGTTTTAACAAATGACATTTCTAGGTTATGTTGTGGGAGACTCCTCTATCATGTGGAAGGAGTTTCCTAACCTCACCTCTCTCCCAGACTGAAGGGGTGGGATCACAGTTCAGTTGCTCTCTAATCAAAATAAGTTGCAGCACATTCAAGATTATTGAGCAAGCTGTGCCTTACCAATATCATCAGCTAACCTTTTCCCTCCCTTTTTCAGTCTCTCTCTCATTGCTGCAATCTAAACTAGAAGCACACATGGGCCTTTCACAACACTTCTGGAAAATTCCTTTGCCTACCATATTCGTTTTGGGCGGATATACTCATTTAGCCACTGCCCACACTCACGTAGGTTATACGCCCTAGGGTCATAAGTGGATTAAGGGGTGTGTCAGGGCAGTGCTTTTTCAATGAAATTTATACCCTATGGTTACTACTCTATCCAATGTAGATTTGAGAATGACATTCAAAATAATTTCACATTTGAGTAGATGTTACTTGCATACATACCCTGCTAAAAAGACCATCTTAACCAGCATGCAATTCCTATATTTGTTCTGGCTGGTTTATGCTGGCTTGTGCTGGTGTTGATCTAGCTGGTGGATCAGCAAAGCCATGCTTTTTACCAGCAAACCCTAGCTGGTTATGCTAGTTTATAAGTCTGGTGCAGACACCAGCACACCAGCAAATCATGCTGGGGGACCAGCATCCAAAACACAACATAAGCTGGTGACGATCACTGCTGGTCTTTTCAGCAGGGACTTTTTGGTCAGCCCCAAATAATATCTGGAAATGTGATATTTTGTTATCTAATGTATACTGTGTAATATACTGTAGTATAAAGTATCATTTATAATACTATTCAATGCTTATGTGTCCAAATACTTTTTGGGGCCACTGTACACTTGCATTTGTACACTTGCAACTATCAAAATAGTTGGGTGTCATGCAAACAAGAGTTGCATGGTGCATAATTTAAGTCATGCACACAGAGTCAGTGACAAACCTGAAGACTTTAAAGGCATTTCCCACATATTTCAAGATGCCTCCATCTTTTGGTCTCCAGAGTTCAGTTTAATCTTTCAAACAGACGTATCAATGGGGCCCCTCTTTCTGCTTGAGCAAGTGTTGCCTTTCCATGCAATAAATTTTGCAAGTCACAATGAACTCCAAGGAGGCAGGAGAGGAATCACATATTTGCAAATTCCCAAGAGTCACCCTCAGCAGTATTTCAGAGTCCCTCCACTGTATACTAGTAGTTTGCATTCCTCGGACACACCTCTATGTTCTCAGATCATCTGTTTACAATGAATTTAAATGAGTGCGTGTGTGTGTGTGTGTGTGTGTGTGTGTGTGTGTTTTGTATAAGAACAGAAACAGAGGGGAAAAGAAGGCTGAAAGATAGGGACACACCCTAATAAAACACTTTTTTAATATTTTCCAGATGAAATCACTTTGCTGATGCTTAGTCTGAAAACAAGTTCTGATTCATGTCAGTGCATCCCGCTGGTGCCTGCCCTGGTGGTTTCAGGTCATTTGTCTAAATTTTACAAATTCCACCAAACCAGGCATTAGAAATAAACTCTTAGAAATAAACATCAGTTATATTTTTTAAAAGATGATCAAAAAGTATTAAATCATTTTATAGAATTATATAGAATTTTTTAAATCTTACAAATACTTCTGATTTCAAGAAGTCATGTTAATATAACCAGTAACACTTTACAGTAACGTTGATGTTGATGCACGAAACTTGATTCGTAAGCATTCGATTATATACACTTGCATTGTGATTGACAGGATAAAATGATGATGTGCTTTTAGAACTCAATAATGATGATAAAAAAAAAGATTTAGAAAAACTGTCCTTAAAAAAATAACACAGGTGAAAGTATCATATGTTAAATGATCCTTCAGGCTGTATAAAGACCTCTTTATCTCTTGAAAATGGGAGTATCCTGGTTTACTTTTCCCAAACAATGTACAATGCTGGGGCAACAGCTTTAGATATAATGCACCACCAGTGACTCACTCTCATCCTTTGAACAGCCTATTCCTCTCAAGTGCAGCCTTATCCTGCGGTTCGTTATTAACATTTAATGCAAATACATTTGCCATGCAGAGGATACAAATCTGTTTTTATATTTGTTTTAAATTAAACCTTGACTACCGTAAGTATTTCAATTATATTGATGCAGTGATGTTTGTGTGAGATATATTGATGTAGAAAGTAGCTATACTGTATGCTGTGTAATGTCATAAAACTGAAAAAGCAAGTGAAATTGGATTATTTGAGGAAGCCATAGAATTACCAACATTTAAATATCTGCTTTAATAGCATTTGCTCGGAATCTTGCCTTTGTTTTCTGCTCTTGAAATCCTCCTTTGTTTTTAGAACAACGTTTACAATTTAACCTTGGTTGTACCACCATAGGGTGCACTGCATTGGCGGCATTTTCTAAATAAATTAAGAGTAAGAGTGAGGCACTTTATTTAAATTGTATTCAATACAACGATATTTGATGTGGTATCCCTCAGAAAAAGCAACAGCTGACACACTAAAACCTCAAAGTGAAACAGGTAATTAGAATAAATAAATAAATAAAAAAGTAATAATTTACACATTTTAAAATCTACACAATGAGATATATAAAAGGCAAAGTATCTGACTTTTCAGGGTCTTAAATCGTAAACCGCTCAAAGCTATGTTATTGGTCCTATTTCATGCCACATGTAGGTAAACATCTAAAAGGGATAGTTCACCCAAAAATAAAAATTCTCCCATTATTTAATCACCCTCAGAGGTGCAAAAACCATATATGCAATGCATAGGGGTATCATGTAAAAGGGGGCGCCAGTGGCTCACTAAAGGTGGATTAATCACCACCCAAAAAAACGCTTGTTGCAAAGTTTTAGTTTTTTTTTTATGTTTCTTTGACCTTTCCCCCTTCCTCTCATTAAAATATTTCACTTCATACTATGTTTCTTTTGCCACTTGTGTGTGTTGGGCACTCACTCATCTTCCCTCCCATCAGTCTACTATACCTAACTGCAAAAGATTAATGATGCCTCTTATGTCTGCTACGCTTCAATGGAACATCCCTCAACCATCTTGCCATCTGCCTTCTCCATCTTGTCTTCTGCACTTGATAAACATGTTGTAAGAAGCAAGAATGAGCCACGGCAATAGTCAGAAACTGTTGGCTGAGGAAACGATGTAAATAGACATCTCTCCAGGGAACCGTTTTCACATCTCCCGTAATTTCCTGAAGCTACCGCAAACTGAATGGGAGGACAATGCGAGCCAGAGGATGAGGGTGTGTCTTAGGCCTTGGGGGGAAAGATTTATGTGTCTGTCCCATTTGTAGATGGGCTTCCACTGACAGGGGGAGTTCCTCATGCCAGAAGAAAACCCCATCATGCAACTCTCCCACACACGTGGCGAGCAGGGATGTCCTCTGATAATTTTAGCCAGCTGACGTTGACATTGTTCATACCTTACATCTGGTTCTCTTTTGTTCCTGATGTCTGCCATTAACCATATCACAGAGAACCTTTTGTTTCGGTAATTTAATGTCAAGCATGTGTGCTTCTGCAAAGAACAAAGGTCTTTGATGGAAATTTTTGCTGGAGGTCATGTTAGTAACCCTGCTGGGCTTAGAGAAAAGCAAAATCACAAATGAGGTCTCTTTAATATCGTTTACTAAAGTGTCCTGCTTCTCATATTTGTCCTCTTCTAGTAATCTCACATGTTTCAGAAGGTGCAAAATTCATATTTGCATTGTGGAGCATAAGGGAGAATCTCATTGGGAACAGACTTTCATCACAACTTTAACACATCCCATCGCAGGAAAGAGTGGGTCACCACAGCATTATGTAATGGGCTCTTTGCCGTCATGGTAATACTGTGGGAACTGGAACTGTGTATTTGTGAAGCAGGAGGCTGCGGTGTGTGTTGACAGAATATTCCTCACATTGGGTTCCTGGATGGGCCTGACTATAAACACTCAGCAAGGGAGTTCCCTCCGTGCTACAGTAGTTTAAGTTCCATGCAGGTTTGTTTTGGTCAACTCCACAAATTTTTTATTTTTCCAGAGGACCTAGAATAAGTCTTTGTAAGGCACCTTGCCTGAATTATGTAAGCAGGACTTTGGTTTCAGGTCAGATCTAATCAACAAAATGTTTAAATATTGCAACATCAAAGCCAAGTGACCCCTGCTATCAGGGTCACAACCTTATACACCTTAGCCATAGTTGACAAATTTAATTATGTTGAAGTATGTTTAATGTTGTACTGTTGTGCAGTGTGGTGATGTAGGTGTGGCAGAGTGATATCTGTTGAGAGTGAGGCCGGGAGAAGGAGAACGGTAAGTATTGACACCTGTGGGAAATTATCTTGGTGTTTCAGTGAGAGCTGGAGGGGGATAAAAGGGTAGAGATGCATGCAGCCGAGATTGTGTTGTGGGTGCATGTTGTACTGAAAAGCCAATACTTTGTGTTACACTGAAAAGTGCTGTCAATAAAAGGCTGTGTGGATTGTTTACCCGGCTCCCGCTTCCTCCTTATTAAAGAGATCAAGATACCTGTCACATGCAGTACAAGATATTAAAGGAATAGTTCACCCAATAATGATAATTCTATCCTTTACTTACCCGTCTCAAATAGTATTTAGAAAGTCTTCTTTCTTCTGCGGAACACAAACAAAGATATTTTCATAGATGTATGATTTGTCTATTTCCATACAATACAAGTCAATGGGGTTCAATGCTTTGAAGCTCCAAAAAGGAAATTAGCAGCCGACCTGCTCTACCACCTGAGCCACAGCCGCCCCAAACAATGACAGCATAAATGTAAAAAAAAAAAAAGACACTGTACATCTATGAAAATATCTTATTTTCAAATATATTCCATATATTGGGTTGTGAAAATTAGATTTGACCTAGGGCCTTAAAGGGTTAGTTCACCTGTCATTGTTTGGGGCGGCTGTGGCTCAGGTGGTAGAGCAGGTTGGCTGCTAATCGCAGGGTTGGTGGTTTGATTCCTGGATTGTTCCTGGCCCACATAACTCCACATGCTGAAGTGTCCTTGGGAGAGACACTGAACCCCAAGTTGCTCCCAATTGTAGGCTAGCACCTTGCATGGCAGCTCTGCTGCTATTGGTGTATGAGTGTGAATGTGTGTGTGAATGGGTGAATGGGACACAGTGTACAGTGCTTTGTAACCTCTAAGGTTAAAAAAGGTGCTATATAAGTGCAGACCATTTACAATCATTTATTCACCCTAATGTTGGCCCAAACCAAGTTGTTCACTTTCTTTCCTCAGTGTAACACAAAAGGAGATGTTAAGCAGACTGTTAGCCTCAGTCGGTATATATATATATATATATATATATATATATATATATATATATATATATATATATATATATATATATACCCTTTTGTTCTTTGCTCTGGGTTTGGTCCTTGATTGTGTGTAGTGTGTCATGTACCAGCATATTGCTGTTTAGTTTGTGTTATCTTCATCATTGTTTCCTCTTCTGTCATTGTTTTATTAAAGTTCAGTGTTTGGATACTCACTCTCTTGTCTCTTCCCTGCACAAACCGTGAAAACTACAAATTGAACAGAGTGTACTTTTTCTCACAGCCTTATTTCCATTTACATTTACATCAAATTAAATGTTATTTTTTTAAGTGACTAAGGTCTATTGTGTCATCTAAGGCAATACTGTAACTCATTGACTTGCCACTGTCCAGAACAGATTCAGTCTCCAGATCTTCTGAACTCACTATTCCTCTTACACCGCAAAGCTAACTGACTCATCTATCCTTTTGCTGTATAATTTGGTTTTATAGAACACTATGCAATGCAGTGCAGAATTGAATACACTCATCCAGGCACTTGTTTATGGTTCAGTTTTGGCCTGGGCAAGTATCTTTTGATCCTTTCTGTTCATAAGTAAACTCATAGTGAAATGGCTCAAAGGCATCTGTTTGAACAGATCTCTGTATCCTTTTAGAGGGAATTAGTTTGAGGCAAGAATGACGCACTGAACATAAATGAGGGAATACAAAAATAAAACATTTCCATTGTGGTTTTTTAATGTGTTGGCAAGGAGGGGTTTAAAGATTGAACAGAAGAATCGTCATCACTGTTTGTAATCGCAAGACCTAAAATTTAAGGGGATGGTTCACGCAAAAATCAAACATTCTTTCTTTTTTGGAACACAAAAGGAGATATTAGGCAGATTGTTAGCCTCAGTCACCTTTCACTTTTAATGTATGGCAAAAAGATGCAATAAAAGTGAATTCTTCAGCTTCCCTTAATTTCATGTGGCTGAAGCGAACATTCAACAAATATTTCCTTTTGCATTCTGTGGAATAAAGAATGTCAAATGGGTTTGAAACAACATGAGTACCATGATGACACACTTTTGATTTTTGGGTGAACTATCCCTTTAAGTCTGTATATTTATAATGGCCTGTGTCTGGTGTTAAAGGTACTTAACAGAGATTTGATAAGGTAGGTATCCAGAGGGTGAGCCCCCTTCTGAAAATTCACTCTGAATCACCCAGCCTTGTGTTTGTTTTTTATTGTATCCAGGCAAAGGTAGTCTGAAGTTTCCATCTTTCAGCTCAGAGCAGCACTTTCCTGAACGCTGGCCAGGAAAATGTGTGTTGGCTTGGCAGCTCGACTGTGGGAAGACTACGGGCAAAGAACTGGCGGAGTTTTGATGCAAAGGGCTTTATATAGCATTACAGCTCCTCGGGACTCCCTCTTTGGTCTATGGCAAGCTCAAGAACAGATTGATAGGATAAATGAGGGATAGTGAACAGCAAGAGCTGCAATTAGAGGATAGAGAAGAGTGAAAATGGGAAACATTGGAATATACAGTGCATGGAGAAACCAGAGTATAGATCAAAATTGTTCTACCAAGTTGCCATGTATAGAATGTACCAGCGTGCTTGTATAGAGTATAGAGAGGTAATTTGAAGGACCAGGCTAGGCTGGGTTGATATGGAAGTATGGGTCTGTGGATTTTGGGCATGGAGCCAGGTTTACTTACATGAGTTTGACCCCTGGGACCAACAGTCTGTTACCTCTAGATAAAGCTTTAATTTCATGTTCTGCTGCACAAGGAAAACAAATGCTATTCCCCGGTTTCTGCTAATTACTGACGTCCCTTCTGTTGCATTGCAGGAAAGAGTTGGGCCCCCTCCTTTGGCATTCTCTGTTATCTAGAGCACACAACTTCCTGTACGAGCATTGAGGTAGACTAATTCATTCATTAAGAGAGAGAGAGAGAAAACAAGAGAGAGAGAGAGAGAGAGAGAGAGACTCCTAGGTGAGAGAGAGAGATGACTTCATAATTAGGATTGATTTTGCCTCTTTTGAACATCATACAGTATAGACGGTATGGGTGTTTCTTCAGCTTCTCTTAATTTCATATCTCAGGGGTTGATTTTTATCAAAACTGACAGGTTTAAACTTTTATATATATATATATATATATATCGAATAATCTAATAATACCAAATAATAAATAATAGCAGCCAATAAGTGCCCAATATAGATGGGAACTCCAACAATACTGTTTTAAAAGCATCCCAGGGTGATACTTCAAGAAGTAAAAAATGTCAAGAGTACATGTCTGCAAATTATAGGCAAAGGGTGACTACTTTGAAGATGCTAAAATATAATAGTTTTTGTTTAGTCACAACATAATTCCCATAGTTCCATTTATGTTATTCCATAGTTTTGATGACTTCACAATTATTCTAAAATGTGAAAAAAAAAAAAATATATATATATATATATATATATATATATATATATATATATATAATAAAGAAAGAGCGTGTTTGACCGATAGCGAATATTTATTATGCATTCATCATTTATTGTTGGTACTTTTCAAATTCCTTGTATAATGTATACATTTTACTTTTTAAGTCTTGTCCCTGACACTGACTTTCAATATTAAACTATGAAAGTCCATTACAAAAATATTTAAAACCATAATAATCTAAACAAGGAGTGGAATAAACCTTTTCAATATATTGTGAGAAATAATTTCTTTCTTCTTTTTTTTTCTTAAAATGTTTTGACTATCCCACAGTTGAGGCATCATTTCCACCACACCAAATCATTTTTATTTTTTTTAAAAAAATTTTTAGTTAGTGTGCTTGTTAACCAAATAGACAAAAGTGTTAGTGAAAAGTAGGCTTGAGGTGTAATATGAGACAAGTGACGTTTGAATAAAACAAAGAAAAAATCAAGGTAAAACATTTTTTTTGTGTATAAAACTTTTGGGGTGTAAATTCCAATCATTGTGATTTTCTAAATCATGCAACAACAAAAAAAGTGAAAATATTGTTTAATTGTGTGTATTTAGGATGCATAAAAGGTTAGCTATGAAATTAGCTTTAGCAAGACAAAGCAGTAGCCCATTTTATTTAAACATGTAAAAGAAATCATTCCACCAAAGAGTCATTTCCACCACGGAACTCCATTTATTACAATACAGAATTTGAGATGTGGAGGAAATGACACTGTGGTGTGGAATATTCTTGACTTCCAGGGAGAATATATTGCATAAATCTATGCATACACTGTTGGACATTGTTAGAAAACTAGTAAAAATACAAATAATAATAAATAAAAAAATCTAGTGCGAGTGTACATTTTTTTTTTGTGAAGACACACACACACACACACACACACACACACACACACACACACACACACACACACACACACACACACACACACATTCATATATTTCTGATGTGCAGTTAAGCAAATCACTAACTTAGCATATACATTCCTGGCTGACAAATTAAAAGATTTGTCTTGAAAATAAAGATTTTTCCTCGAAGAAAAAACTTTAGAATGTTCAACAAGGAATGTTAGAACAGTATGCATTAATTTGACAGACTTTTCTTTAGCTAAAAATTGTCTGTGCTTAACATAATTTGAAGCACTGCCCCCAGTGGCCAAAGTGGGAAGTGTTGTTGGACGAACGGGCTGGTATGCTCCATTTTCAGGGAGTAATGTCCACAGAGGGGCACCAAAAGCGAGATGTGAAAATAAAAATTCAGCTGTACAGGCTGTAATACTGTGAAGAGGAATGCATATTTAATTAACTATAGCCCTCAACCCAAACCACAACCCTAAACCTAACACTCAGTGGAGTAAAAAAGAAAGTAATGTTAGAGGAAAAAATGCAACCTGAATTGCACTCGTCCCTCGTGATTATGCAAATCTAATTACTGGTTTCAACGTGGGATCTGAACACAGGTTTATTATGCAACGCCCTTCCGGTCATGCCAGGGGGGAAGGTAAATACAATGGAGCTGGTCCAAACATGTGTTATAGGAGATGCTGCTTGTCGATGAGTCTGCAGAATGTGGCAGATCCACTTACCATGTGATCATGTTGTCTTAAAGACAATGAAAAATATACCCAACAAAAACATTTTGACAGTGACAACTGAGTTGTCTAGATGATGATTCAGATGATTTGTCTGCAATGCTTCTTTTCACTTCTTCATTTTCCTTGATGTCCAGAAATGTTATAACATGTACGAGTCCAAATGTATTGAATCAGCACACCTCAACAATTATTGTTTGGGGTTGAACCTTAGGACTCTGTGTATGATTCCAAGGCTGCAAGTCCCAGAGGACATTCTTGTTTTGCTTTTAGAGATCACCATAAAAATTTAAGAGCAGCGCAGCTAAAAAAAACCTCAACTTAAATTATGAGGGGGTTTACAGTCCGTGTGCATATCCATGTGGTATACATGAACATGAACTTCTTTCCACTACCAATTTGAAGCTTTTGAAGAAGAACAAAGAGCAAAAGAGTAGTAATTTCATGTGATAAATCATTCTGTTTCATTATATTTTTCATAATATAGAACTTTAAAATCATTTAGTTTCAAATGGCTGCGTAATCTTTTCATTTGAAGTTGTTTTTTATAAGTTGTAGCAGTTAATTTGGTGCATTGACAGGTATTTTTAGCCTTTATTAGAACACAGCCAGAGGCATGTGCTTCCTTGCCTTTTACAAATCAATGTGATTTTCCATTAACTTGTTAAGACACAGCAGCACCATTTGACCCAATACCAGCAAAGATTTCCTCACTTGGAAACGCTCATAGTCACACGTCCATGGTGTCTAATAACATTATTTAATTACATGAAGCAATTGCAAAAATCATGTCAATTTCTACAATGAATGAACTATTATCCTGCCTGAAAATATATAATCATCTAGATATTCCTCAAGCAAAACTTGCTAGTCAATGAATAGGTCAAAATGTCGGGAAAGGTCATGAAATTTAATTGGTCAAAAAGGTTGGGAACCCTGAAGTAAAAAGTCATACATTTTTAGAATGGCGTGTGAGTATGAGTACATGTTGACAAACAATTTAACAAATTTAAACAACAAAAATATTAATAAATAATATCATATTTAAATACTGCAAGCCATTTTAGACAAAGATCATCACAATCCCACATTTCCTGTGCATTAATTATGATCACTTGTTTGCTCTTGTAAATGTTACTATTACTTATCCAAGCATTACCTTTGAGGAGACAATAGGAAATTTGAATGCAACTTTTAGCTAGAATCAAGTCAGTCAATTTAAAAACATTGTGACATTTGGTTGAAAAGAATGCTAAGCTGTATTTACTATAAAGTCTATCTGCAGCCTTGTTCTGTACTAAGCTGTACTGGATATGTTGACAACAATTTAAAGCTAACAATCCAGACATCGCAATCCGCAAACTTAATTTGTATGTTTCTTTTGAAACTGTTATGCTAGCTTGCAACAATGAATAAAGCATTAGAATAATATTAAAATAGAATTATTAAATTCAAATTAGCCGTTGGCTGAATCTATAGTGTGCCTTACTATTCATCAGTTAACTTAAACTATATAAACCCATCAAATTAATTTGTAAGATGATTGCTATACATTAGGATGCTAGCTAACATGTATGCTAGCATGCTAGACAAAAGCATGCATTGGTTTAAGAAAAAAATGCCAACTTGGAATGGCTTGAACCCTTTTTGAACCTAGATATTAAGTCTCAAATACCCCTTTTCCACCAAGGCAGAGCTTGTGCTGGTTCGGAGCCAGAGCCTAGTTTCAAATCAGTTCTTTGTTTTTCGACCACCAAAGCACCAGCTCCGAACCAGTAAAAGTGGTTCTTAAGTAGCACCAAATCATTGCTGGTCTAGAAGTAAGAACCGCTTATGTCAGCGGCTGGGGGCGGGGTTACCGTGACCATCAAGACGAACAGAAACTTGTGACCGCCATTTTTGAATTAGCAGATAAACACGATGGACGCGATTAAACAAAAACAGAGGAGGAAACAAGCTGCTTTGTTGCACTCTGGTCCTCTGCAGAAGTCCAGGGTAAGTTAGACGGGGCTTCGCGGACGAAACCAGTTTTGCAGCAAATTCAGCGAGAGATGGCTGTAGCGGGGTTCGACCGGAACCTCCAACAGATAAGCAACAAACTAAAAAAACTAAAGAAGGACTACAGGGACCAAAAAAGACCTTTGCCATCCACAACTGCTTGCAGAACAATAGAATGCCAGCCTTTACGATTGAAATAGTCTCGTGGATAGTCCTCTGATGCAATTATTGGAATGTGGCTGCCATCAATTGCACCCACACACTGAGGAACTCTCCAACGATTATTAAAGAAAGTGGCCATTTCTAACAACTTTTCAGCATCAGGAAATCTTATGTGGATGGGAAGGAGCACCTTGATGACTGTGTTGCAGAATTCCTGAACACAAATAAATACAGTGCTGAGGCCTACTCCAAAAAGATGGCTGATTGTCCTGTATTCACCACCCGTGGCCAGTTTCCAGATGGCAATTGCCACACGCTTTCGGATTGGGACACACAAACGGTAGTTTGTGTTTCTTCTCCCATGGCATGCTTGACCTGACTGCAGATGTACTCAAACGATTCTGGGGATACACGGAAATTCTGCATGAATTGTAACGGGTGAAATCCGAACAATTGTGTCCCACCAGTGGCCAGATCGTGGGTATGCCCACATTACAGGTGGCCTCCGCCTTGCCTTCAGCTGCAAGACTGCCTGTAAAGATAAATATATATATATATATATATATATATATATATATATATATATATATATATATATATATATACTGTATATATAAGTTTCATTTATGGGCAATAGGGTATAGGTATATTTTCTATCAAGTATACAGTGCAGTATAAATACTATAAAAACAGTTGAGCTGTAGCAGTGAATTGTTTATTAATTTATCTATAAGTACCACTTAAAAGACAGGGCTACTTTATTTATAAGGTTTTTTCAGTCTTTTTCAGTCTTTTTTTTTTTTCAGTCTTTTTAGGGTCATACATTGTCTTTTCAGACAACTTATTTTCATAGCCTTCTTGTCCAGTGAAAACCATGTATAAATCTAAATTTGGACATTTTTAATAGGCTACACATTACAGCTGCAGTAATACTAATAAAAAAACCATAATATAGCCTATAATAAAACAACACTGACAGTGGACACATTTTTCTGCAGATTATCTAGTTTTAGTTTTATTACTGTGAGTGGTTTTTGCGTTATAGCTCACATATACATATGAGTTTTCACAAAACAGTGTCGGAAAACTTATTCAACCAGTGCTTAATACATTTTAATTTAACTGCAATGTGATCGATTATCAGCAAAATCGATGCTAGGAGGTTAGCAACATGCTGAGGCTAAAATATAAATCTCAGGCTAAAGTCGGCATCTTATTGTTAAAAATAAATGTTATGTACATACCGTTACTCTCGCTTGTAATCTCCTTCTGTACAAATAAAGGCGAGCCACGCGAACACGTTGGATCCGCCGTGTTTGGATGCCGATGTAGGTCCGCAAAGCCATGAACATCAATAGCAAAGCAACGTCCGCCATTGTTTATTGGTGTGTTTGTGTTTGGCGCCACCGCGCTAACGTTGCTGGGAAAGATGAGACGTATACAGCGACGTAAGACCTGGCTCTGTGCTGGCTCTTTAGCCTGTGGTAAAGCAAACCGGTTCTTTGGAGGCTCATCAGTCGAACCAACTCCGAACCGGCACTAGCTCTAGCTCTGAACCAGCACCTGGTTCTTGTTGGTGGAAAAGGGGTAATTGATAGCCAAAAGAAGTCAGTCTTAAAAAGATCACATTCCGAGATCTGCTGATGAAACGTTAGCTTCTTACTGACCACACCCTGCCCTTTGTCTGCCCTTTGTTTGGCTATTATTGGCAGGAATAGTGAAAAGCAGTGATCTCTCACACATCTGTTTTTAAATACTCATTACACCCTTGATTAAGCAAGGAAAGAGAGGTAAGAAGTGGTCTCATTATTGTATGCTCATGATTGCTCATGATTGGCATCCTTTGAACTATCTGGAACACTCCACCCACATACACACTCATTCACTCCAGGTTGCATTTATACTGAGGGGAATGTGTGGTCTGATAGCCACATATTTGGTTTCATACACTATTTTACCAAGAAAATAAAAAGGTTGTATCATGACACTGAGGTTGGAATTCGGCCTGCAGGGTTCACAAACTTACAATCGAGCATAACATTTATTAATATTAACATGTACTGCATATGCTCAAAGATATGCAAACATATAACAGGCTGAATAGGAAAACTGACCATTTTTCTTACAAAATAAATGTTTCATGTGTTTAGCAGTTAAACACATGAAACAAACACTGGACTAAATATTGTTTTATCATAAACCATATTACCAATTAACCCATTAAATTGTAGTAAAATACTTTAGAGTTTGAATGGATGTATGACCTTTGGCATGTACTACAAAATATATAGAAAGCATTTTCTCTTTCATTTTTAAAACAGACAAGCCTATTTATTTTGGCATCCTAAATATGAATGTTCCATTTTTATTATTTGCATTTAGCATTTTGCTTTTTCCCAGCTGTCCGTGACCTATCAGAACTGAACTGTGACACATTTTTGGGTCACAACCCATCAGCTGAGAACAACTGCTGTACATGCTTACAGTAATTCAGTTTACTTTGAATTGGCAAATGCTGGGATGTGCCATAATTCCCCACATTATGATAGATTGATGGATGCAGAGTACACACTAGCATGAAGGCTACATAAATGAGAGAATTAAGCTCTCTCATTGGGAGTCCAGTGTTGATGTTTGTGGAGCAAGGTGGAAAAGAGGCAGGCAACCCCTAAAATAGCCTCAACAGAACTGCTTAGAAGGAAAGCTGTGTGCGAGCTGATAGTTTGGTCGGAGGGCGAGTGAGGGCATAATTAAAGACCAAATGTAACTTTGGGATTTCGCTTTAGGGAGCCCTAAAATTGAGTCACAGTGGGTTTGTCTGTTTAACTACTCAAGATCCCATTAGCAATATAGTAGCTGCCCTAAACTCTCAAAATAGGAGAAATACCACAGCAAAAATAAAACAGAAAAAAAGACAAAAGAGGAGCTTTTCTCCCTCTGACTGTCTTTCCCTACAGCCCACACCCTTTTGGCACTATAACAGTGTGAACTGTTGCTGTTGAACATCACTGTTGCTAAGTTTGGGGTTTCCCTCACTAGCATGGCAACTAATTCAGGTAGAGCATTCATGTGTAGTCCTCATATTCCCTTGTAAACAAGCCTGGAAAACTACTAGAGCAGTGGCGGTTGACACCATGTTTGCTTTGGACCGCACGGCTACTCCAGCATCCATCAGGTGAGCATCAGTGTCATCTATTTTCAAGTACCTCAACTTAAAGCTAACACATACACATATATGTAACTAGCAAACTAACAACATATATAACTAAATCTTGCATAACATTATTTGTTGTATGAATTATTAGCATGTTAGTATTTATTGTTGTCTAATGGACAAAATGTACGAACAGCATTATTTGTTGTATGCACAGTTAGTTAGCATGTTAGCATTCATGGAATGCTTTGCACTGTTAGCTTGCATGTTTTTATATTTTGCATTCATTTCGGTAATGGTTTACATTTTTCATTGTGCTAGAGTTAAAAAAGGACATTACAGTGTTGAAAAGACACCACAGATATCAAAAGAGCCAACAAACAAATATATATCTGTTGTGTCATATAACTCACTGAACATAAACTCAGCAAAAAAAGAAACGTCTTCTCACTTATTTTCAGCAAACATAACAGGTGTAAATATTTGCATGAACATAAAAAGATTCAACAACTAAGACATAAACTGAACAAGTTTCACAGACATGAGACTAACAGAAATGGAATAATGTGTCCCTGAACAAAGGGGGAGGGGGCAAAATCAAACGTAACAGTCAGTATCTGGTGTGGCCACCAGCTGCATTAAGTACTGCAGTGCATCTCCTCCTCATGGACTGCTCAGGTTTTGCCAGTTCTTACTGTGAGATGTTACCCCAATCTTCCACCAAGGCACTTGCAAGTTCCAGGATATTTCTGTGGGAATGGCCCTAGCCCTCACCCTCCAATCCAACGGGTCCCAGACGTGCTCAATGGGATTGAGATTCGGGCTCTTTGCTGGCCATAGCAGAACACTGACATTCCTATCTAGCAGGAAATCAGAATGAGCAGTATGGCTGGTGGCATTGTCATGCTGTAGAGTCATGTCATGTCAATGAGCTTGCAGGAAGGATACCACATGAGGGAGGAGGATGTCTTCCCTGTAACGGTGACACACCGCCCCAGACCATGACATACCATCCACCTTCAAATCGATTCCGCTCCAGAGTACAGGCCTCGGTGTAACGCTCATTCCTTCGACATTAAATGCAAGTCCAACCATCACCCCTGGTGAGACAAAACCACAACTAGTCAGTGAAGAGCAATTTTTGTCAGTCCTGTCTGGTCCAGCGAAGGTAGGTTTGTGCCCATAGGCAACGTTGTTGCCGGTGATGTCTGGTAAGGACCTGTCTTACAACAGGCCTACAAGCCCTCAGTCCAGCCTCTCTCAGCCTATTGCGGACAGTATTTGCACTGATAGAGGGTCCGTTCCTGGTGTAACTTGGGCAGCTGTTGATGCTATCCTGTACCTGTCCCAGAGGTGTGATTTTCAGATGTAACGATCCTGTGCATGTGTTGTTACACAGGGTCTGCCACAGCAAGGACGATCAGCTTTTCTCTTTTCTCCTGTAGCGCTGTCTTAGCCGTTATACCGTGCGTTCAGAACAGAGGCGGCAGCGAGTGCATCAAAATTCGCTCTGGCTGCCCTGCCAACAATGCTATGGAAGATTCGTGGATGCTCTGATGTAGTTGAGATAGGCGGCAACGTTCGTTCATAATTCTTGGTTTTGTGAACTATATTTAAAAGGGCCGCAAAATATCCAGACATGTCGACCGGTATCTTTTTGCCGACGTATCACAAGTAGCGCATATCCTCATGAAATATTTTAATATATTATTATAGAATATTATATAAACCATAATTTACACTTCATCAACTCACCTGGCACACAAAAAATTCCAGACACCTTAGTCCACCTTTTTTGTTATATATATATATATATATATATATATATATATATATATATATATATACTGTATATCCTTGTAAGCAAACAGGGACAGATCATATATTACAGGAAAACCCGCCACAGCAATAATCAGTTTCTCCTCCATTTTGTCTTCGGAACTAATGTTTGGTGGGAACCAAAGTACTGTTGTGTTCTCTAGACTTTGCTAGAGCAGAGCACTTCTATACTCCAATAGGTTGCCACCGAACCACATCACAGCTCATTACCATAATGTTGCCAGCACTTGAACTTTCCTCTGATGCCCACACTGCTCAAGATGAACCGCACCGCTTCTTGCCGCCAAGAGGCGCTGGCTGCCATAGAAAATGACTGACTTCTGGTCGATCTGACGCTCTCGATGCCGCTGGTCTGAATGCACCATTACAGTACGTGCGTTGCAATTTATTGCCCTTGCCACATCTGCAGCCCTCATGCCTCCATGCAGCATGCCTTAGGCACGTTCACGCAGATGAGCAGAGACCCTGAGCACCTTTCTTTTGATGTTTTTCAGAGTCAGTAGAAAGATCTCTTTAGTGTCATAAGTTTTTATAACTGTGGCCTTAATTGCCTTAATCATCTGTAAGCTATTAATGTCTTAATGACCGTTCCACAGGTGCATGTTCATTAATTGTTTATGGTTCATTGAACAAGCATGGAAAACATTGTTTAAACCCTTTACAATAAAGATCTGTAAAGTTATTTGGATTTGTAAAAAATAATATAATTGGTTTGTTAGACCTAAATCTAGCCATAATCTCTGCTCAGTTAACTCAGTTACAAGTGCGTACAATTTTTACAGATTTATTGGATTACAATGTTGGATTTTAGTGAGGATAATTCGTTTACAGATGGAAAGTTGACAATACATTGTAGATATTTGCTATAATGTTTATTACACCAGTTTCTACAGTGAATACAAAATAAGTCTTAATATGAATGTCTACCTACAGTTATACAGACAGTTAATTGTCATTACCATTATTGACCATCTTTTGACATTTGTTTTCTCTTAAAGCTACATTACAGAGGATTACTCTACATTTTTTTGTTAGAAATTAACTAAATACCATTATTGAGGCAGTACGTAAAAAATCTGTGTTAAAAACTGCATTCCTGCATTACTCTGAGTCACTGCGGTAAGCCTACATTGATGATTTTACATCCAAAGCAGTCTGGTTCAAATTAGTGGGAATTTTATACTTCTATTATTTGTTCTTGTGTGTTTACATCATGTGCATATACAAAGAAAAGAACGTCTGGTGGCAGATATTTTACGACAATATATTTTCATATATTGAAAATATGAGTGACTTACTATGAGTGACTCTTGGTGTAGCTATGGTGATATCAGGCAACCATTGGTATACCTCGAGCTATCAGCTTAATCTGTGCATAAGAGCAGTGCTATAACACTATTGATGGAAAAACAAAACAATGTTGCTCTGTACATTACTTGCAGTTTTATGGTTTAACCACAGATATCGACTGAAAGCCCAGACCTTAGTGTACCTTTAAATTTGACCAAAAATATAAGAGTATAATTACTCATTCAAATTGTGAAATGCGAATGCCTCCTGCTCTTACATAATTTGACATGCCATCTGTTGCTGCACATGGCTTCTGATGCTATATGATTACTTGGTTGAATGCCCTAATTATACATTTTATGTTTAATTCTTATTTTTGTTTGTTATTCTGAAAGCTGTTTAGTGCTGTTACATGCATCTTTCGCACATTCCTTCATGTTTGTCATCAGCTGACCTGGTAATGACTGTGGTATAGTGTACAATAGTTTTGCATGAATGAACATGAATAGTGAAATACAGACTGTCTCAGTTCTGCACTAAAGATAGGAACAGATTATAGAGAGTTTTTCCTTTAGGGTTGAAATATAGACTTTTATATTATACAATGCTATGCTATGCTATGTTGTGCTATGCTATGCAATTTGAAATACATATTTAACAGGGTAGTACACAATTCATTTAACTGTGTACAAGATTAATTCGCCTTTTAATTTAATGATCGCAGAGGAAAATAATATTGCTTAGAAGTTGCTCTTATATGGCTCAGGAGATATCATTTCTCAGCTGTTGCATTGAAGTATCAACTTAGTCTGAGATGTTTCTCCTAAAATTCCTTTGGAGAATAGACAGAAATGAGACAATTGTTGGCTTACAGTGAGAGACGCGATAAATTTCATGTGGATAGGATAGTTCAGTAAATTGGAATTTGACGAGAAATATTATGATATTTGGTAGCGGAGATAGAGAAAGACAGAGAAAATCTTAGCACCGTAAACAGCTCTATTTGTTCTCCGTTAAATCTCAATGCTTAAGAAACTATTAAAATAATACAGAGCTCTTATTTGTTAGTTTCTTTCCTGTGGGATCTTTATTTGTTTTTATACTGTACATTTAAATTAATTAAAAAGCCTAAAACTTAAGAATAACTTATCAAAACTCTCTATGAAACACCAACCACAAACTCTTGAAACAAGATCAATAGTTAATTTTTCCCGACTTGGCTCAAAATAACGGAAAAATTTCAGTTGTTTAGTAATAGCACCGGTATGCACGATCTGATGTGCTAAGAGTCATCTACCTGATCTAAGCTATGCTGGAAAATGGTTTGAGGGGTCTGTCATATGGTGGAGATGAATCTTGCTCCATATCCGACTGGTAGACCATGTCAGAGGACTGAAGCTTGCAAGGAATGCCAGACTTGTCGGGACAGCAAAGACCAGTCCCTCCCTCAAAAAATACAATTAATGAAGTTAATAAAACAATTTTTAGATAAATAATATGTTTGAATGTATTTGATCTTGTCTTGATATATAGACATAACGCTAATTATACTGGGCCAATAAATTTTTTTTGTACTTTTTGCCATATATTTTAACCAATATTTTAAACCTGCAAATAAACAGTAAATATTTAATAAGTTATGGCCGTTTTTCTTTATGTTGCGATGCATGCTAAAGGCATCATGACTGCATTCCAAACTGATTAAATCACAATAAAAGGCGGTTCCAAAAAGGCGGTTCCTTATTTTTTGGACCCACATTTGTTTAGGCCTCCAAAGCTCTAACAGAGGATACTAAAATCTTTGAAATGAACAGGACATAGGGATGATCACTTCTGAATGGAACATACCCCATGTATACATCCTGTTGGTCATGGCCAACAGAAATTATTTAAGTAGTCTAAACACAAACTGATTAAGTAAACTTACATTTCACAAATTTAAATGAATTGCATGCAGTGAAATTACGTTGCAACAAAATTTTTCAAGAGTGTTGCATTAGCTCTGAATTCAACAAGAAACAAAAATCAACTTTTCAGTGCTTTATCCTGTACGAAAGATATATCTTGCAACATGCCATCGACTAACACAGCTTCAGGCCATGGGCGGACTCGCGGTATGTTTATTGCACCTTCAGCCAGCGGTGTTCGCAAACACTGAGCAACATGGGCACAGATGAAGAGATTGTGTGCATTTGATAGGTTTATTGTGCATGGAAAAGTTACAGCACTAAATTGTATCTGTTAAGACAAAGCGTGCATGCTGACAAAGAGTATAAATGTCAATGTATTAGTTCTAGTCTAACTTATTTACCTTAAATTTTATTTAAGCCCAGATTCCATGAGCACTCACTACCCTGCTAAAAAACAAAGGCTGCTTTTATGTCTGGATGAGTTATGCAATTTTTTAAGCACAGACTTCTATTCGTTCTGTGATGTAAAGCGTGTGCTGTTCTCAAAGTGCTATTTCCCTCCGCTTAAGACTTCTGAGAGACCCCAAGGATATTTTACATTTACTGTAATAGCTTAAAAAATATACAGTAGTTGTCATTTACTAAATTCTTGTCATTTATTCACCCTCATTTTGTTCCAAACACATATTACATTCTTTAGTCTGTGAAACACAACAGGAGATGTTTAGAGCTTTGTGTTCCTTGCCACAGTCCTTGCTCACTGGAGGCCTAAAGACTATAATTTTTAAGACATGCTTTTTAATCTCGTGATCCATTATAACCACACAATGAGGACTTTAATAGCATAATTTTATGTTACAGCATCATTTTCTATAAAGCTGTTTTGAAACGATGTGTATTGTAAAATGCGCTTTACAAATTAATATCACTTGACTTGACAAAGGCAGAATGTTTGCCTAGACACCATTCACTTTCATTTTTTCCCATGAAAGTAAATGGTGCCTAACATCTAACATTTGTGTTCCATGGAAAAAATGAGGCCATATGGGCTTGGACAACATGAGGGTGAGTAAATGATGAAAGAATTTTTCATTTTTGAGTGAACTAGGCCTTTAACATGGAAGTATCAGTTTGATATATGACTTTTCATAATCTTATGAGATTTTAAATAAAATGTCAACTTGAAGTACAGTATAAATCCATACTAATATAAAATAAGAACATACAATTATAATAATCATGTATTATTATTATTATTATTATTATATTTCTCAACAATCTGTTTTTGCTGGGTCAAATTGATCCCAAAAAGGCAAAGATATTTGATCCTTGATGTAACAATTGCAGGTTACCACTTTTTTCAGTGTACAGTTCATAAATATAAACACTTACTTTTGACAAACTTCTCTAATGCATGTGAAAATGTAAGACTTTTCACCTGGGGGGTAGAGTGACAACCGAGTAACATCGCTTTAGACTGGTTCTCACGATTACCAAATGTCAGGGTTTATTAAGACTTGCAACAAAAGATATTCACAGAGTTGAGAGTTTTACCAGATGAGGAAACTGTCAGGAAGTCCCATCGGATAGTCACTGCATATCACTGATATCATTGCATTTCAGCAGGAAGTGTGTTACATCTGCTAAACATTACACACGCACCTATCAATCCAAAATGAAAGACAATAAACACGGAATGTGACCTTTGGCTGATTTATGAAAATTCTTCAGCACTGTATGTAATTTGGGATAAACAGCAGAAATGTTTACAAAATAATACAGGATTAGAGGCCAAAATTCTATAATCTCTGCCTCAATTAGACTGTGTGCACTTAGCAAGTGCAGAAGAGAGAAATTTCACAAATAAAGCTTTTGTTTAAATTTATATCCTGCTAATTACCACAGCCGATATATTTTAGGCATTTTGTGAAGAAGATTGCTCATCCATACAAAGTCATCTGTCAACCACCTGCTCAGTTGTCATGAAAATGACATATATGGGTTTTTATGAGTTTGCTTCTATGAGCTTGTTGATCTGGATAATTTTACTTGAGGGTGAAACTCTTAAACTGGCAACAAACTTATTGAAAGGTTGCAATAGAATACACCAACCAAACGTTCCTAATTACCCTTCAATACTGTTTGCCGTGATGATGAGTATCAGGAAAGATAATTGGCCAATGTGAAAAAATTATATTGGAGAAAATTCTGTTGATCACCACTTCTAACACACCTCCTTATCAAGATACAAACATATTTTCTTTCTGCAGTCTAAATAGGGACATATCATAGACTTCTATAGAGTGCAACAGTGCCTCCCACTTGTTTAGGCCATCTTGGTTCCAGTAGTATTTTTTTCCCATTCTTGTTTTCCTTCGGAATTTCGTTTTAAGAGTTTTAAGTCATTAACCAAACCAACAAGCTCCAAGGTGGGTGAATCACAATATTAAAAGCTTTGATTTGAAGCAACAATTAATTTGAAAATTGAACAAAAAACAAAGGATTATTGGTAGTGCAGTTCTTTCCCATATTATGCCTTTAAACTTGATTTGACCTTGAAGTGATTGCTTCAACAGAAGCATAAACAACCAATTAGCAACTTCTGAGCTCATGTTATGAATGTATTTAAAGATTATTGTATTGTAAAGATTCAATTATTGTTAAAACTGCAAAAATTAATGTGATTTTTACCTTCCAGAACCCGACTGTTGTGCTGAAGTGGTTTATAAAGCTAATTATAATTACTATAAACTAACCCTAACCCACACCCTAATCTTAGACCTAAAAGAATACATTTTAAAGTTATTAAAACAATATTTGCTTTATTTATGAATTGATTTTCCCCTGAATCTCCCCAAAAGGAGGTTTTGTCAGATTTAACTCACCTTTGAGGACAATTTTGCTCACAAACACACACACACACACACACACACACACACACATACAGGAAAAGTCATGGCACCATTGCTTTGCTGTTTGAAATTAGCTGTGTGTTTATCCATGGGGATTATGGCCTGTATTGTGTGTGTCCCCATGGGCAGAACACGCTTTTATCTCTGTGCTGCTGTGCTTTTACCCTGCTGTCATGATCTACAGCAACCTCTCCCCGTTTTCCTCCCAACAATTGCAACATAATAAGTTTATTGTTTACGCGTCCATCGGTCCAGCAAACTTCCCTTTCATTAGTCATCCGCTTTACATTTAGTATACTCTAAATAATAAAATCTGTAAATCATCCTATGAGCTATAAAACAAACTTTTTTTAATTTTTTATTTAGCACAAAAAGCTTTAAAAAATGAACAATGTACTTCCAAATCAGATCCAATCAGAAGAACCAGCACTGTTTCCAGAGAGCAACAGGATGGAAAACTCGCCTTTGACAGAAGTTAAGACTATCATCTAATCATCTACTCAGCCATTGTATTTTCCTTTCTGTCAAACGGTTTCCATATCAAAGAAGCCAGTGAAGCTTAATCTTTTATGAATGGCAATTATTTGACTTCGAAAGATAAGCATGTTGCTATGCACTGTTTGATGTTAAGAAAGGAAAATATTGCTGTTCTTGCCCATTTATTATAGCACATCATCAAGGATGTAACCACATATTCAGGATTTGGGGGTACCAAATGTAATAATCTAATAATCAACCATGGAAAAAAAAAACATACCAGTAGACCACTATTATGTATTTGAAGAGGGGGGTGTCATGTCACCCTAAGGTGGTTTATGCCCTGCACTTCACTGTAAAATGTGGTAATGTGCAATTGTTACCTTGAGGGGATATTTCTTCCTGGTGTAGCCTAATGTGTTTTAATTGTTTTTAAATTTTTACATGTTGCATGCACCTGCTGTAATTTATTTCACATACACTGGTGACCAAAAGTTTGGAATAATATACACATTTTGCTCTTATGGAAATACATTTTTACTTTTATTAACAAAGTGTCATTGAACTGATCACAATGTATAGTCAGAACATTAATAATGTGAAAAATTGCTATTACAATTTGAAAGAAATTTTCAGAACTTCTTCAACTACATCAAAGAGTTCTCATTAAAAAATCCTCCACATGCAGCAATGAGAGCTTTGCAGATCCTTGGCATTCTAGCTGTCAGATTGTCCAGATACTCAGGTGACATTTCACCCCACACTTCCTGTAGCACTTCCCATAGATAAGCTGTCTTGTGGGGCACTTCTCATGCACCTTACAGTCTAGCTGATCTCACAAAAGCTCAATGGGGTTCAGATCCATAACACTCTTTTCCAATTATCTGTTGTCCAATGTCTGTGTTTCTTTGCCCACTCTAACCTTTTCTTTTTGTTTTTCTGTTTCAAAAGTGGCTTTTTCTTTGCAATTCTTCCCATAAGGCCTGCACCCCTGAGTCTTCTCTTTACTGATGTACATGAAACTGGTGTTGAGTGGGTAGAATTCAATGAAGCTGTCAGCGGAGGACATGTGAGGCGTCTATTTCTCAAACTAGAGACTTGTTTTTGGCAATTTCAATTTAGCCTTCATTCCTCAAAACAATGATTGCCTTTAGAATTTCTAGAGAAAACTGTTTATTTTTGGCCACTTTTGACCTAATATTGACCTGAGGACATGCCAGTCATATTGCATACTGTGGCAACTCAGAAACAAACACAAAGACAATTTTAAGCTTCTTTTAATGAACCAAATAGCTTTCAACTGTGTTTGATATAATGGCAAGGGATTTTCTTGTACCAAATTTGCAATTTAGCATGATTTCTCAAGGATAAGGTGTTAGATTGATGGCTGCTAGAAATGAGGCCTGTCTAGATTTGATCCAAAATGACTTTTTTCAAATAGTGATGGTGCTGGTTTTTTTTACATCAGTAGGGGCCTAATGTCTTGACTATACTTGTGATCAGTTGAATGCCACTTTGGTGAATTGAAGTACAAATTTCCTTCAGAATCAGCTAAATCTGTGGACAATTGTTTGGCTGCCAGTGTTGCCAGTCATGAATGAACGAATGCTTGAATGAATGAACTGTGAGGAAATGACTTAAAAGAGTTAACTAATTATCATGCAAAAGAGTAAATAACAATAACAATCTCTTCAGATTCCTTGCATTCTTTTTCAATCAACAATGTAAGATAAGAAAGGCTAGACAGAGGTTTAACCCCAAAAAGTTTCTTATTGTTGGCCCACATTTGTTGCTATACGCATTGATTTGAGCGCTTGTGTGTTTTGTCTACGCCGGTCGCGTTTATCCGGACGGGGCGTGGACGCGTCCTGCCATGAGCGCGCACTGCGCGGACAGCTGGAGCAACAGAGAGGACTTTGCGCCTCGCCGACTCCAAAAACAAAAATGGGCATTGAAAAGGAAAAGTCGGAGAACAGTGTCATTATGAATGAGGAAGAATTCAACAAATCGATTGAACCTATACTTGGAAAGAATCCGAACATGTACACGCCAGTACAGGATAGAGACCCTAAAGATATCAACGGACACATAAAGGTAGGTTACAGCTTAATATCACTCATTTTGTATAACTTATTTCTGTCGAAATAAACATTGGTGCTATTAACATTGTTGACCAGTTCATAAGCCTCAATTTTTTCGGTTTTATGCACAGTTATTTTCACGCGCATCTATTCACGTGCTTTATATTGCATGTTGTCAGTGTGTGTGAGTGTAGTTATTTTCGACAAGGTATAGCCTGTACCGCTGCATGTGCGCAACAAATATTTCTCTTTTATACGTAAGGGCTAATTTGTTATTCTAAGTAGCGTGTGCCTTATTACCTATTTTTCTTTCGTGTTTGACTCCACAGGTTGGCTTTGAAGACGTCATTGCTGAGCCCATCTCCATGCACAGTTTTGACAGTGTGTGGATTGGCAGTCATGCCGTGTTTGAGCTGACGAAATATGTCTTCTACCGGATCCTCACCACGTTTCTGGCCGTTCCTATGGCATTTGTTGCAGGGATTCTTTTCGGGATTCTCAGTTGTATACATATTTGGTATGAAAAGGCTTCTTGTTGAGCACCAAGTCAAATTTTCCACAGCCCAATTGCAGCATATTTACCCTGGCCACTTCCCATCTAGATGATGACAGCAAAACATTCAATATATGTTAGTTTGATGCTAGCATAACTACCTTTGTTAGACATACACAAATGTATCAGTTCATTCAACTTTATTTACTTAAAAAGGTATGTCACACCAATTTGATTTAACAACTTACAGCACATTGTTTCAAATGAACTTTTATATTATTGTTTCTATTTTATCTAATTGTCTCAAAAGGAAATAATGACTGAGCACATTCACATGTGCAAACACTTACCCAGATGGTGACTTTACACCAAACAACTACTTAAAACCAAATCAATAATATAGAGCTATGTATTCCTAATTACGACTGAATGAAAGCACCAAAAAGTTATTTTGGCCAAACAAACATGAGAAAATGATTCAAGCGCAAGGGCTGATGTGCATGCCTCACAACTTCATTTCTGTTCTTGATGGTTTGAGTTAGTAAAATCATAATTTTATGGATTTGTAAACCAATGAAGTTCATGGAACTCACAATTACACAATTTACGTAATGTATCACTCTAAGTTCACCTTAATAATTGATATTTTGTGTTGTACACATTAATGCAAATAAGTAAAGTTAAAAATGTTGTAAATATGTAGGCTACTTTTTTTAGTAGAAGTGATTCATTTTCATACGTTATGGTTGTCGACCCAACAAATCGTCAACATTGTTTTTTAATCAAGACATTCCACAGAGAAAGTGCTATTAGTTGTATAGCTTAGCTTTTATCCTATGTTTGAGAGTCATTTTATTTTCGGTTAAAGTTTAGTTTTGTACAGCACATAAACCTACATTTTCAGACATACTATATAGTTTCCAGTTCCAGCATTATTTGTTTGCATTAATGTAAAGTGATTTTTTTCCCCATAGTAGTGTAATGTATTTCCACTAATAGTGAAAACGTCCTCACATAACTCACGTTGGATTGTTGGCATTCTAGTCAAGTGTTTTCCTCCAACCTCTTAGTAGTTAGACACATGCAAGCCGAAACTCAGTCAAACTTGAAGATTGACCTTTGTGTTTTAGTTCAGCAGCACTTCGGGGTTAAACCCTGCTTATTAGCACAAGTGACTGACCGTAAACTTTACAACACAGCGTAACAGTGGTGACCCTATTCGCTTAGGAATGAGTGGTTCTGACATATTAGCCAGATAAGATCAAAGCATCCACCCAGAACACTTTAGCAACTCTACAGCAAACCCCTTGGCAACATCCAGAAAAATCTGGCATTATTAGGCTTCTTTTACAAACAGAAACATTTCCTAAAAGATCTTTATTTAAATCTTATACATTTAGTTTTAAACACGTAGACGTGTGCTGTAGATACTAAAAACACACTTTACATGGATATGACCTGTTTTTCATTCCTTATGGGCCAGTAATGCTGCCTGACAGATCCAGTATTTGTTTAGTACAGAATATCTACAACCTCAGATTTTTGTTTTCAAACATTTCAGAGTGCAGAGTATAAACATACATTCACCAAAATATGATCATTATTTAATCCTATGTATTTGTAAACATAGTAATGGGCTCTTTGTGTCTACAGGGTAGTGATGCCAGTGGTCCAGGGTTGCATGAAGACTTTGCCTCCCATCCAGGTGATATGGAACAGTTTGATGGACATTTTTATAGGGCCTCTTTTCTTCTGCATCGGAAGATGCTTGTCATTCATCAATGTCAAGACTGTGCAAAACTGAGATGTTTTGATGTTAGAACACTCTACATTGAAGTGTTGAATGGTAACAGCATATTACTATGTGCTTGAAAGCCAGAGCTGGTTTATGCAAAAGTCCTGACCTATCAATCACCTGATACCTGATGCAACTCTCTTCATCTTACATAAGGTGTATTTTGTTTTTTATTGATGGTGATTAACTGAAGGATTGCCTATCCATGACTTCCAAAACACGGAGAAGGAAAGAATTTCATTACACAACTGCAATATTCATTCCGTTGTTTAGCCATTGATGCATAAAACTCCTAATGGGTGGTGTCAGTGTGAATATGCTTTCTGAGTACTGTTAGGTAAGTGCAATTAAGCTTTTGTTTAATATATAAAGATATTTTTACCTTAAGATTAAGATATTGTGCTATTGCAATTAATGCATGATGTGCTAAAGAGTAGCAACACTGATATAAAAAAAATTATGCAGCTACTTCCAATAGTATTGTAGTGGTTCTAAGTTAATATTTATATTGTTCAGATGACAGGTTTTATACCAAAATAAGATGCAGTTGTGATTTCTATGATATTAGCTGGACTACTTTGATAATTTAACTGTACATGCTATTTATGATTTTCAGGTACATGCCTGTAACAGAGTCCATTCTGCACAAATGCAGCACACTCTTTGTGTGTTTTCTTCTATAATAAAGATTATATTTACAATTATGTATATAATATAAACCATTCCAAATGGGGATTTGCTTGCCTGCAAAGTTGCTTGCATGCTGTTTGCCATCGATTGTGCTTTGTTAGTGGCTCCACCGGGTAAATGGAATATTTGAAAGTATAGTGGAACGTTAGAAGCTCAGGTGCCATTTCCTCACCTCTTCTGAATGATGTCATGCATACATGCTGAACACAACTCAACTTTTATACACAACTTATAAAAGACCAGAACTAAGTGCCTCTAAGTTCACCAAATACAAATATTTTGAGGTTAAAGATGTGTTTTCTCTTTTTGAAAATGATGGACTTTGGGTTTTTTCTTTGCTTAGACATCATACCGTGGAGATCATGGCACAAGCCGTGCAGTTAAAGTGCAAGATTTAACGTCCCATTTATGCAATGAGAAAACCTTCAGGTGAAATGTTGAACTTAGCAGTTCTGCCTGAGGCTGACTGTGTACCCGCCCATAAAAAATACAGAAATAAAAATGAAAAACAAGCACATATCTGTAGAAGGGTTCGGCCCTAGGCCTGCATGCTCATTTGCTCTTGACAGCTGATTTTTTATTAAGTGTACTTTTGTATTCTTATTCTTTTGCAGAGTATGTTTAGGTTTACACTGTAAACCCTACTGTTGTAATTAGTAGAAAAATTTAATTGTCTTAATTAAACATTATTTGAAATGTCAAGTTTTGGGCTCATAACTCAAATATCTAAGTTTCTTGATTTTATTTTTCTTAAAAATGTACAGACTTAAGATTTTAAGTGTTAATTAATTCAAACTATTGAGTACAAAATGGGGAAAACACGGGGAGTTCTCCTAACCCCTTTCGCTTCAATTATTGAATTATGTTATCTTGGTCAAAGGGAACGTATGTGGGCATTTAAATAGTTTTTATTAAGAATACATGGAGGTATTAGCTCTTTTGTAGTATTATCCATGTTGCTTTGTTGCAAATAGTTATTTTGTATGATGACACCATTAGGGTGATCCGTGTCCCCTTTGGTCAAGTTGGACCCTGTCAACACTATCTCAGTTGTGATCCTTGTGCATGTGCAACTGATGTACAGGAATAGATGCATTTCTGTGGAGAAATACGTTTTTTTAATGACTGACCTAGAATCATATAGTTTTCATTAGTTAAACTGTGTTATTGTATGACCTAAATTTAAGTAAATTCAACTAAAATAATTAAGTAGAAACAACAATATTTAGATATAAATATGAGTTTAGTCTATTTGCATCTAGTTACCCGACTTAAAATAAAAATAACTAAAATTCTAAAATTCTATATGAACACCTTAACACAATTAACATAACTACACAGATTTTGGAGACACCATTACTTAATTAATTTGAAGAAACGAGCTTAATGAATATATCGAGTAGAATCAACATATTAGGGTTTTCAGTGTCACTCAAAAACATATTTTAGCCTATGTTTAAGATGTATCCATTTCAATTTAATAACAAATTTCCATCTATTTGAATTGCCTAATTTTTAACCAAATAAAATGTATAAATCTTTAAAAATGCAAGCTTTATTAATGACATTTTCTTCAAGACTAATCAATTCAATTATGGAAAGTTGTTATTAAATTGAAATGGATACAACTTAAAATTAGGCTAAAATATTTTTTTGTGTACTATGAGCTACAAATACATTTTATTTTTTGGTATTTTTGGAGCTGTTACATCAGCTAATTGTGTGCATATTGCAAAAATATGCAAGAATAGAAAACCATACAGGCTTAGCCAATAAATATGCTATAACCATATAATATGCCATCATATTAATTATCTAATGCTATATATTTTTAATCAAATGGTTTAAATAGAACTTAGTGTTCTGTCTCGCTTAAACCTGACCATTTATAATCCTGCCAATTTAACCTGAGCTAAAACGACCTTTGTTCACTACCTACTGTGGTTTTTGTTTGCATATTTTGCATTGCACCTCACTATGCCAGAACCTGATCTTGATAGTCAAATATTTGTTACCTTTGATAAATGACCTCTAAAATTGAAAGGAGTAAAAATAAAAATGTATAGATAAAAAAAGGAAAAGTATAGACAAATAAATCAAAAGATAGACAAATGTGAGGAAGCAAAAACAAGAATATTCGACCATGAAAACATTACAATGTGCAAGTCTTGAGGTACATTTTGGAATGCAAACCGAACTCAGTATAGTCAACTTTCAGGTTATACACTTCAAGTCAACTTCTCAGGCCATTTATAGGCCACATGTTATTTGAGGGATTCTACAGTGCCCAGTTATGCTTCTCATTTGGGAAAAATCACGTCAAAATCGCCACCACTAATACTGCGTAGTTCCGTGAGTGGCAGGCTAATGAAGGGTTTCGGTCTCGCAGAGCCTGTCCTCGTGAGTGACTGAGAGAAACTCCCACTCTGTGCCATACAGACCAGATAAACGCCATTCAGGCGATGTAAGATGCGCACTATGGAGCTGTAGTACACAGAAAAGAGCAGGGGTGTTTCTCAGTGAGAACTCCCCACTGTCGGCTAAGCAGTCCCCACGCCTCCCATGTTGAGTGATTGTCTTGTTTCCACTCACATCTGATAGCTCTTCAGGCACGGGACAGCATGACTAGTGGATTCACGGACGGGACACCTGAAGAGGTAAGGCTGACGCTTATTTTATATGATATTTAATTGTATATCAAATATGACCCTTCGTGGAGCAAGCTTTTATTTTTTTCCTAAATGCAACAGAAATTAATCTGATATAATTTGGTTCTTAAATAGGCTATATATATGTATTTAGAAGGTGTGTTGGAACCTTTGTCTACTATTGGCTATATTTCGTGCGTTGGCCAATTTGTCTTATCTTTTTCTGGCACGTACTTACATTCTTTCTACGTCTGTGTCAAACCTTCACTCGTTCTTGTGTGCTGTAACATATTGCTTCCTTCCTCCTAAATTGAGCAAGAACATATTTCTACAAACATAGAACTGCTGGGAGTAATGCAATTACATTAAATCCAGTAATTACGTGCTCATCTCAAATAAACAGTGGCGCGCGTGAAATTTGCGCGCGCAACTTTTACGGAGCGCCCTCACAGTTACTTCTCATCCAGTATTATGTATAATGTGAAAATATAAAGAAAAAAAAACGTAAATACTTCCTAATGTGCACATGTTTTTAATTGGAAGTATGTTTTCCATGTTTTCAACCGTTTAGCGAGGCGCGAGCGTTGTATGTTTGTGCTCAAAGTATGAAATGACGCCCCCTTGCGTTGTTAAGATGAAACTTGGTTCCAGAGGGGTGTGGTGCTTAATTTCTATCCGTTTAAAACCATCCCATGCCAGGGTTGTCTGCTGAGTTGAGCCCCAGTCTCCCCTCCACGCCTGCTTCATTTTCTGTTTTCTTTGGAACCGCAGGAATACGCACACTCGCCGTTCATCAGGAAACAGGGGAACATTTACAAACCCAATAATAAAGAAATGGATAACGACAGCGTCAACGAAAAGGCACTTCACGATGTCCACACCAAGGAGATTGACCTGGTCAACCGGGACCCAAATCATATAAATGACAACGTGGTCAAGGTAGGTCAAAACCTCACTACTTTTTTGTTGTCGTTTTTTTTTTGTTGTTGTTGTTGTTGTTGTTGTTTTTGCGTTATGCATTCATAATTTATTTATATTAAATTTTTGTTCTTTTTAATAAAAAAAAAACCAGTCAATTCACTCTGAAAAATGTGTCATTAATGTTATTTATAGATAAATGCATGACGTAATATAACTTAATATGAAAAAAAAGTGCATGCAACATTTCATAAGAAATTTCAGAAATGTGTTTAAAGAGAATACAGTTTATACATACTGCAAAAAATACAAAATTTTGAGAATAGAAATGTCAATATTATGTTCTTAATAAAAGTGGTAGAGAGTCAGTGGTCACTAGTTGACACTTTTGTACTGGAAACAACTAACGCAAGTAGCAGCTCTATTTGAAATGTGAAATGTTTGGACTGTGTGGCACGAGTTTGTGAAAGTTTGACACGCTCGTGACATACTGCTGTGGAAACTCCTATTGACGAGATGTCGATGGGAAAGTAATGCCTTTTTTATAGAGGAAATATTAAGAGCTTCCTGTTTTGGAGTCAAGGCTGTGCACCTAACATTCTTAACAAAACATTTTCCTGGGCGTGTTGCATAGCGAGCTTTCCCATAAAGAAAGAATAGTTCTGAATGCTATTGATTGTCATTCAGGGATTCAGCTCTGATGACCCGAAAATATAGGAATACACGGCACCTATTAAAAACCTATCCAGCCTAGTGTTCCCACCACAATATGACTCTGAGACTGAGTCACGTCCCTGAGGATACATGGAATTGAATAGTTCTTAAGATTTGGCTGTACATTTGATCCAGAAGACACTGGAATAACTTTTCTATTTAAGATATGACATTTGTTGAAGATTATGGGATTGATGTCTCAAGGGATTGAATAGTCAAACAAATTTTGTGCTGTGAACGCACATGGTCCTTTTATTTTGTCCTTAAAAGGGGCTGAGCAAATTGTCTCGCAGTGGTCTTGCGTAGGAGATCGTAGCAGGGATTTCCCATCTCCATTTCACAAATTCACTGTACATGCATGCACACACCCCCACACACATGGGCCGTTCCTGCAGCGGGATATCCAGACCATAATGCACTCAGCGTCCAAGTGCACTCCCACAGACATCCACATCAAAGATCCTTGTGTGCAGAAACACATGCGTAGCTTTCCCTTGAAACAGAATATTTTCCTCTCATAAAGTGCATTCTTTTAATAGCTCGCTGGAGCAGGATTCCACATGGAAATCTGGATTGTGCATAGTCTTTGGACAGACCACGCAAAGATCCCCCACAAAGTATAATATAGGAAAAACTTTCAGAGACAATATATTTACAGTATTAAATCTTTGGGTTTTAAAATCTGTCATCATTTGCTCACCCTCATGTTGTTCCGAACCCATAAGTATGTATTTTTCATGGAATTAAGGATTGTCCCGATACTGCTATCAGAATCGGGTACGATATTGCGCTCAAGGACTTGTACTCATGCTTGTAAAAATGCTCCGATACCAAAAACCAACACCTTCTGACGTACAAATGTCATTCTGTAAACATTCAGCACACAAATTAAAATCATGTTAGTCTTAGTGTGATTATTAAACCGCAAAGAGTTGAATGCTATAGGCTAAATATATAGTTTGCACGTGCTGCGCTTCAAATGTGAGCACTTGTGAATGTGTGGAGCCGACGTTGTGCTGACGTCGACTGCTCCTTTTAGAGCTCCTTGACTCATACATGGAAAGTCACCATCATCATCATCATGAGCATTTCATGCCCTGTTTGTAGCAAATGACAGAAAGCAGAGTGCAAATTCACTTTGTATCGCAAGGCACATAGAGGATGCATATTTATTTAATTAAACAGCAGCCTTTTTGTGGTTTGATAATCATATTGGGTCATGTAATTACCTGCTTTTCTGGAAGTGAGAAGCTACCATCAAAGACACACAGAAACGGACAGGGCTTCTAAATAAAAGCTTCCACCATAGAAAAGCTCAATTTAAATGGAAAAACATAAATATATCACTACTGTATAGTTATGTAAGATTCACTTTTGTACCACTACTACTAATAATAATGACAATAATAATAAGTCAAAGGTAATTGTATTATACTTCACGCAAAAATTTTAATTCTCTCATCATTTACTCACCTTTGCCATCCCAGATGTGTATGACTTTCTTTAATCTACAGAACACAAATTATGATTTTTAGAAGAATATATCAGCTCTGTAGGTCCATACAATGCAAGTTAAGGGTTGCCAAAATTGTGATGCTCCAAAAAGCACATAAAGGTAGCATAAAAGTAATCCATATGACTCCAGTGGTTTAATCCATGTCTTCTGAAGTGATATGATTAGTGAGAAAGAGATCAATATTTAAGTCCTTTTTTGCTTGAGATTCTTCTCCTTGCCCAATAGGGGAGCGATTTGCAGTAAGAATGTAAATTCTCAAAACACAAGAAGAAGAATGTGAAAGTTAAAGTGGAGATTGATAGAACAGAGAGTAAAAAAGGACTTCAGTATCGATCTGCTTCTCACGCACACCTATCAAATCACTTCTGAAGACATTGATTTGAAGATAAAAATCTTCATTTGAGTTGAGCTGATGAAAGAAAGTCACACACATCTGGGATGGCATAAGATGAGTAAATGATGGAAGAATTTGGGGGAACTATTCCTTTAATCAATATCTCACATCTATTATGCAGCACTTCATTTGACAAAAATAACTCTAATGTTGTAGTTTGGATTTTGCTGTGGGGTTATGTACAAAAGCACTTCACTTGATAAAGATAATACAATATTATGTTGAAAATGAATTGTTCTGTTCTCATTTGAGTAAAGTATTTATTCATTCATTTATTCAGACATCGTTTTGATGACAAGAAAATATATAAACCATTGATATGGAATTCAGAAAAATAAATTAGGTATCGATATTGGCAAGTAGACCTACCTAAAAGGAAATATTGAAAAATAAAATGGTGTCTGGACATCCCAATGTGGAATGAAAAATTAGATGTTAGGGACTTACAACCTCAGTCGCCATTTACTTTCATTATATGGAAAAAGTGCTATGTCAACATTCTTCTAAATTACTTCTCTTGTTTTCCATTGATGCAAGTAAGTCATATGGGTCTGAAATGACAGGAGAGTTAGTAAATTATGACAGGGTGATCTAAACCCTTTATAAGTTACTGCACATAAATGTGCATTTTGAAATGATTCACATGAGTCGCCATGGTGATCGAAGATTTGGAAAAGAATAAACAATGAAGTTTTTCATCCTGTGACAATGTCATTGTTTTGGATCTACTGTTGTTCCAAGTACAATATTTTGACACATAATTTGCACTGTACACTGGTGATTTAGCCTATTACCAAAGCGGAATGATCATATATAATCACAGGCAAGAATGCAAGTTGATACTTCTTTCAGTCGCGTTATCTCAGAACACTCTGCAGTCTGCTCCAGAACTGTTTATTTTAACTGTGTATAAAGTCATAGTTGTTAGATTCAAGTAATGGAAACTATGTGTCCGCCAATAGGGATATACTGGAGATCAATGAAAGGTTAGGACAAGCTTTATATATGACTATATAATTTGGAGTGTCATTGCCAATTTTAGCCATAATGGTTTCAAGTCCTTAGATAAGTATAATCAATCATTTAACTGTTACATAACTTCAACACACTTAGTCTAAAACATTCATTTTAATGTATTATCAGTTGCAAGATCGCCATAAACATAGCATTGCATAGCATACGTTTATTTATGTTGCATTGGCACAAAACCCACCTTCAAACACATCACATGATTTAAAAAAAGGAGTTGTTAAATAAATATTAGCTTTATCTTGACTTTCACGGGTGACTGTGAAGAACAGAGTGAGTGTGTGTGCTCTCTCTCCCAGTATAATCAGCAGTGTCACAGCTGAAATAAACACATATTTATATAGAGGCAGGTGTCCTGCAACACAGATTAAAGGGATAGTTCACCCAAAAATGAAAATTTTGTCCTAATTTATTCACCTTTGTGTTGTTCGAAACCTGAATGGGTGAACTATCTCATTAAGATGTGAGGCTTAATAAAAAAAAAAATGTTTTTTGTGTGTGTGTGTATTAGTCCTTTTCTAAATGTTAGTGTTTGGTGTCAGGCACAAGTCTAATCTGTCTATGATGAATAAGGTTTAAAGAACTATAAAGTGACATGTGTGTGAGCCAGGTCGTACCAGTCTGGTACAGTCAGCAAGGTACTGGACACTGTACAGAAGCTGTCCATGAGGAATGTAGAGATTGGTGAAGGGGAGGAGAAAGAATGGGACTGGTTCTTCCAATGCCTGTTGAGTTCAACAGTTGATATGGATGAAGGAAACAATCTCTATGTTTATAAAATGCGAAGGTCAAATTAGTTTTGAATGTGAATGTGTCAGTTTAAAAGTAAAATGTGAATAGGATGAGATCCGTTCAGTTTTAATGGAAAAAATTTTCTGTCTTCAATTTAAAGCTTCTTGTTCTATATATTAGTAGTCTAGTATGCAGCAGCCTTTTATGTAGACCAACTCTAATATTCACAATGCAAAGGTACCTCCCCAGTCCACCCAGAATATTTAGCTCCTATGAGGGCTTGACTGGGAAGAGAAATTGGCCTGGGATTTTACATAGCAACTGGCCCAAATGGTGGTGGTGTGGGGGGGTCCTTTCTGCATAACACGGCGGCTCATTTTAGCTTATCACGGCACATTCGGCCCTTTTTGGACGACCCACCATTCTCTCAATTGCCAGTCTGTCCCTGATCGGCCCCAAAGTGCGTCGGCCCACCGGGAAAATGCCCGGTATGCTAGATTACCAGTCCAGCCGTGGTCCCAATTTAATTACACATATAAGTCTTAGGCCAGAAACTTACTTGCGAGCACTTGGCCAACGCATTGTTATCACGCAGTGTGACTGAAAGTGCTTAATGTGTGTTCTTGCGTTACTGTGTCAGTAATACACCTCAGTACTCAAGGGGGCGATAGAGTTTCCTTCAAAAATCTGTGCTAAAAAACTAGATATTATTTTTCAGGTTGCTAGAAATATTTTGACTTTAACTTCTTTTTTACTTTTCTCTTCAAACTGTTGCTCCGCCATGAAAGTAGTTGAGTTGAAAAGGAAAACTCACTATTGATGCAGACACATAGGCGGAAATCGCGGGGGGGTCAGGACCCCCCCATCTGAGGGTTGTCCCCCCCTAAAATATCATTAAAATATGTGTATTGTAAATAATATAATGATATATTCTTAAAATAATTGTTTAAGAAATAAAATAATACAAACGTAAACGGGGCAACAACAAAAAACCCCTTGGTGTCCCCTTCAAAAATTGCTCTTGAGAATTGTTATGTTTATTGTCCCCCCCAACATTTTGATGAAATTTTCGCCCCTGTGCAGACAGTTTAAGCTAATGTCTGCTATAGCTCCCCTTGTGGCAACATTGAGAATGCAACATGTATTGCGTTGTGTTATGAATTGTGGTCTGACACATTTTGGAATGTACGAAATCGAGCTTCCGATGCTAGAAAGCATCTGCGTTAAAATACCTGCATAGAGTAGAGTATGTTACAGCCTTTTAAAGTACAGTAGCAAAAACAGCCTGTTAATACTACGAGTCAAGAGAGAGGGTGGAAAATGGTCATGTAAAACTAAACTACGACTGTTTTTGGTGTAAAAACCATAACCCTTCCTTGGTCTAACTGAACTTTTTTTTAGAACTATTTTAAAAATGGGTGACCCACAATGACCAAGGAAACTAAGGAAAGGTTAAAAGTCTGTAAAGGTGTTCAATAAAGCTTCTTAAAAGAGAATCTAGACCTAACAACAACTTCATTCTGATGTAAACCTGGACTCTTTTTTTGTCTCCAGGTTGAATTTGAGGATGTGATTGCTGAGCCCCCTGGCACGTACAGTTTTGATGGCGTGTGGAAAGCCAGCTTCACCACCTTCACAGTAACCAAGTACTGGTGCTACAGGCTTCTGACGGCCCTGGTGGGCATCCCGCTCGCCCTCGTATGGGGCATCTTCTTTGCAATCCTCTCCTTCATCCACATCTGGGCGGTGGTGCCCTGTGTGAAGAGCTACCTAATTGAGATCCACTGTGTCAGTCGAGTCTACTCCATCTGTGTGCACACGTTCTGCGACCCGCTGTTCGAGGCCATCGGAAAGTGCTTCAGCAGTGTTCGGATCACCACCACCAAGGCGGTGTAAAGATACAGAGAGGAAAAGAGCCAGAGGGAATGGGTGGGATGGGGGAATGGAAACCAATGTCCAACACAGGGAGATAATGTTTAATGAAAATAAAGCCTCTATAATAAAAAGAGGGCAAAACAAAAGTGAACAGAGATGGGATTATCAGGAGATGCACTGTATTAAGGTGACTATAAGAAACAATAATCCTCTCTGTCTCTGTTCAACAAGTACATAATCTCCTCACAATTTTGGATTCCAATGGGACATCTGTTAATAATTCAAAAAATTATTTGAAATTTGTTAGCCTGTCTCATTTTAGGAACACAGTTTCTGCCTTACTTGTGTTGAGTCTGTTGTTTTATTGTCCCCTTTCATTCATTCTTGTAACAACGTAATGTTGCGTTGTTTAAAAAACTAATAGCTTTGCTATCTTCGGTCTTCTTTCAGTATTCCGTTTGGTAGATGTGTACTAGCACCCTTAAAGGAATAGTTCACCCAAAAATGAAAATGATGATAAATAACTCACCCTCAGGCCATCCAAGATGTATATGACCTTCTTTCTTCATCAGAACTGGATTTAAGATTTTTAGGAGAGTAACCCAGGTTTTTAGCCTCATCTAATGCACACCAATATTTGGCGGTCCAAAAAGCATATTTAGGCAGCATTAAAGTAATTCACACGACTCCAGTCGATTAAGTAATGTCTTCTGAAGTTAATCAATACGCTTGTGTGAAAAACAAATCGCTAAAATGTTTTTAACTTTAAATAGGCACCTCCGCCATCTCTCTGTAGCTGTGAAGTACGTTCCTCTGTGGTAAACAGAGCAGACATTACTTAATCAACTGGAGTCAAATATCTTTGATGCTGCCTAAATATGCTTATTGGACCATAAAAAATTGGTGGCCATTCACTTGCATCGGATGAGGCTAAAAACCTGGGATACTCCTAAAAATCTTGAATCCAGTTCTGTTTGAAGAAAGGTTATATACATCTTGGATGGCCTGAGGGTGATTAAATTATCAGCAAATAAAATATTTTTGGTGAACTATTCCTTGAAGGCCAGAATTTGGTTTTCCACATGCCAATACATCTCACGCACATTGCGTATGACATAAACATCAGCAGCACAGTACTCATGTATTGTCCACGTGCAGCATCGTTTTGCAAGACATGCAGTCTTTGCCCGTCGCCGGTGCATGTGCCTGCCAATGACTGTGCGACAAGAGTGTTGAATTCCCCTGTAATGGGCTCACAGTCAAATTAGTTTACTTTTAAAGGCTGAGCACTAGACAGTGCACAAGATGAAGCGGCACCATGTCCTAACCAGGCGCAACAACTTTCGAGCAAACAATTTGTCTGTCCACACTGAATGTGAAATAGCTGCAAGATACAACACAGCCAGTTGATATTTGATATTCAATGCCTTGTTATGTGTGGTAGGATTTTGAAACAGTGAGATTTCATGGTGGGCGGGGCTACCCTGTACAATAAGGCTGGTTAAAAATATTGATTTTCCAATTAATCTTCATTTGAACAATCTCGATATTGATTCTTAAAAATCCTTTCTTAAAAATGTTTACTTTAACTATTAAAGTTTACTTCAGTTTTGGTTGTGTTATTATTAAATCTGTTAAATAATCGCAATTTAACTGCATTGCTTGGGCCCTTTTGTTAAATGTAAACATTTATATTTTCATAATGTACCAAGTTAAAAGGTTTTCCTGTTTAATTTACAGCAATAGCAGATAATTAATTATTTCATATGTAAGCAGGTTGTTATAATAGTTATTATAAAAATAGATATTATACTGTAAATGAAATATACTGGAATAAACCTGAATTGAATCAAATAGTATCGTAATTGACTCGAGAGCTTGTGAATCGGAATCAAATCAAATCGGGAAATTTCTATCAATTCCCAGCCCTACTGTACAATCCAAGTAATCAACAAAATGGCCTTTTGCCATTCTGGCTGATTATTACAAAACTTCAGATTTAAATAGAAGAGACTGATTTTAATGCCTGGTTTTAAAACCGTGCCTGGTTTGGACATGGTGTTATTTGCCATCATCACTGGGGTTTGTATAATCCAAGTTTAATGTTTGATTGTTTGTTTGTTTTTGGTGGTGGGGATCTAAAATTTTTGAGGAAAAGTGGGTGTGGCCCTACTGATGTAAAGACTGCCCATCACACTGCATGCTGCCACTGAAAATGGTGGATGGCCTAAACATAGGCAAAATAGGTGCCCTCACTGAACCCTTTGTCAACTCAGAATATACTAACAAAGAGACTGTTCCTGGCTTTATGACACAAAACGCTTTAAACTGGTCATCAGGGCAACAGCTTTATGAGTGGCTTCCAGAGAGACGTAACGTGAATTTACCTACTCAGCTTAACCACACCAAGGACATAAACCTAGTGAGGTCTTCTAGAAGTCGTGAAGATTGAACTCTTTTCACATGAAAGAAAATTATCTCAGCCTTAACATACACATTAACATATGTTTGCTGTCTTTGAAGATGAAGAACTTTTTGTTTTTGTTTTTTATATATGCTTCTGCAGTACAAAGAGATATAATTTGGGTTGGAATTTTGTCCCTGCAAACATAAACGAACCTGTCTATTTCTCTGTTTTTTCACTGTTAGATGAACACACACACACACTTCTTTGTCTACCTGCTGTCTTAGTATCTATTGCAAAACATGTGCTTAAATGAGTCAACCTCTCTAGATGAGATCATATTTTTATATGAAAACTGAAATTCTCTTTCCTTGCTTTTATTGTAAAATCACATAATGCTGTGCACATTAAAAGAAATTATATAAGCCTAGTATTTGTCTTTATTTGTGAATTAATTTGTGTTTTTAAGTAGTGAAGCTATTGCAAATTAAGAAACAGGCCTTGCTTTCTTGTAATTTACAACTATTTGATTAAAATGCTTTGCTTTATATTTAGGATTTTGTTTAAAGCCCTTCTGGGCTGCTTGAAACTCTCTGTGGTCATTTTAAGGCTCTCTGCATTCACGCACAAGACTGGCACAATCCTTGAAGTCATGCCATTTAATATTGCTTGGTAAACATTAGGTAATGTTTAAAGTGTAGCTAGTTAAACAGGAATAAGCACATATGCACAGGAACTCTAAAATAAAGTGGAGTGAAATAAATCATGAGGATGCTTATTCATTTTCTGCATTCCCCTAGTAAACCTTTGGACTGCAAGTATTGAACCTGTGCTTAATGCTAAATGGAAGCAGGTAAAGTATTGGGCACAATATCAGAGATTCATATATTCAAAATGTCTGTTTATTTAAAAAATAAAGAATCAGTGGCAGGTGGATCACGGGCAGAACTGGGTAGATTACTTCTGAAATGCAATCTGGTATGATTACAATTACATGATATAATGCACACTTTTTAGGTAATCCGATTGGGATTATTTTTATGGAAATCTAATCATTACGTAAATATATTAATTACCAATTAATACTCCTTTCTTTAAACATTAGTAAACATAAAATCAAACAGAAACGTGTTATTTGTCAGTTTCTGTCTAAAACAAAGGTGCTCAAACGATCATTCAAAATAGAAGACAATGAGAACATACATGTATTTTACATTTAAGAGAATTGCTATTATTTAGGACATTTGGAATCTGGATTAAACGTTTTATTATCAAGCTTTGAAATCAATAATGAGAGAATATCTGTAGATTTCTGTAGATATGATGTGATGCACCCAACTGATCTCTGCTTGCATTACCTCGTTCTAATGATGAACTACACTCTTGAAATGTAATACATAGACTATCAATTAATTGCCAGCAAAACCCTTCATCAGCCAACTAACAAGGACAACTGCATCTATGTGAACTTCTGCAGTTATTCTAGGATGGACTTCAATGACATTAGTCATTAATATAACAGTTCATAAAAAAACTTTGTTTAAACACTGACCCTTAACACTTAATCCTTTTAAACTATGAATTGCACTATACATAACTAATATTGGCATTATATCCATGATGTTAGTCAGAGGAGAACTGGCCCCCACTGTGAGTCTGTTTTCTCCCAAGGTTATTTTTCTCCATTAACCAACATCTTATGGAGTTTTGTGTTCCTTGCCACAGTCGACTTCAGCTTGGAGGAATGTACAGTAGGTTATTGGATTATATAACCGGACCAAAAGTTGAGCGGGCCAGTCTGCCCCTGATGTGATGGCACTGTCTTTAATTTATGCAATGCTACCTGATTAGGCTGCTCTTTTAAAATTTTGGAGCATAACCATTAAATTACGCACTTATTGCTGTTGGCTGATAGGTAATGTAACCAAGAATATAATCATGTAATCCATTCAAAGGTAAATGTAATCGTATTATGCACATTATTTTAAATGCATTGTAATCAAATTACATATACTACATTTTTGTAATCAGATTTTCTTATCCAGATTACATATAATAAGTGTATTCTCAGCACTGATCATGGGTGACATTGACCTCAATCATGATTCCAAAATGTTTATAATACTGTGAGACAAAGTCATTTTATTTATATATCACATTTCATACACAATGGTAATTTAAAGTGGTTTACATAGACATAAAGATAAATAAATTATAATAAACTAATCATAATCATAATAAACTACTGTAGCCTAAACTGGAAGCATTCTCTAGAAATCATACGAAGAAAATATTTCATTTAATTTTCCCACATAAATGCAAAACAGTTTACAATTATGTTTCATAAAATTTGAAAGCATGACAGCAGAGACTTACATTAGATAGGAAAATAAAACCTACTGTACATTAAAATCTGTAGAATACATAAAATGTAATTTAGCACCCCCTGCGGGCACTGGGGATAATTACACACAAAGATGAAATCAAGAGCTGAATCACCTGTTGGACCGTGAACACTAATTTTTGATGAATTATTATTATTATTATTTATTTATTTTCTGTCATAAGCTACTGTATCAACAGGATATCCTGCTTAGCCAGGAGAGTTATAATCTAATTTCTTGTTGCTGATTAATTGATAGCAATTTTAATCTACTAAGGTCATGATGAAGGATTAAGTTTTGGCCCTGATATGTTAACTGTTAAAATAAACAATTTATCAGTAAATATTATATATGAGACAGAAGTATTTATTTAGTAAACAATGAGAAGTTACTACTATTGGCCACCATGTGCCACCAGGCAGAGGTATTGTATTACAGGGTGTGCTTAAATGTAGCATTTCTGTGTAAATAACAAAAGAAATGACATACACTTTTTCTTTTGAATGTCACTATGTTGATTAAATCTACTATAACATTGACATTTAAATTTGTAACTGAGTATAGGTCCCTTTGTTTTTTATATCACTTGTTCTACAATGCCATCTTATTCTATTACACCATATGGAACTGAAGTTACCTAATAACACAGAAGAGGTATAGCTTTGAAGTGTACAGTTCATTTTCCCCCATATCCTGTGAGCATCACAACATTTGTTTCTTTCAGATGGCATTATCGTTTGAAAATCTACGGCTATGAATGTAAAAAACACTTGCCTATGTCCTGCAGAGATTTGCACTGGGTCTTATAGGTCTTCTATCCATTTCCATTCATGCATTTGGCAGATGCTTATATCCAAAGCGACTTACAGTGCACTTATTACAGGGACAATCCCCCTGGAGCAACCTGGAGTTAAGTGCCTTGCTCAAGGACACAATGATGGTGGCTGTGGGGATCGAACCAGCAACCTTCTGATTGCCAGTTATGTGCCCACTACGCCACCACCACTCACACAATGAAAAAGGGGATTTCTACTTGGCACTGTAGAATCATTATTTTAAGTTTACTTTAGATATCCCACAGCTCAAGATGACATCACAATCCAGGTGTGTTTGTGACTAAACAATATGTTATGGCTTTCTCAACAGAGAATGATGTGTTCTATGATACAGAGTGGATGGTAACTTTCACTGTGCAGCCCCACAGAGTCCCACTACCAGGTGTTCATTTTTAATTCCACTGGCACCACAGTTGAATTATTGTCACTATGGAAACAAACACACTAGAGAAAAACAAACACACATAGGCTATACCTTCTGTTGCTGGAAAATTGTAATCAGTGGAAATGTCCTCAAATGCTGTCCATCCTTTCTTTAAAGATTTCTATTGTTTCTGACATTCTGAGGATTAAAAGTGTATTTGTAAGTGTTGTCTTTTTTGTGGTAACTGTTTTGACAAACCTGCACCCTGCGGTGAAACTATTGCAGTTTGTTTTCCAAAGTTTTTCCAGGAACATTACACACTGAATGAACAAAAGAGGGATTTTAGTGACTAATGCTGTTTGTTAAAATGTAACCAGACCAGAGAACACGGCCCTCATAAGATGAAGGGTGATGACCAGGTGTGCTGGCTGAATAAAAGAAAATTCTTTGCTATCTGTATCCTTGGCTCAAGTCCTAAAAAAAGGCTTCATTCCACTCAAGTGAAAATAAAAGAAAAAAAGAAAAAAAAGAAAGGATATCTGAATTTAAATAAATCGTACGGCTGTAGGCTTCAAAACAGTAAGGTTGATTAGATGGATTTTTTGTTGTTGTTGTTGTCTTGTATTGGCTAACTCAGAGCAGTTTTTAAAATCTATATTTAAACAGATCTGAAATGATGTCATATGACCCTGACTCAAACAATGCCAACTGGGTGAACTAATCATCTTAAGTGCACTAAAACTTTGTTTTCAGCATATCTTTAAACCTACAGTTGTTTTAATTTAGCACTTTACCCTGTTAAACCTTTCCTGCAATAACAATCTCAATTTCATTTCTCAATATATTATGATTTTGTGACTGCCCCCTCAGAATAACACAGAGATATTATCTGTGTTTGCCCAGGGCAGAGAGTTCATTTTGCTTTTATGAAAGCAATATTCCGGGTTCAATACAAGTTAAGCTCAATCGAAAGCATTTGTGATGTAATGTTGATAACCAAAAAACTACCTTTGATAAAACTATCCCTCCTTTTCTTTAAAAAAAAAAAAGCAAAAATCGAGGTTATTGAGAGGCACTTACAGTGGAAGTGAATGGTACCCAATTTGGGAGAGTTTAAAAGCAGAAATGTACACGCTTTTAACTTTATTTAAGCACTTACATTAATTGTTCTGTTAAATCGTGTGTATTACTTGATGGTTTAAATTTTTGTTTTTACAGTCCTTGACAGGTTTTAGGATTTACTGCGTTATGTCAGCATGGTACCCACGTTGTAAAACTGGATATCATTTTAAGGTTAGTAAGTGATTTTATCACGCCAAAATCATGTTTACAGACATCTTCATGTCTTGAGGATATACTTTTGAAGCAGTGAGTATTTTAATGTTTACGGATTTTTCTTAAAGAATAGGGACAATTCGCTTATCAACATTATGCCACAAATGCTGTTGATTAAGCTTAACTTGTATTGAACCCAGAATATTCCTTTAATGGATACAGCATCTTGCCTTCCTCTCTCGTGAGGATTCTTTCATTTATAACAGTTTTACCTCAAAACATTTTTTGAGGTAAAACTGCATTTTTATCGTCCGAGGATCACATAAAACTGAACTCAGGGCATTGTTTACAGCCTTTTATAATATTGTAAACTGTTGCAGGATACTCAGTCCTGCAGTAATGGTCTATCCATACCTGTCAACAGCCAATCTTTGAAATTATCATGCAAAATGAATGACATGAGGATAGTTAAATTGCTGCTCTGCTGATGAGCACAACAGCTAAGAGCCTCCTCTCAAATGAACCATGGCCAGTTTAAATGGTCAGCCATCAATCACAGTTTACAATGGGAGAATGACCAGGTCAGCAGTAACTTAGATTATATTGATTGTGGCAGTAATAAATATAACATGAGACTAAATTAGGCTCAAGATGAATTGTGTGGGTGGTAAATCTGGATGGATCAGCTCTGTAGATGATCTGTGGTGACCTTCCTCCACTCTCTCCCAGTCAGACAGCAGATCACACCTTTTATTGATGAGTTTAAATCTAATGTGGGATAGTTAGAGAGTGCTTTGCACGCATCAGAACACCACTAAGTGGCGACAGAATACCTTGAATAAATACTTAATCTCTAGAGTAAACCCTGTGTATGAACTTTGAGGCAACTTTTAAAACTATATGTTGACAAATACTGTAGAAAGTTAGCATAATAACATGTTGAACAAATCTGACCACAACAATATTTTTGAAATCTGTCATGCTCACGAGACCTTTTTAAGAAGCCGTAACATGTCAGGGCATACTGAATACTTTTCCACGTTACATGCAATATGCTGTACATAGGCTACATATTATTACGCAGTTGGGTCATTAGAGAGTAATTGATGGAAATCGTATTTATAGTAGTATATAGCCTAATTTTAATTGTAGTTGACTTTAAATGGATATTTTGATTAAATCAAATAAATACATAAATAGAGGGTTTGATAAAAGTCATAATTTCTTGCTCTTAATTCTTTATTTATACACTAACGTTGTTATTATAGTTTCAGTACATTTCATTAACAGCCAATCATCGAACCGTCTTGCACCACAGCGAGTGACGCAACAGTCAATGATCTGAATGTACTCACCTGAGAGACCCATTTCATCCAATTGCACGCGCACAACGGAGGAACGACCCCGCTGCGTTTAAACTGAGGTGACCCATTCTGAGTGTCAGTCAACCGCTGAAGTGAGTGAGTGAATACAGTGTTAAGTAGAGAGAGAGAGAGAGAGAGAGAGAGAGAGAGAGAGAGAGGAAGAGTGGGTAACTTTTAACCAGAGAGAAACTCACCGCCGCATCCCATCTCGCGCGTACGCTGTGGAAAGATGTGATTATATTTTCTTTCTGTCTCCGACAGGTATCTTTATTTTACAGGTGAGTGCGTGTCTATTTTATATTTGACGGTTTAGAGTTGATGATAACACGTATTAGCGAAGCTTATATCTTTCTTGAGGTTTTTTTTTTTAACCAAAATGTTATATTTAGTGATATATAGGACTACTAAACATAGATAGGCTATATATGTATCCCTTTCTATAGAGGATGTCTATGAACTATCAACATAAATCTGCTTTTCGTGTTTCTTTTGGTGTTTTTGATCTGTATTTCTTATGGAAGCTCAGTGTTGACAATCTGAGTCATTTTATCTGAAGCTAGGTTTCGCTGAAGCGCAGGTAAGAAAACAGAATTTTTGTTTGGGAATTTTGTAATGTAATATTTGGAAAGCAGTTTTATTCACTTATTTATCTCAAAACACCTACAGAAACATCTAAGGCTGCAAAGAGAACAGTCTTTTCAGAACTTGAGGCACTTGTGTGCCAGAGGACCTCCAGTGTGTCAAGTGTTTTGAAGCTGCAAATGAAGTGGTTAGGCTACGTTTAGAAATGCTGCAGTTACTTCACTGTTAAAAGTAAAACTGTGGAACTGTTACTATGGCGATATTTTACTTAAAATATATATTTTATATTTTTGCATGACAATTTTTAAGTAAATTCAGCTTATGGTCATTTTATGTCAGCATAACTAGAAAACATGTGTTAAATGTATTCAAATGGATCAGTTGATTCAACTTTATTTACTTGAAAAGGCATGTCACACGAATAAGAATTAACATGCATGTTGCTTCAGAAGAGCATTAAAATTTTTGTTTTTACTTAATTTAATTGGCTAAAAAGAAAATAAGGCCAGTCATTAAACTTGCCTCACCAATGAAGTGCACATAAAATCAAATAAATAGTTGAATTAATTGATGTTATGTATACAGTACTGTGCAAAATTTTAGGCACTTGGGAAAAATTTGCATAGTGAGGATGTCTTTTAAAAATAATGCCATAAATAGTTTTTATTTATCAATTAACGTCATACAAAGTCCAGTAAACATAAAATAAAAGATAAATCAATATTTGGTGTGAACCCCTTTGCCTTTAAAACAGCACCAATTCTCCTAGGTACACATGAACAAAGTTTTTCTTGATTGTTGGCAGATATGATGCTCCAAGCTTCTTGGAGAATTCACCACAGTTCTTCTATTTATTTCGGCTGTCTCAATTGCTTCTTTCTCTATATGTAATCTCAGACAGACACAATGTTCAGTGGGAGGCTCCGTGGGGACCATGCCATCTGTTGCAGGGCTCCGTGTTCTTCTATTCTATTTGCAAAAGAAATGGTTGGGAGTCTAAAATTTATATTTCCTATTGACACACTAAAGCTGAAAATATAAATAACTATCTTAAGACAAATGTTTTTGTGAAGCATCATATGTGCCTAATACTTTTGCACAGTACTGTATATGCAGTATATATATCAAAACACACACACACACACACACACATCTATATATGTGTGTGTGTGTGTGTGTGTGTGTGTGTGTGTGTGTGTGTTTTGCAGTGAAAGAGGAATTATGTTATGCAGAGGAAAAATAGAAAACATGTTTATCAGGTGTCTTAAAAGGCTAGGTCCATTATTTTGGAAAACAGTAAAATATGTGGACTGAATATTTAATATCACATTAAATAGTAACAAAGTGTAACAGTTTTCTCTTATTTTTCATCAGTCTCTCTCATTTTTAACATTTGATTTGTAGTGAAGTATAGTGGTACTCAGTCCACTCCAATTGCTTAGATAACAGTGAGGGTGAATCCCATTACTATGCTCTCTCTCTCTCTCTCTCTCTCTCTCTCTCTCTCTCTCTCTCTCTCTCTCAACCGTAAAAGTGACCTCCTAGAGGAATAGCGTTTAAGTACACCAACAATAAATCACTTCTCCAGCGTCTGCAGCCTACGATGCTTAATTGAGTTTATCAACCACTCCCTTGAGAATGCTGTCTAAAGTTAGACTTGTCACCGCAGTGCACTCAGTGCCTCTGATGATTCGCCTCTTCTGGTACACAGCCACAAAAGTGCTGTCTAAGTCAGAGGCAGAAGAACCATGTAGTGTTTCCCTCTTTCTTTTATCCACAAAGTTAGTGGTGAATTATTGAGGCATATGTTGCTCTAGAAATGCTGCTTCAATGCATCCAAACTAGTGATATCATTGTTGTTGCGGTGTGTGTAGTTGTGATTTACAAGTGTCATTTGTTCAGAGTAGCTTGTCTTAGTCACAAATCCAAAAAGCTTTTGTGTCTTTGTTTCATGCACTAATGGGTTCTATATATAGAATCTTACCAGAAGTCTTTTTAGTATGCTATTTATTTTGATAAGCTCAAACGAATGACTGAATCCACTGTTTTTATAATATACTGGAGTTGGAGGATATTTATTGACACCGGTGCAAATTTACAGTGAGAAAATGTTCTGTATGCTCTCTCTGATACAACTGATTTCCATTTTCTTTTTACTTTGCAGAGGAACAAAGATGAGAATAAACTGCTTTGAAGCCTCTTGCTTCTTCATCATTCTTCAGACGCTGTGGTGGGGCTTAAATAGTCAATGTGAAGAACCAATCGAAAGCTCCAAACTCAACCTCTCGGTGACATATGACCTCCCTTACTTTGTGTCTGACACTCCCATCCAGAAGCTGTTGGAATTCAATGGAACTGTGTACATAGGTGCTGTCAACAAACTATACACCCTTTCAAAACAGTTTAAGAAGATACATGAGTATAATACTGGACCAGTGCATGAGAGTCCACGCTGCAAGACAGCAAAGCCATGCGATGGTTGCAAAGGCATGCCCCCTAATACTAACAACACCAACATGGCCCTGCTCATGGAGACCTTCTATGATCTTGAACTCTTCAGCTGTGGCTCGGTTGGGAATGGTGTCTGCAACCGTCACGTGTTAGAGGATGGTCCCTTGGATGCGGAAGTAACTTGCATGTATTCAAAGAAGAATGAAGACAGCAGTCATGGTTGTCCAGACTGCCTGGCTGGGCCCTCAGGCACTCAGATCCTCAACGTGATGAGTAGCGGTGTAGTGAGGTTCTTTGTTGCGAACTCCGAACCTCTTGACCCAACAGACCCCCGTCTGCATCACACTATTTCAGTTAGAAAGATGAGGGAGACTCAAGATGGCTTCGAGTTCTTTTCTGAGCAATCCTACATGGACTTGGCGCCAGGTTTGCGTGGGAACTATCCTCTACGCTACGTCTATTCCTTCCAGAGTGGCCCATATGCATATTTTCTCACCGTCCAGCGAGAAGGTGGCAGCTCGAATGCCTTTCACACACGAATCGTTCGCATGTGCTCATCAGATCCGGAGATTCTGCGATATGTAGAAATGCCCTTCGAGTGTATTTACTCAGAGCGAAGGAGAAAGAAGCGATCAGCACAGGTGGTTTTCAATGTCCTCCAGGCCGCACATGTGGCCAAGGTCGGCTATGACTTTCAGCAAGAGATGGGCCTGAAAGAGGGCGAGGACGTGCTGTTTGCTGCCTTTGTCCGCAGTAAGCCCGACTCGCCGGAGCCCACTGCCAGCTCTGCCGTGTGCCTTATCTCCATCACAGACATCAATAATTTCTTTAGGGATTTCATGCAGAAGGGTTACACAAGGAAGCTTTACCACTTTTCAGGATCAGAAGAAAAAGCCTACAACCAGGTAAGAGGGAATGAACTTTAACAAGATTATGTAAAACATTTTAATTCTGTCTCCCGTGGAACACAAAAGAAATTTATCCTCAGTCATCATTCACTTTAATTTCTTCTCTTTTCCATACAATGAAAGTGAATGGTGACTGAAGCTAACATTTTGCCTAATATCTCCTTTTGTGTTTCATGCAAGAAAGAAAGTGATGCAGGTTTAGAAAAACAATAGGGTGAGTAAATAATGACAGAATCTTCATTTATAGTGAAAAAACTGACCATTTTATTTGTTGACCGTTTCAAAACTTTACCCATCAGAGAGCAATTCTGACTTATTGTTGCTCCCTTTTTTCTTCTGTCATAAATCACTGACCCTTCGTGTCTTCTTTACTTATCCATCACCATTCATTGGATCAGTAGGTAAATCATGATCGATAAATGACATGAACATTTAACTGCTGACGACTCCCTTAAGGGCTCGTCAATAACTGCAGGGCTAATACTTCCCTGAGTTAATTACAAAACATAGTCATAAAGCTGTGTCACTAAGCACATATATTCCACAAGTCTGCATAGTAAGACACAGTAGTTATTGTTCTATACTAAATATATATTGGAAAAGAATACTTAGATTCCCAGATGATCAGAAACTTTGTATAGTTTGATCTGAATGAAGATGAATGGAGAAAGTGGGGGAAGCTAAATAAAAAACGTACATTTTGTTATTTTATATGAACTTTTTTTCTTTCTTTCTTTTAATTTTTGCATAACAATCAGTTAACTTTTGCTTTCATTCTGTGTGAAAATATTTTCTCTGTCAATGATTCAACTCGATTAAAATTTTTTACCTAACGAAATCTGAAATTTGGTCACAATTGAAATCGATAATTTTGGAACGATTCTGTCTTTTCCCCAAAAATATGCAGAATAGAGATTCAAAGATGAATCTAGGACCAAGGGCAAAGAATTGACTTGAACATTGGGGGGCTTGCAGTATGAAGCATTTACATGTTTCCATTGATCATGATATAAATATTAGAGGGGTTGTGGCTGTCAGACCCTAACATTCGGTCTGACATCATCCTTTGTGTTCCATGGAAAATGTCATACAGGTTTGGAACAACATACCAGGATTTTTAGTGTCCCTTAAATGATATGTATTTTGAGGTCTATGGGAATCAGGCTCTGAACCTTTCAGTTTGCATGTGTTGTCTTATCAGAGTCTGTACAGCGGGGAAGCCCAGACCACTTCCCAGCAGGTGTTTCTTCAACTGTCCTTAACAGTCTTTGTACTGGTCGCTTTAGCAGTTCATATGGGCCAGACCGGCGCTTCTGGCCATGTCCCGGTGTCAAACAGTTCTCCAGTCTGGTTTACTTGTTTCAGTGCCCTGAACTTTATCTTTCCAAACATACTATATGCTCTTAGTCATTTACTATGGCAGAAGAGCTACAGGCTCCACTCAGACATTTTAAATATTTTTGTTCTGTGGATCCTTGGTCCAAACACTGTGATCTGCTTAAAGTCAGCTCTAGTTCTATTGGTTTTCACTGTGTGGATGTATAATATCTAAAATCGCTATTAGGCTAACAAGGCCATTTGAAAGTATTTCTTTGGGCATCTTAGATGGAGTGTTTGCTTGCAGCTTTGAAGGATCCAGGCATCATTTGAGATGGACCACAAGGCATCATTTGAGATAGACCACAAGGCAAGATGTGGGAAAAACAGTATTTATCTGTGTATGTGTGGATGTGTATTTGTGTTTTTGAGTGTGTTAAGGCTGATGGTAAATCATTGTGCCATCACTGGGAGTTATGATACCAGTAGCATATGTTATGCAGAGTCTGTCTTATCATCTCATAAAGGGACAATTGACACAGTGCCATAAAACAATTACATCGTAAAGAGAGATGATAAATTCTTGTTTTTGCACTTAGACTACTAATTCCACAAACGGGCTACAGCAGGTTTGCCTTTATGTGGAAATACTGGATATCATATTGTAACAGGTAAAGGATGGACAAGGAGGAGGCAGGAACCAGCTGAGCAGTCAACATAACTTTACATAACTGAACTTAAACAAACATAAACACACACACAGACACACGTCGTCCGCGTGTGTCTCTCTCTCTCAAACTGGTGTCCCTGGCTCCTCTTTATCCCTCTCCTGCTTATTGGGCTGATTCATCACCGGGTGTCCATCGTAACGCCCTGGCCATGCCCTCTTCCTCTTCACACAGATATTATGTGATGTGCATCTGTTTTGATTGAATTTGGGTTTGCTTTCCCGTTTTACAATATTTTGTAATGTAGTTTATAGTTCATAGTTATTTGAATATCATATCATATAAATTGCCATAATAGACTCTTACCCTTCGAAAAGACACCACAGCTTTCAGACTTCGCCCACGCTTTTAAAATTATCGATCCACCAGTCTGCTTTAGCTCAGCAGTATTAGTTAAAAAAAATAGCAGAAGTTATGCTTTGGATATGTCAGAGATGGAACCACCCCAACAGGCCTTGCACAGAGGGAGGGGGACACTTGAGGCCAACAATAACAAACAGCCACATTTAAGGTCAAAATTATCATTAGATTACAATTGATCAAGGGAACAACTGGCAAATGCTGATTACTTTAAAATTGAATCTGAAGCTTGATTGATTGCTGCCTGTAATATAATTCCTGAAGTGGGAGTTCTGATCGACAGCCTTTTTCATTATTACAGCCATCGTTGTTAAATGAACATGCATTTAGATGGTAAGATTAAGATTTAGATTATGATAAGGAAAGGCGTTGAGGAACATTTTCCCACATCTTTTTTGACTGCAATGCATAACAAAATAGCATAACAATATTCTGAAATGAACTCATTAGAGAAATAACTAACTCTCAATTTATGGAATGTCCCACACTTGTGGTACATTATTGCATGTTTTCATTGTGCAAGGACAGGGTGTTACACTAATGTGCTGTATTTGGCATGTACAAACGCGTGCCCTTGCCTGTTTGTGCCCGTATCTTGATGTGTTCACGCAAACATGGCAAAACCTAGATTTTTCATAAGGCACAGGCTCAGCTCTGGGAGGTGCCTTGATGCAAGGACCCAAAACCTTGCTGAAAGACACGATACTTGCTGTGTCCTGCCTCCCCTGTTTCTTCTCGGAAAAGCAGTTATAAGGAGCTTGCATGGTTGGTTTTCTATAATGTATACAGGGAAGAGAAATGTATTTTATGTGGGTGATTTGTGGTTTGTACTGAGGAATTATGTCACCCTGAATCAATGCTGGCAAAATCACACACACACACACACGTCACAGTTTAACAGCTCTGACCAAGGGGCAGGTGGATATATGCAGCTGTGTGTTTTCTCAAAATGTCAAGCACTTGTAGTGAGTTCATGTTGGCAGCCATGTCCTGGCAGGAAACCTGCGTGACTTTGGACCATAATGCGGGAGGAGATCGGACAGATGGCATCCAGGTGCAAAAACCTCATCTCATCTCCATCGCGGAGGGGAGCACCTGTGGGGATTTGCCCTGTCTTTCGTGTATTTATTTTAGCTGCCTTCAGGTTTCTGGCTGCCTTTAACCCTTTAAGTGTAAAAATATACATTATTTCTATACACCAATCAGCCAAAACATTAAAACCACCTGCTTAATATTGTGTAGGCCCCCCTCATGCTGCCAAAACAGCGTCAACCCGCATTTTAGAATAGCATTCTGAGATTATATTATTTTCACCACAATTGTACAGAGCGGTTATCTGAGTTACTGTAGACTTTGTCAGTTCAAACCGGTCTGGCCATTCTCTGTTGACCTTTCAAGGCGTTTCCATCTGCAGAACTGCCGCTCACTGGAATTTCTTTGTTTTTGGCACCATTCTGAGTAAATTCTAGAGACTGTTGTGTGTGAAAATCCCAGGAGATCAGCAGATGCAGAAATGCTCAAACCAGCCTGTCTGGCATCAACAATCAACCATGCGATTATCTAACCAGCCAATCGTGTGGCAGCAGTGTAGTGCATAAAATCATGCAGATACAGGTAAGGAGGTTCTGTTAATGTTCACATCTACCATCAGAATGGGAAAAAATTTTGATGTCAGTGATTTGGAGTGTGGCTTAATTATTGGTGCCAGATGGGCTGGTTTGAGTATTTCTGTTAACTGCTGATCTCCTGGGATTTTCACACACAACAGTCTCTACAATTTAATACAAATGGTGCAAAAAACTAAAAACATCAAGTGAGCAGCAGTTCTGTGGACGGAAATGCCTCGTTGATGATAGAGGACAACAGAGAATGGCTAGTCTGTTTCAAACTGGCAAAGTCTACAGTAACTCAGATAACCACACTTTATAATTGTGGTGAGAAAAATATAATCTCTTGTTTGCACGAGGTGGACCTAAACAAGTTTAGGCTGGTGGTTTTAATGTTGTGGCTGATCTGTGTACATTCTGCATTTCCTGACCTTTTGGAAATAGCTTGTTTTCTATGTCCAAAATAGACCGTTTTCTCACTGGAACGCATATGTGTGTGTGCATGTTCTAAATACTCCCATAAAGCAGATATGCATACAGCCCTAACTGATAAATGTCTGCGTTCTGCAATCTGTCATTGGGAGGAACTTTACATACAAACAAACATACTATTGGCTAGTACTCAACTGTTTACCCCAGATTTATTGCACCACAGCTCACTTCTTTGGTGTTGAGATGACTGGAAACGTTTTAACATTTATTCAGCCTTTAGGCTTGAAATACTTGTTGTTGCTCACTGGGCATAATTCACAAATGTTTAAGTGTCAGATGAAGAAAAGGATTGATCTTGTGAAAGTGATGAGTCAGTGACCCACAGGCACGTTAATATATCTCTAGCATTTGCCATACCTCCACTTCCTAGTATTTTACTCACTGTGGTAATTTCCTACTCTCCAGGTCTGTGAACACAAGGTTTCACCAAAGACCTCAACAATGTAACCTTCATGTAAAGTTAAAAGCATTCTGAGCAGGTGTAAATCAAATACCTGCTGAAGCGTTTAATGAGCACCACCGGTCAGGTTGGATATTCAATCAGCCCACACTGCTAAATGACTGAAGTTGCCGATCCAGAGTAATCGTTTGGTGCAGTTCAAAGACCCTCTACTAATTGTTTTGGCTTACACAGCAGGGACCACAAATAAACATTTGGAGGTATGCTAGGCCTGAACCTCCCCCACTAGGTCAAAAGAGCCATTGCCCTATGCTGCCGTGGTCCTAATGCCAACACAATGGGTCAATGGGATGTAAACTGAATGATTGTGTGCTTAATGGAGACCTATTATACAAAATTCACTTTACATGGTGTTTGAATATAAATGTGTGTTGGCAGTGTGGTTACACAACCACCCTATAATGATAGAAATCCACCCAGTCCTTTTTTTAATCTCCATTAATCATAAGCACTGTCTCAGAACAAGCCGTTCACAGATTCTGTACAAAGTGATGTCATTTTATACAGGGCCTGTCTATGAATGTTGACGGAAACTTTTCAGTCAAGGAAGTGGGATCGAGCAGTGTGATCGCAGAGGGAATATTTGATGCAGTGCAGCATATAATTAGTGAAACTAATGTTTCCTTTAACCATGGATGTAACTAAATGTGGTAAATGTGGTTAAGAATCTACCTTTGAAAAACCCTTATCGGTCAAGCATTAAAGGAATATTGCTGGTTCAAAACAAGACAGCATTTGTGGCATAATGTAGACACAAAAATTTATTTAGACTTGTCTCTCCTTTTCTTTAATAAAGCAAAATCCTGGGTTTCAGTGAAGCAATTACAGTGGAAGTGAATGGGGCCAATCCATAAACATTCAAATACTCACTGTTTCAAAAGACGTAAACAATATGCATTATGCATATTAGTAGTGCACCGAAATTTGAGGCCGATATGGATTTCCGATTTTTTAACACTAAGATCGGCCGATACAGATTTTCTTTAAAGTGCACTTTGCCACACTTTTGCAAGTTATATTGTGCAGTTATATGTTTATGCCCCATTTGTTAACATTATTTAAAACATTACTGTAGTTAACATGAACTAATGAACTTAATGTTATTTACAACACATACTATTACATTTTTTAAATCAAAAGTTGTATTAGTTTACATTACTGTTGTTGTGAACTGTTGATCTTACCTTTTAAGTGTCATCGACTGATGAATTCTTGATGAAATAGTTTAATCTTTTGGTAGAAAAGATCTGTCAGACCCCACTATTTTGGCTGACTCTTGATCCCCAGTGTCCTCATCCCTGCCCAGTTTTGAAGAGACTATTTTGACTGTTTAGAAATATATATATATATATATATATATATATATATATATATATATATATATATATATATATATATATATATATATATATATATACACACACATTGTATATATTTCTTTACAAAGTACTATTGCTGCCAACATGTCATGTTATAAAAACTATTGAAAAAGATGCATAATTTCCTAGCCATATAACTACTGACACCACTCCAACGTAAGCTACATATTATTATCCGGACCTTTGCTGGGAAAAAAATGTACTTTAATTGAATACACCTTCACTATGAACAACCAATTAACAATTGTCATTTTATTAACTAACATTATAATTAATAACGGCTGTAAAAATATATTGTTCATTGTTTGTTCATGATACCTAATGCATTAACTAATGTTAACAGATGGAATCTTTATAGAAATTTGCCAAAATTACATTAAAATTACATTAATTGTGAATTGCTAACATTTATTTGTTTTGAAACAGTTATTAATAATTATGTGGTAAATATCAAAAGGTCATTGTGACGTATTGGTTAGCAGTTAAAACCATGAGAGCATCACACACAGCAGAGATCAGTTCAAAAATAAGAAAAATATATCCATTACAAGCTCTAAAACTGCTCCAGTGAGAAATCTATTATATCTATGATTTGTTTACTGAATTTGCCATTGTGCTGTAACACAAATCACAAATTATTAAGCAAATGCATGAAGACGCAGTGCTGTTATGGTTAAAATGTATTGCTGTGATTAGTGGTAATGTGACAAACATTAATCTGATTTAAATTTGGATCCACACAAAAAAGATGAGTGACTGATGAGATATTGAGAGCACCTGGAGAGTGCGCATGTTTGATTGACACCACGCATATTAAAGCGAGTGAAGTTGAAAGTGCTCATGAAGTCCCTCCCCTTCCCCAAGTCTGTGAAACAAACAGATGTGTTTCATTAATGCTTCACTCCAAACTCAATCCCTGAAGATATCTCAAGCAGTAAACAGAGATGCCAACTTCCAGTGGTTTTGCAAATACAATAAGATGTATTGTTCTACCATGTGGTCATGCTTTAGATACTCCTGCCATGCTTGATTGTTTGTCTTCTTGTTGCATGGTTTTACACAATTAGCATAATAGCTGACTAGTACTGAATTAGTGTGTTATAAACATCAAAGTATGCCACCTGCTTGCTCTCTCTTTGAATGGTTATGAGAAATATGATGACTAAAAAGGACAGAATTTGCTGTGTACTCAATCCCTTATCACGTTTGTTATGTTTTTTGCAGAGAGATGTCATTTTCTAAGTAAAGACCTTGATATTTGCATCTTTTTTAAGCTGTGTATGTTTTTGAGAAGGTTTAAATGCACATAAAATCTGCATAGTAAGGATTTCATGATATCGATACAGAAAACTGATATATATATAGTATACTGTACATATACTGTATAAGATGCAAGCTGTAGTGCAATAAATCTGGGGTAAACAGTGGAGTACAAGACAAAAGTACGTTTGTTTGTATGTGAAGTTCCTCCCAAAGGACAGATTGTGAGCGCAGACATTTATCAATTATGGCTGTATGCTTATCTGCTTTATGGGAGTATTTACAACATACACACACAAATGTGTTCGAGCGGGAAAATTGTCCATTTTGGACATAGAAAACAAGTAATACTTTTTTGTATATGCAACAAATACTGTACAGTATTTCAAAATACTATGGCAGGTTTCATAAATGTAACAGATATTTCCCCAAATACAAACATACATGACAAATATATTTCTAGATGTATACTGTAGATAAATATATTAGTATTGTACAAAGCCATGGTCATACTACACTTTACACTCCATTAAATTCCACTTCAAAAGCATCTGAACGTAGGAGACTTACATGCATATTAATTTCACCTTCACTGTGTACCAAAGTTCAAGCATGATAAACTCTGATCTGCGAGTTCAGATGAAGAGAAGACGTGTGAACAATAGAGGATTGAAATGTCACACACCTCTTGTTCCAGTATATTTTAACATTATATTATTTGTTATTTGTGATTTATAATTTTTTTAAACCAGAAGACCTTGAGCAAATCCTGTCCATATCCTGCCCACTGCAGTGTCAGAAATAATTTTGCCTGATACTGCGGTGTGAAAAAGTATGTTCATTTGCACATGTAAAATATGTCACAAAAATTGAAAATATGTACATACTATATATGCATTTTATTCATATATATTTATACACTCACACACACACTGGTGGCCAAAAGTTTGGAATAATATACAGATTTTGCTGTTTTGTACTTTAATTCACCAAAGTGGCATTCAACTGACTAAAGTATAGTCAGGACATTACTGATGTAAAAAACAGCACCATCACTATTTGAAAAAAAAGTCATTTTGGATCAAATCTAGACAGGCCCCATTTCCAGCAGCCATCACTCCAACACCTTACCCTTGAGTAATCATTCTAAATTGCCAATTTGGTGCTATAAAATCACTTGCTGTTATATCAAACACAGTTTAAAGCTATTTGGTTCATTAAATTAAGCTTAACATTGTCTTTGTGTTTGTTTTTGAGTTGCCACATTATGCAATAGACTGACATGTCAATGACAAGGTCAATATTTGGTCAAAAATGGCAAAAAAAAGAAACAGCTTTCTCTAGAAACTCGTCAGTCAGTCATTGTTTGAGGAATGACGGTTAAACAATGCTTGAAATTGCATACATTGAAGATTTCATACAAAGTTGTTCACTGCAGTCTTCAAAGACAAAGGACAACTGGCTCTAACAAGGACAGAAAGAGATGTGGAAGGCTAGATCTAAAACTAAACAAGAGGATAAGTACATCAGAGTCTCTAGTTTGAGAAATAGACGCCTCACATGTCCTCAGCTGACAGCTTCATTGAATTCTACCCACTCAACACCAGTTTGTACAACAGTAAAGAGAAGACTCTGGGGTGCAGCCTTATGGGAAGAATTGCAAAGAAAAAGTCACTTTTTTGAAACACATACATTAACACAGAGACTGGACAACAGATAATTGGAAAAGAGTGTTTTGTACTTTAACCCTATTGAGCTTTTGTGGGCTTTTGTCTAGACTCTAAGGTGTGTGAGAAGTGCCTGACAAGACAGCTACATCTATAGCAAGTACTACAGGAAACGTAATAATAATTTTTCACGCTATTAATGTCCTTACTATACATTGTGATCAGTTGAATGCCACTTCGGTGAATAAAAGTGCCAATTTCTTTCCATAAGAGCACAATATGTACATTATTCAAACTTTTGGCCTCAGTGTATATGTATATATATATATATATATGTGTGTGTGTGTGTGTGTGTGTGTGTGTGTGTGTGTGTTTGTGTTGCCTTGACAATTGTGATATTTAACACTCAATATATAATGTATAAATATATAATCTTTGCAAATGTATTAAAAAGAAAAAATGGATATATCACATTGATATACTGTAAGTATTCAGACTCTATGACACTTGAAATTTAGCTTAGGTGCATCCCATTTCTCTGGATCATCTTTTACACTTTGATTGGAGTCCACCTGTGGCAAATTCAATTGATTGGACATGATTTGTAATGGTACACACCTGTCTATATAAAGTCTCACAGCTGAAAATGCATATCAGAGCAAAAACCAAGCCATGAGGTCAAAGGAACTGCCTGTATAGCTCAGAGACATGATTATGTCGAGGCACAGATCTGGGGAAGGCTACAAAAAACATTTAGCTGCATTGAAGTTTCTCAAGAGCACAGTGGCCTCCATAATTCTTAATTGGAGGAAGTTTGGAACAAGTCAATTCAAGTCGTTTTTCTTTTTATAGCGCATTTCACAACACACATTGTTTCAAAGCAGCTTTACAGAAGATCATGCATTAACAGAAGATAAAAATGTAATATCTATAATGTCTTAGAGTCATTATTGTGTAGTTTGATAAAATACGATTGCGAATTGTGTTAAATATAAGTAATTAAAAAATAATTGTATTTATAACCCCAGTGAGCAAGCTGAATGCGACTGTGGCAAGGAACACAAAACTCCATAAGATGTTGGTTAATGGAGAAAAATAACCTTCAGAGAAAACAGACTCACAGTGGGGGCCAGTTCTGCTCTGACTAACATCATGGATATAATGCCAATATTAGTTATGTATAGTGCAATTCATAGTTTAAAATGATTAAGTGTTAAGGGTCAGTGTTTAAACAAAGTTTTTTTATGAACTGTTATATTAATGACTAATGTCATTGAAGTCCATCCTAGAATAACTGCAGAAGTTCACATAGATGCAGTTGTCCTTGTTAGTTGGCTGATGAAGGGTTTTGTTGGCAATTCATTGATATTCTATATTCCGTTTCAAGAGTGTAGTTCATCAATAGACAGAGGTGATGCAGGCAGAGATCATTGAGGTGCATCGCTGTTCAACCTGGACGGTATTTGTGGTGGGGTCTGTTCTAAGTCCAAGGTTCAACCAGGACTCTTTTTAGAGCTGGCCGCCTGGCCAAACTGAGCAATTGAGGGAGAAGGGTCTTGGTAAGAGAGGTGACCAAGAACCCGATGGGCACTCTGGCTGAGATCCAGAGATTATGTGTGGAGATGGGTGAAACTAGCAGAAGGACAACATCACTGCAACGCTCCAACGATCTGGGCATTATGCCAGAGTGGCTAGATGGACGCTCTCCTCAATGCAAGACACAAAAAAGCTCCTAAAGGACTTTTAGACTGTGAGAAACAAGATTCTCTGGTCTGATGAAATGAAGATTGACCACTCATCACCTGTGCAATAGGTGATGAGTACATGTTAAATATCACAATATACCACCCCATGTATACCATATATATACCACCCCACTTGAAACAATAGATTTTTCAGGTAGCCACTGAGTATCTCTTCCTATTGTTTTTATAGTGTTTAAAATACTCTAAATTGTCAGTATTGGCTCAACATACATTATGTTCATTCTCAGCTTCGGTTTAAGCATGTTTTTATGAGTGTTGGGGCATTTGTTTGGAGCAAAGTTCTCTGTAGAATGTAATGGGTGAAAATAAATTTGCTGAAATTAGGAACAGAGAATCTGCAAAACCCTTTAAACAGCTCCGAAAATGAAGGGGAAAAATGGCTTGTGTCTGATCTGTCCTGTCAGAGGCACGGTTTGCTCTCTCATGCATGTGAAGAACCATAAGATCATCATAGAAAAACAGGCCCTGCCAAGCCTTTACAGTCAGGATTGGAATTGATTATTCTGGCCAACTGCAAACCAGGCATTTGAATGCTCTGCCGCACCTCTCTTCCATAAAGGGCTGGATTTGATCTTTTAAAGGGTCTTAAAGCTTCATGGTTTTAAAGTCGTGCTTTTTACCCTTTTATCAGATACATGTTCCTTGCATTTGGGAGGAGATTTTTATTCTAGCATATTTGTGTACTGTAGCAGAGGGAGGGATGCTTGTAAGCATGTTCATCTTGTTTGGTTTAATGAATGGGTGTTTCCACTAATGCTTTGAATAGATCCATGCTGCACAAGTAAATAATGACAGACTCGGCCTCTGGAATGGACTCCACACTAAATCATCCACTGTTTGCTATTGTCTGTTTATCTAATTGAATGGATGTGCATGGTTCATAAGTCCTTCCATAAATATTTTCAGTGTTAGTAGCTAGAGCGATTGTTCTCTCATTCTGTTTTGCATTTTTTAATTGACACTTAATTCAGTAAGCAGTCAAGCCAAAGGGGTCGTTTATGTAGAACGTGTCCTTGCACTAATAAAAGAAGATGCAAAACCACTTGACTTGACAAATGGGGCAGAACGCAGGTATCACGAGATGCGTTTCTAACAGTTGAAGTTCTTCTTAACTTAACACTGAGTCTAAAATGCATAGCACTCCTGCAGAAGATGCTGAAAAACAGAGGGACATGGCACAACAGTCAAATATGTCCATCTAGCCATGTTGACAAAGGAAAACAATTGAAAACTTGTGAATGGCCCCTAAGACTTTTAGTACATTTAGCTTGTTACTATTTTTGTTGGTGTTAACTCATGTGGTATTTACATTTATGCATTTGGCAGACGCTTTTTTATCCAAAGGGACTTACAGAGCCCTTATTACAGGGACAATCCCCCTGGAGCAACCTGGAGTTAAGTGCCTTGCTCAAGGACACAATGGTGGTGGCTGTGGGGTTCAAACCAGTGTCCTTCTGATTACCAGATTACCAGTTATGTGCTTAGACCACTACACCACCACCAATCACTATTGGCCTAAACTGTGATTTATGGCTAATTAAACTGCATAGCAACTATGGAAAGTTATTGTTCCTGCTTTGTTGTTCTAACAAATCTCTTTGATTAATTGCAATTAATTCCAATTCCAATTTGATAAATGACTTGGGCCAGAAATATATTTTGTATCACTTGTTTGGTCTAGGGCTGCACGATTTGGGTAAAATGTAATATTGCAGTTATTGAGGTTAATATTGGGATATGCGATTGCGATATAATAAACAAATGGTATCATGAGTCAACATGCTTGGTTATCAAGGAAAATGCACAAATAGATAACTGATAATGCTGAAATGTGTATTTTTCAACTCAAACATACAAACTAACAACTATTTATGCACAGTGTTTTCAAATTAAAATATTTTTTCAAAATTAAATAATATCTTTGCATTACTGCAAACTTGTTAATTTCTCAATATTACACCTAAATAAAATAGAACAATAAATAAGAACATACAAATTTTCACGAAAATAAGATTGTCCAAACAAACAGGGACATTTAAGCAGGATGTAACGTACTTTCTATAAACTCTTTTGAAAAGGAAACTGGATATAAAAGTGTGGTTCACTCAATCAAACCACTAAAACTGTTGTGGTTGTTGTGTATATATACATACACACACATTTTATTGTTGTTGTCATTTTAATGTTATTTTTCACATAAGATTGATCTTATTATGATCTCATCAATGATGCTACACGTTGCAAGCGGGAGACAGTGGGGGTGAGAGACGAGCGTCTCTGTGTTAGAGTGTGCATCAGCCTCTTCCTGTCTCAACTCCCGCTCTGATTGGGTCTCTTCCGCGACTGGTTGAAGCAGCTCTGACCGCACAGAGAATGACAGTTTTGGAGTTTGTGATTATTTGCATGTCACGCTCCCGTATTATATTAACTTTAATTATTGATGAAATAAAGACATATCGCCAAGCCGTGATCTGTGTTTCTGTGTTATTTTTTTCTGGCCACCAGTTCAGTGTCGGTCTGCTCGGCATCCATCTTCACCTGATTCCACGCTGAACACAGGAAACTCACATGACATGACCACACGTGCCACTCCCTAAACTGAGACTGACTGGTCATCTTTATTAGTGATGTAGAAAATGGGCAAACAGCTCTCAAAGAGAATGGGCTGTCACGTCCACACATGCACTTATTTATTTAATAAAATCGCAGCATTTGCCGTCATATAATCGCACAGGCTGACATCATGATTGCGATTGCGATATGATTAATCGTGCAGCACTAGTTTGGTCCAAGCATATTAATCACAGTGCTTTTTGAGCAATCATCTCATAACACACAGCAACAAGTTTAGTCAAATTTCAAGACAAGCAGGGATTTAACTGTGAGCAGTTGAATAAATTGATTAAGTTTTTAGCAAACATATGATCGGTTGAAACCCTAGTAAGGAGCAAAGCTCCCTGCTGACAGATCACTTGACTGCTGGATTGAGAGAGGGAGTCAAGGGGGAGAGAGAAGGAGAGAATGTGAGAAAGTTTGATGTGTGAGTGAATAGTGACTTAAATTCATATTGCTTCATGTTGATCACTTTTACTGTATTTTTTGTTTTGTTATTTTGTAATGGTCCATTGAGACATGTAAATAATGACAAAATGTTAGTTTTGGGGTGAACTATTCCTTTAATGTGATCACATGAGGCAAGAGTCCCAGAAAACTTTGAACATTAAAGCTGGTTAAAAGCAAGGTGTGACTTTGACAGTGTACAGTGTTTTTTTTTATTTTATTTTTTTACAAACCATCAGACCATGACCTGACCCACTGCATGCTGACTGCCAGACTCTAAATCCACATTACTGTCAGCTTCCCTAATTCACCCCAGACTACTGACCTTCTTGACCCAGTAATCCAAGAGACCCCCACAAACGTAAGAATCAGGTTGCTTCGTGACGTGCTGTATAAATGCACAGGTGGAGCACACTATAAGCAGTTTCTATATCACAGACATATAAACATGCACTAAGGCAATGAAGGCTGTGTTAGGGCAAAAGTCATTATTTTCATCAAGGAGCAGCTGAGGGGTGGCAGTGTGGAGCGACGCTGTTCCAGAAATCTTGAGGAGCTCAAAGCTCTGTATGTGGCTACACCAGGGCCCTCGGGTTAACAGAAAGTGTGTGAAGGGGAAATTTGGCCATACAGATCTCCTTACACACAGATAAGGCCTCTTGGAGGTGACGCCAACGGTCACAAAGCTGTAAAGCACCAAAGGTGGGGTGTAGTAACCCTATCACCTCTGCATTGTGCTGGTCACAATAAGGGGTGTTTAATGTGTCAAAGAGCTATGCACTAGCCTTACCATTCCAGCATTCTTCTTTTTCACTGCTGTAATAGCACAGTGCCGAAGGATATTTTCCTGCATTCTCTGGATTCATGCTCAAAATACACTAACCCGTGAGGTCATGGTAAGCAGGTAACCATCATTTATTCACCCGTCTCTCCTCTGCACTTAAATAATTGTGTGGTTTGGTTCAGCAACGAAATCGGACATCAGAAGACTTCAAAGGACTGTTCAGCTACTGAGTGGATTATTGGTTGTTCCCTGCCCTCCCTTCAAGAACTATACACTTCCAGAGTGAGGAAAAGTGTTGGAAATTTCACTGCCCACTACCTTTTGCCTTCTGGCCAATGGTTCAGAGCTCTGAGCACCAGAACGTCATGCACAGGAACAGTTTTTTCCCTTAGGCTATCCATCTCATAAACAGTTAAAACTGCTCCACTGAGCAATAATTATGTGCAATACATAGCTTAGTATATTTATATTTATCCAACATACACTACCTCTTCTGCCATAAATTTCCTCGCATCTGTATATAACAGATTTGTTTTTGTACATCTGTATATACAGTACTGTACAAACGTTTTAGGCACTTCTGAAAAATATTGCATAGTAAGGATATCTTCAAAAATAACAAAAATTGTTTTCATTTATCACTTAATGCCATACAAAGTCCAGTAAACATACAAAAGCTAAATCAATATTCGGTGTGACCACCTTTGCCTTTAAAACAGCACCAATTCTCCTAGTTACACCTGGACACAGTTTTTCTTTGTTGTTGGCACATATGATGCTCCAAGCTTCTTGGAGAATTCACCACAGTTCTTCTATTTATTTCTTCTATCCTCTAACATTTACATTTCCTATTGACACACTAGAGCTGAAGATATAAATAACCATCTTAAGACAAATGCTTTTGCACAGTACTTTATATATATATATATATATATACACATGGTTAAATGTATTCCACTACAGATTACAGAATACATGCTGTAAAATGTCATTTGTAACATATTCCATTCAATTACTCAAGGTTAGTAATGTATTCTAAATACTTTGGATTACTTCTTCAGCACTGGTATATTTTTTTCACTTGTTTTGACTATAAACAGTACAGTAAAACAAAATACACATGTTAAAAATACATTCTCTGAAAAACCTAAATATCTTATGCAATGTTCTTTCTAAAACAAGATAAATCAAATTTATCTTGTTTTAAGAATTTTTAGATATTTTTACAGGAAAACAATACAAAAATTATTATCAAGAATATTATTTTTGCCCTATTATCAAAGGTCTAACTAGAAAAAAGAAATTTAAACAAGTTTTAACTGACTGCTGAACGAAAACCATTTAAATAATTCTGATTAGTTAGAAAAGTCATAGAAACTCAAATCTGGACAGTTTGAAGGTCTGTGCCAAGTTTGGTGGATGTAGCTTGAAAGTCGTAGGAGTAGTTACAGTTGATAATTCTGGAAATTTCTAGAAATTTTGGGAAAAACATAAACCAAGCCTGTAGAAAAACAGTACGCTAAACATTTTTGAGAAAGGTGGTTCTGCATAAACTACCCATAACAATACCCTTCTCAAAGACAAAACCTTGACCTCTTTGATAACAACAAACCTTGCATGATAGACTCCAGGCCAATGAAGAGGCCTCAAGATCACAGCAACCGAAGCTTGTCAAAACACTGCCTAGGTTTTTAATTTTCTACCCTTGATCCTTACAATACACTGTGCTAAGCAGTGGCATGCACACCCTTTTTGCTTCCTAACAGTTCTTTCTTTTTTTGCTATTTTTCATTATAAGCACAGAACGAAACTATGAAAATACCCCCAACTGCTTTTTTTCCCTCTTTAAACAGCCGTTCACTCCCAGGGGTATTCTCAGTTGGTGATAGGCCAGACTTCAGAGTGAGCCACTGAATCAAGTCCAAACCATGGTTCTTTCTTACGAATGCTTACACTAGTCCAATTGAAAGTGCATGGCAGCCAGGCTGTTATGATGGATCATGGTGGGCTTATGTAACCTAGCAAAACAAACTTGCTCAAGCCGAAGACACATCAAAGGCAGGCTTGTTCACAGGTGATGAAATCCCTGGCCGTCTCCCCTAGTGCTTCATGCTACATGTGTCTCTCTCTCGTGGCTTTTCTTGTTCTATCACTCCCTCAGTAGGCTCTGTCTGGCTGGTGCAGCAGCCCTCTTCTACCTTCAGGGGATGGGATAAGCTGCCCTGTAATACCTCTCCCCATCGCCTTGTTTTTTTCACCTGGCTGTGTATAGAGATTCTGTGCCTCTGAGCCAGCCCACTCTGCCCTGTAATGAGAGCAGGGCCCAGCGCTCATTCTGCCTGATTTATCGTCAACCTGTATTGTTCTCTACATCTTCAAAGCTCCCCTTTAAGACATGCCCTCAAAATGAAGCTGCAACCACAGCCATGCCACTGACTCACTCTGCAATAAAAGAAGGATAAAGAGCAGATGGGAGAGAGAGTGAGTGAAATGTAAGTGTTAATAAAACACATTTTGTTCTTCTTTACTTTTGCACCTGCCTGGAACACAGTATAAACTGTTTTTATCATTATTTATAATTATCACATTTACAACAATATGTTTGTTTCATCCATTTTACTGGTCACAATCATTTCCCTCATTTCTATCTTTTTTTTAAGTTTTCAGAGTTTCAATTTCATCAGTATTTACATTCAAGTTGTTAAAAAGTGCAACAAACCTAAGTTGTAAGTTTGGCACCACTTTTATTTTATAAAGGGATAGTTCAACCATAAAATGAGAATTCTGTCATTATATATCACCATACAGTGTAACAATATACCATTTGAACAGAGCTGGAGTGAGCACAGTGTGAATCATTAACTGCCTCTTCTCTGTACTCCAACGGGCATTTTAGTCATGGTCTGTGGTGCCAGGGTCTGGTTTCATTAATTATTAATGGCTTCTTTACTTTTCATGTTAGGGTCGGTGACCCTTTGAGTTTACCAATGTGTAGCCCTCAGGTGCCCCGTTTCTTTGTCTTTGATTGCAGTTGACTTTGAGTCCTCTAAAGTAAACTCTAACTTGACTAAACCATGATGTAGCTTGTATTCAAAACAATTTCTTATAGTAGTCATATCATGGAAAACAGCACTTCTGAAATAAAAAGAGTTCAATGTTCTATTTTAATGAACTTTCTAGGGTTGGGAACCGAGAAAGTGTTCTAATTCAGTACTGGTTCCATTATTTATTTTTTTAAATACTGGAACTGAATGATTTTCATGACTTTTGGTTCTGTTAACAGTTCTCAAAGGTTATTCTTGCAACTGGACAGGACAACATGCTAAAATACACTGACAGTGTTTCCTTCTCTGTTATTTAGTGGAACTGCAATATTGTTATTACATCAGCAGCACAAAATGGAGTTCTAAACGGAAATCCGGGAGGAGCTAGTTCATCAAATTCTGTCAATTTATAATTTCACGAATATATACGCTGCTGCTTACTTTGCTCCAGCAGCAGTCCTTCTGGCATCCCCCCTAACGTGTCATTGCTCTAATCCAGTTGTCCAGGGGGTATCTACATACAGCTTGACTCTCCGATTCCCAAATGAATGACTCTTATGGGCCTGTTCTTTTGAATCTACACCACAAATCATATAGAGCATCCAGTGGAGATAATTTTCCAGATGAATAACTCTAAGTAGTCTTTTTTATTTTTTTGTGAATTAATAACGTATTGAAAGTCATTTGTTTTGTCATATCTGTACTTTCTTCTGTGTACTTAAGGTTTGTGAGACTTAAAATAGAGTAATAAAAGATACTCATTAAAATTATATAATACATTTGTGGTAATTAGTGGTTTTTAAAAGAAATTAAAGGATAAATTATCTTAAGTCCATGTATGCATTCCTTTCACAAGACTCTGTTGTGTTTAAATATTAAATCATCTCAGCATTTGGTAACAGGCTGATGGAGGCATTTAATCCAATAAGATTTACGCTTGTTATTTCCAAATATTTCTTCGGTTTTAAACCAATATTGGTTTTGACACTGCGTGTATACGGAGGTTAGCAAATTAGAACAAAGGTCTTAAAGGTACAGTAGCAAAATAGCTTCTAACATTATAAGTAGACATTCTAACGTTATTAATAACAGAAAAAAAATAGAATATGACCATTTAATCTCAGAAACTATAAAGCCTATCTGAAACCTCCAAAACTAAAATATAGCCACAAAACTCCACAGGTTGTAGAAATCCCAGCCAAACATAGCTGGCCTCAATCAGAGCTCTAACAGAGCAACAGCAAGCCCAGCTTTCCTTGCAGTTTCCCATGATTTCCTGCCATCTGTGAGCACAGCCATTAGAATGCAGCAAAAATAATCGAAGCACCATGAGAGAAGATGTGCAACAGCACTGGTGGGGATGAAACAGTAGATGCCGAGCTTAGATAGAGCTTTACTGATTGGGGGCTATGTCACTCCTTTCCACAAGCATCTCACCATCAAATTGCATTTGTTATGCTGGACTTGAGGCAAAAAAAAACATTGGCAGAAAATAGCTGAGTTGCAGAATGCATCCACTTATCATTCTTCTTATGTGCCACCAAAAGGAATAGGGTGTGTTAACAAAATACAATGTTTCTGTTTTTGTTACCAGAGCTTTGTGGGAGATTCCTTTGGCTGTGGTAAACATGAAAAGGGCTACCGGCTCGAGGTTACGAGCACCAACCCACGTCGGGACTACTTCCACGGACGGTTCCGGAATGTTCTTCTCAATTCCATAGCTGTTGTACCGATTCAAAATCACACAGTGGTCAGCCTAGGCACAGCTGAAGGGCGGGTCATTCAGGTGAGACATCAATAAAATGCAAGGTTTAGTTTTAGTTTCACAATGTGTATTGAAAGCCACTTGGTTCCCTTTAAAGCTGTTAAATTTCAGCCCAAAATGAAAATGATGTCATCTTTTACTCACCTCTAATATGTTCCATATTGTTTTCTATACAATGAAAGTGAATTGTAACATTCTACCTAACATGTCCTTTTGTGTTCTATGGAAAAAATGTAATAATATGAAATGGGAACAACATGAGGGTGAGTAAATGATGATGGAATGTTCATTTTGGGTGGACAATTCCTCATAATGCTGAACTTTTACTTAAATGCTGACTTCCTAATCCAGGCATTATATCGAACAGGTATGAACAGTTAAACTGCTTCCATCCCTATGAGTCACACTAGATAGGTATGGCTGACCACTTTCCAAAAAAGAAAGAAATAGCAATTCATTTGCAGTTGTCAGAATCTAAAAGTAAACCAAATTTTTTTGTCAAAGTCCTGTTGTTCCCAGCGCTGTGTTCCCTGTTTTATTGTGCATGTAAAGGCAGGATGTCTGTACGTGACAAGTGAAAACGTCTCTGAAAAAAGAAAATGCAGGTGCCAATGGCAGGTTGGGAAATTGGTCCTTTCATGTTTGCTCTTTTGTCACCTTTGACCCCTGAGCACCACTGCAATGGCTCTCACATCTAAAATGCACACAAGGTTAAACATTTCAACTTTCGCCTATTAATGTTTTCTCAACATGCACATTTTTCAGAAATCGCAGGAATAGCACAGACCAGATATTGAATCTCTCCTGCATCTGCATCAGAAATATGGGCATATTTGTTCACGGAAGTCTTAGGTAGAGAATGCCATGCACCCTGCCAGAACCTTCTATTCTTGTTTTGTAGATAACACAAGAAAATGTTTGAGAAATGGGTGGTGAGAGAAAGGGTGACAGCTGCACGGAAGCATGGCGGAGTGCTTTAATAGTAAGCGTTAATAGTAAGCACTGGGCTTCGATGACACATCCTCGCTTGGCATTTTCTTGGAACGGCTGCAGCTGTCGTCCCCTCTCTCTCTCTTTTCCCTTTTTACATTTTTCTTCTCAACTTCTTCTCGCCTCTTTTGTCTGGATGTTGAGGCCTGGTAAATGGTGAGTGCTAGTCCAGCTGTCCCATTTGAGAAAGAGAGGAGGGTTTTTTGAAGACAAAGAGAGCGGGTGAGTGTGTGGGACCTTGACAATGAGAATGCAGAAAAGGCACACAGAGTTGAATTAAATATGGAATGTAAGTGAGATGTGTGCAGAGTAACAAGGTTAATTGTGTGAATGAAAGTTCTAAGAGCCCCACTAATTTTTTCAAAAGTGAGGGAAGAGGGGGTTGGGGTTGGTGGCAGGGCAATAACAGTCCCAGTGGTCCTTATTCTGTATGAGGAAGTGCTCCCACTCTGTCACACTCTTGGTGAGAAAAACTCAGCACCTTGGCTTGTGTTTGTGAGCAGGACTTCCCTTACATACACAATAAGCTGTAATTCACACGGTTATTAGGCCTCGGCTGTACGTATTTTCCCCAGAGTGCGTAACATTCCTCCCTCAATAATGAGTCCATTTGTAGCCATTTTCAGCCATGCCTAGGCTTAATTAAGCCTGGCTTAGCTCGGTCGCTTCTGGGGCTCAAAATCTTTTTATGGCTTAATGCTATTGGAAACTTTCTGGTCCACAAGAGACTTGCCAAGTTTTAGTTCAGCTTTGGAATTGTGAATGTATCACATCACATTTGCCCAACACCAAGTCTCCATTAACTGAGGACCACTCAACTGTTCTGTTGACTGTTCAAGACCCTAGTCACATCCAATTTTATCCCTTTTCAAAGGGTCAGTTCACAAAAAAAATCACTTATGTCCATGGAACAAAAAAAGCATAATGTCTACTTTTGTGCTCAAAGACAGACAGTCATATAGGCTATGACAAAGGGTTATGAGTTAATGACAAAATGTTCTTTCTTTATTTAATGATTTTACAACATGTATATATATATATATATATATATATATATATATAGTATGTATGTATATATATATATATATATATATATATATATATATATATATATATATATATATATATATATATATATATATATATATATATATATACTATTAGGATAGTGACATTTTACATCTAGTGTTTAGTGGACTCTTTTTTTCTCAACAATTCAAATGTGAGTGAAATGTATTTCTGGTGCTGCTTGGTTCTAGAAGACCTAGTGAGCTGGCAGTGACATGGCTTATGTAAATCACCCAGCCTGCCTACTGTATTGCTATTAATTTATCAGTGACCACACAAGGCTGAATGTAACTGGATATTCCTGGATATTCTTCTATTTTGTGAGACCCTGTATAGACCCATGAGTCTGACTCGGTGGATCCTGCATTGCTACTCCATGTGCTTTGTTAACAACTCTTGATCCTGAGGCCAACAGTTGGTTACAACAAAGCCATCTGAGCATTTGTCTCGCTATGCTCTGTGGTTTTATACACAGGCATTATGTATGTGCTTGGTTTTCTATTAATTAAGATGTGTGTCTTTGATCATGCTGGACTGGATATGGTGAGTGGATATTCATCGTCTCACTCTCTAAGTCTTTATAAATTCCTTGACCAGAGATTTACTTAATCATCACCGTCTAGAAATGCACCTCACGCAACAGCAAAAGCTTTATAACTCCCAAACACAAGTGAGCATTCTGCTGTACCTACAATCTTTGAAAGCTTTGAATGACGTTCTTGCTATGCCAAAGGTCTTTTTGCATTTTATTGCCAGAGACACTGATTATATTACCAATACTGGGAAATTAAAGTATTGTTATGTTGCTGCAAACCCTGGACCTATGTCAAATATACTTATGCCGGCAAACCTTAATAATAGATCTGGTTTTGGCCTTGTGAATTTGAATGTTATGTATTCTTCCAAAAATGGACATGATAAATCTTTGGGTTGTTACAATGGATATGGATATTATGGTTTTATCAGAAACTTGGTTAAAGAAATCAATACCTGATAATGTGATTGCAATTGATGGTTACAATGTTTATAGATCTGATAGAGTTGGTAAAGGTGGAGGAGTGGCGATTTATGTTCAATCAAAATTTTGTAGCTCCATATCCAAGTCTATAACTAGAGCCAGACAGTTTGAACTGCTTGCTGTTAAAGTGAATATATCTAAATATCTTCACTTTTCTGTCGTTGACTGTTATAGACCACCGTCAGTGACAAAAGAAGCCCTCTCTTCTCTTTCTGATGCCTTACACAGTCTAATTGACTTTGAATTAATTCTCATGGGTGATATAAATTGGGATTGTCTTTCCTCTGCTTCTGACTGCATTAAGGAACTGTGTGATTCTTTCAATCTCATGCGATTTATTAATGCTCCTACTAGGCTCAACCCAAATGATCTAAATAAATCCACTCTACTGGATCTCATTATTACAAAAGTGCCTCACAAATATACCTCAACAGCAGTATTCTGTAATGATGTCAGTGAGCATTGTGCCATTGCCTGTGTAAGAACCTTAAATGTACCCAAGTTAAAACTTTGTTATGTTTTTAAAAGGTATTTTAAAAGATTTGAAGAACAAGCATTTCTGTATGATTTATACTATAGTGATATTGGTAGAGTCAGTTTAATCCACGGTGTGGAGTGTGCATGGGAACATTTTTACAATTCTTTCATGTCGATTTGTAATAAGCATTCCCCTATAAAGAAATGTAGGATCTCTGGGAGGGACAACCATTGCTTCCAACTCCCTTGCTGATTGGACTTCCTTTAGAGTCCTGAGAAAAAAATATACAAGTCTGACTAAAACATCAAAGTCAGAAAATTACTTAAAATCTATTTTGGAAAATTTAACCAATCCTACTAAATTCTGGAAACAGATATATTCATTTTCATGTCTCAGTTCCACTCTAGGTCTCCGGACTAATACATCCCTAAAACCTGGAAAGCAGCCTACGTGCTTCCTTTACCGAAGGGTGGGGACCCTTCGAATTTAAACAACTATCGCCCGGTATCCAAACTCTCTAATCTTGCCAAGATTCTAAAATATCTCAATTGAAACAATTCTTGGCTAACAATAATATTTGAAGTGAAAGACAGTCTGATTTTAGATCTGGTCATAGTACCATATCTGCCACTATGTTGGTAACTAATTACATTATCAATGCCTTGGACAGAAAACAGCATTGCACTGCTCTATTTGTTGATCTTTCGAAGGCAGTTGATTCTGTTGACCATGAGCTGCTGTTAGACAGACTCAGTGATGTCGGGTAGGGAGACAAGGCTATGGAGTGTTTTAAGAACTACCTTGCAGATAGAACCCAGTGTATATACACTGATGGACATAAGTCAAGCTTTTTGGAAATCTCTAAGGGTGTCCCCCAAGGTTCAGTTTTAGCCCCTTTGTTATTTTCTATTTTTATAAACAACTTTGGGAGGAACATGTCTACAGCTAAAGTGCATCTTTATGCAGACGATACGATAGTTTACTCAGTTGCCTCTTCTCTGAATCAGGCTGTTGTTGTTCTTCAGCTTGCTTTTTAAAAGCTACAAGTTTCATTGTACGATCTTAAGCTGGTACTTTATGCTAAGAAAACCAAATGTATGATATTTTCTTGGGCCATCTCCCAGACCTCAGATATTGTTGGCATTTATACTTCAGGAGGGGACTCAGTTGAAAAAGTAACATCTTATAAGTACTTGGGTATCTGGGTGGATGATAGACTCTCTTTTAGAGTACATATTGTACACCTAGTGAAGAAGCTGAAGGTTAGGCTGGTTTTTTATTATCGAAATAGGGCCTGCCTTAATGTAGCAGCTAGGAAAAAGCTTGTGCAGGCTATATTCATAAGTGTTCTAGATTATGGAGATATTATTTACATGCATAGAACTTTCTCTATACTTCACCATCTAGACTCTGTGTATCATTATTCTCTTTGTTTTATAAGCAATTCATTGTCTAGTAGACATCATTGTGTAATTTATAATTTGGTCTCTTAGCCTTCATTATGCTTAAGGAGACAGCATCACTGGTATTTTTTTTATTTGTAAAGCCATACTGGGAAACTACCTCCTTATTTGTGCAATCTTTTGTCACTCATCAATAGCTGTTATGATTCTCGCTCCTCTAGATGGCTACTCTACAGGGTACCCTGGATTTGTCCTAATCTGGGTAAAACAGGTTTTTATTATTTTGCGCCTTGGTCATGGATTTCCCTCCAGAACAAATTAGATCTAAATCACTTTGTTACCTTGGGTGAATTCAAATATTTGATAAAAATTGTATGACTGAAGAGTGCATTTGCTATGCAGAAGCTGGATTCTGTAATTGTAGTCCATTGTTTTCATTAATATGTCTTATTTTTGTTATATTTCTGTTTTTGTTGTGTTGATCTTATAACTTTTTTACCTTGTTTGGTGTGCTTTCTTGGCCAGGTCTCCCTAAAAAAAGAGATTTAATCTCAAGGGACTTCTTGGTTAAATAAAGGTTAATAATAATAAAGAGATCTGAAAATTGTTTTCAAATTGTAATAGTAAATTTTCACGAAATTATTGTCCTAAATATACATTGTGATCGGTTGAATGCCACTTTGGTGAATAAAAGTACCAATTTCTTTCCATGAGAGTATACAATATATATATATATGATACGTTGTAGAATCAATAAAAAGGCTATATATGTATACATTTACATGCTTTAAATACATTTTAAAAAGGTATATAATAAGTAAATAAAATTATTGCACAATTGAAGTTGTTTAAAGTTGGTATTTGGCTGGTCTAAGTGGGAAATGTTCCCAAAATAGTAAAGGTTTACAAATTGAAATAATCAGTTAGTTAAAAAAGATAATAGAAAATGGCAGCATTTTGAATTAACTTTATTATCATGCACAAATATTTCCATCAGAATATACTTCAGTGTCTATGAAAGATACACTGTATGTGTTCAGTAGAATTCCCTCCTATAATACATTGAGAGAGACTTCTGTACATTTTTAACTTGTCAGATATTTTGGTGAACTAGAATAACTGCCTTTTATAAAAAATAATTACTCAAGATTAAGGTTTTGTAGAATGGTCTGTCACTCTTGAAATTTTTAAATCATGACCGCAAAAGGAGTCACATTAGTGCACGATTGGAAGTGAGATGGAGATATCTCACGCACGCTAACCCAAAATCACTAAAACCACAGTAATGACATAATCCTTCTTCCATCATACACCAGATGCCTCACGCTTAAAGCCCAGGGCTATTAATGTTGTGATCCTCTGATCACTAATGGAGCACAAGCCCTATTCACACATGGGCTGTCTTGGAGGTCTGTAATTGCAATGTACACATGATAAATGTTAATCCAGGTGTGTGGATGGAGCCACTGTTCTGACACCTCCCAACATGTCAGATAGACAGAGGTCTTTACGTCTGCACTTGCCTACGGGCCTGAGCTTTTGTCTGTTCCCACTCCCTGGCTTCAGCTGCAGTCATCGCAGTTCAATCTGTCATCTTTTGCTGTGAAAATCTGAGACACCAGTTATTACAGTATCCATAGCAAGCAGAGGTTGTCCCTTTACAATGACTGTCTCTGGATTCCACTCTCCTTTGATTTATTTTTTTCCCAAGGAAAGTTCCAGGCATGATCTGTAATTTAATATTTTATAACCTGTCACTTGAGGAAAATAAATAAGAGGGATTTAAAAGTTGTAGTAACTCATGTAGAATGGGTTTTTTCTCTCTCTTTTTTCTTCTTCTTGAAGAATAAGATTAAACAGGTTTTGAAAGTGGCGTTATTGTTATTAGTGGGATTTTTGAAGAAACCTGTCAAGAACTGGGTCATATATCACCCCAAAATCATTATAAAAAATAGAAATTATTTGCATTAAAGGGGACCTATTATTCAAAATTGTGAGTCGGCAGTGTGTGTACACAACCACCCTACATTGTTTAAAGTCCACCCACTCCTCTTTCTTATATTTCTATTAATCAAAAACTGTGTGTCAAAATGTATGGTTTTAGTTTCTGCGCTAAAGTGACGTCACGTTAGAGCAGGCCTCGCCCACGACTGTGACGGACTCCACCCTATTATCATAGATCCTCCCCTGAGTGATCTACACAGTCTGACATTTTTTTCCACACTGGAGCAGATACAGTGAGAAGAATAATGTCTCATCTTTGTAAGCTTCATAAGTGTTCTGTTGTTGGCTAGAAAAGTGAACATAAGAGTCTTCATGTACTCCCGGCATCAGAGCCAATCTGAAGATGCAGTGAACAAGTTTTGTTTTTGAAGGAAATGTGCCCTAAAACATACAAAAATTTGTGTTTGTGCAAATCATTTTACACCATACTGCTTTGTGAATGAGTGTCAAAATAAAGCAGGATTTTCAAAAAAAATTATTCTCAAGCATGGATCAGAACCAACTGTTCGTGTTCCAGCTTTATATCCTGAAGATGTAAGCATCACAATTTATATTTTGTGAATGTTTGCAAATCACCTTTCCGGTGATTCCACGGCTAATGCAGCTAAAGTTACCATTGTCTCTGATTGTATTCACAGAGACCAGAGCTATATCGGGGCGGGGAGCAGCAGCTCATTTGCATTTAAAGAGACACAGGCATTTACAAGATGGTATAATCAATGATCATCCAGTTCGTTCATCTTACTCCAAAAAGATTGCTTTTTTTTTTTAGGTCTTCAAAAACAGTGAAGTTTTGGTGCTTCCAAAATGGTTGCCAAACAGCAGTAGCACATGGTCCCAAATAACTCAAGAGCAAAACAATTAATTGGCTAATAAATAAAAAATATTAGCTCCCCCTTGCATGAGAGATTGTCAGTGGATCGTGCGGCATTTAAGTGATACCAGTCTTCAATCACCCAATGCACATCCATGTACCACATGAGAAGCACACTGTATTTAGCAGTTATTCATATTGCTTTCAGCGATTTATGTCATAATTTGCTTTGGTGGCCCGTTATTGTGCTTCAGCGGCCGCCAAAACATTTTCAGTGCAGGAAAAACCCTGAGTGTTGTCTCAATGTCAGTTGCCTTCTTAAAAATTGCTGGCTTTTTACTTTTGGAAAAAGATTGTGAGTTGATGTCAGACTTCACATACAAAGTCACATGTTCTCAGTATTTGAAGGGACCCCCTTTTCCATATTTTTCACAAAAATTTGTCAGACTCACTCATTGCTCCACTCTCCAGCCTCTTAGATACAAAAAGGAATCTCCAGGATGCAAACCCTTTTTAGGGTTAACTAATTACCACAAATAAAATCACAAATCAATACAATAAGCTTTATTTTGTTAATGCAAAACAGACTTATTAATGTGTTTTTTCCCCCTATATTGTTTATTATTAATATTATTTTTGATTTTGGGTTGAAATTTAACCCATTGTTTTGTGAGATTTACTCGCGAAACAAAAAAGAAGAAGAACAATGAGACCTATAGTATGTGAAGCATTTGATTTACTCTTGACCTACCTTAAAATGGGAATAGTGACCTCTATAAACAGCTTACACAAGAGCCAAGAGGTTTTAAATCATTCAATGCCAGCATTTAATCATCGATGTGGAATGCAGTCTTATTTCCAGTAAATGGTAAACATGCTGTATTGAGTTTTTTTTTGGAGCAGTAAACATGCTCTATTAAGGTCTTGCATTTACCAATTAGGTTTTTGATATGAAAGGCCACACATTTTTGCTGGCATCCTCAACAGGTGGTGGTTTCCCGCTTTGGCAAGACAGAGCCACATGTGGACTTCCGCTTGGACACGCTCCCTGTGTCCTCAGAGATGGCCCTGCTGTCTCCACAGTCTCAGGATGGCTCCTTATTGTTGGTGACAGGAAACAAGGTGAATGGCACAACTATTCTAAAAATGTCTAAGGGAAATAAGCCAAGCATTTTTTATTTTTTTGAAAAGTTTTATTGAATAGAGTAAACAGGGTATGACTAGGAGAGAGAAAGAACACCAGTAAGTGAGGACTTCTCTCAAATTTGCCCTCAATGCAAGGGTATTTTTAAGCATTTGTAGCAGTTCACTAATATTATATGCATATGTCATGATTATATTTGTGTGTGGCCTTCAGGTTTCTAAAGTTCCTCTGATAGGCCCTGGCTGTGAACAGTTGTGGTCCTGTAGTTCTTGTCTTCTGGCTCCAGCTTTCATGGGCTGTGGATGGTGTAAGACCACTGATCGCTGTACAAGAGATTCTCAGTGCTCCCCCTTCTATTGGATCCAGGACTCCTGCCCCCTCCTCATCACCTCGGTAACTGCCCCACCCTGCTGCAAACAAAATTACTATGGTTTAAAGCAACTAAATTCAAATAGCTAATAGAAAAGTGCATTCTAAGCAAATGGAGCAAATATGAAACTCTGACCTTTATTGATCTTATCTGATTTGCAGTATTCTCAGTGGTAAGCACTGATACACCAAATACACCAAATACACCATACACCAAAAATTGGCAGCTCGTTCTTTGAGTGAAGTGGTTATGGTTTAGTACACAGGAGACTTACAAAAAGTGATGAGTCTCCCAAAGAAGATCATGAAATCTTGTGTTGGTCATCAAATCCTTTTTGTTTGACACTACTGTTGAGCTTGCTGCCTAGACAGTCAGTGACTAAACAGGCAGTGTTTTGGAATTAAATTACCTTTTGAGGAAACCATAACACTATAGGCACCATAACATCATGCCTAATGATCTAGAGCCAAATGAATGTGAGCTTTAGGCAAACTCAAGCAAGTATTTAATGAATACAGTGGAATCGTAATTTAAAAAATGAAAGGATGGACTTGAATTTATTGGTTGTGTCTATGTGCCTTCCTAATAAGTTAAGGTTCTCAACCTCAGCTGGTTGCCGAACTTAAAGGGCACTTTTAACCCAAGAGACTAAAGCACAGAGGGAGACGGGAAGGTTGTTTTGTTCTTGTTTTTTGTCTCCATTACTTTTTACTGGAAGACCCCCTACCTTCAGAGTGTCCATGCCACCAAAACAAATTATTGTCAATAGTAACCAACCTCATGAGTGGAGAGAATCACTTGGCATACTGAAACACAGTAGGAGGGTAAACTTTGAAAGAAAAATACTGTCACAATTTGACCTCACAACTTTTTTCCCACTAGGTTTCTCCTTCCTCTGCTCCGCTTGGAGGCCACACCAATATGACAATCTGTGGCAAAAACTTTGGTTTTAATAAGAAAGATCGCTTTGATACCAAGCTGATTGAGGTGACGGTTGCTGGAATAAAGTGTAAATTGGAAAGGAAAGACAGTAGCAATAATCGGTACGTTTATAAATCATTTACTTCTGATGATTATTTCAGATTCTCTTGGTATTAATGATACGTGCATTTTCTTTCATATTGTAAGTTAGTTGTAAATTTATATTTGTCATTTAGTTCACTAAACAATTTGAATTCTGTCTTCATTTACTCACCTTAATTTTTTTCCAACCCATATGTTCTCATACTTGCCCATACTTGCTTCCATGGATAATAAAAGGAGATGTTAGGTAGAATGTTAGCCTCAGTTACCATTCACTTTCATTAAATGGACTAAAATGCAGTGTAAAGTAATTGACAGGAGTAAATAATGACAGGCGAGCAATACATTAAAATTCTAAACCTTGTGTGTTTCAATTTGAATTTACTGGTAGTTCAGTATCTTGCATTCTCATGTGGTTTAATAAGTGAATATAAGAAAATCCTCTTGCATACTCTGTGAATATAACTTCAGAGAGACGCTAGATCACATTCTCAACATAGCGCTAATGTTGCAACTCTGCAGAACATTAAATTGGTCTGCAAAAGTGCTCTATTGTGCATCTTGGCCTTGCATGTCAAACTGTCATACGGTGAACACTCAAAACTCATGAGCCTTTGTGCCCCCGGACATACCAGTCTACAACCCTCCTATTGTGAGGGGAGAGGAGAAATTCCCTTAGAGAATAGCTCCTGTGTAGTTTCTGCTGGGTAGTACGGTTATCATTAAATTTGCATGGACTAATAGCCTGCTTACTCAACTAGTTTACAACCATCTTGTTAGCTGTTTTTGTGGTGGGAGATGTTTATGTCTATGTGTTGTATGTCAGGTTGGTCTGTGGACTCGATCAGGTGAACACATCCAGCGTTGACTCTGCGGTCAGGGTGCGCAGTGGCAAGGAAGAATCCAAGAAAGATGGTTTCTCATTTGTGGTAAGAGATAAATCACAGTATTTCAACACACGTTTTAGGAATTTATGTTTTACACTGTTCCAGTACTGCGGTTTTCAAAATGCACAAGGACACTGAAAAACAATTGAAGTAATTATGTTCTTTTTTTAGCACTTATTTGGAGTTGGGTTAGGGTGACACCTTTTCCTAACCAGTTTCCAGCATCAAGTACATTTTCAATCCTTACTAAAAGCAAACATAATTGGAGCCAATGGGCCTCACTCATGCAATGAATTCAATGGGACAATTAACATAAGAATGATTTTACTAACAATTTTCACACTGATTTGTTCTGGTCATGTTTTATGAATAAGGCACAATAAGAGTATTTTTGATGTTTCATATACAGCTATATGATGCATGACTTTGAACCAATGATATTTCACTGTGGGTGGGGCTACTCAGCGCCATGCCTTGAAAATAGGAACAAAGCAAACTACAAAATGTATTGTCACGGTCAGGACAGGTGAGGACAAACTCGTCCCACCGGATCTGGAGATGGTATAAATTATACGGACGTGTGTGGTCCAGTTTTACTTTCATGACACAGTGACTTGTTAAATGGAATCTCCTTTTTTTATCTGTCTAGAACCCAGTTATCACAGAGATCTTCCCAGAGTTTGGACCCAAGTCTGGAGGAACGATGCTTACTATAAGGGGTTCATTCCTGGATAGTGGAAATTTGCAACTGGTTACCATGGGAAATGCTACCTGTGTGCTACAGAGGTGGGTGTAGACATCTCTTAACTTCTCTGTGTATTAAAGGAATAATCCTGGTTCAAATCAGGTTAAGCTCAATCGACAGTATTTGTTGGACTGAACCAGGAATACTCTTTTAAGCAAAATAAGTCTTCCTCTTCTAATCTTCTTGCTGTTTCGCAGTGTATCAGCCACAATGTTGACATGTCGGACTCCACCTCAGCCACCACTGTCTAAACACAAGGTACTCCTGCACATCGATGGAGTGATTCGTGAAGCTCCCTTCAGCTATACATATAATGAGGACCCATATATCTCCAGTGTCCAGCCTAAGCATTCCTTTATCAGGTAAGCACCGCAGCCACACACTGTCACTCTTTCTGGATTTCAGTGGAGGAGCAATGCTGTACTTAGCACTCAGAACTCTGACTGTCCAGTGGAAATTGTATTCACCTCTAATATCATGGGTGCAATTGCATCATTACCTTTGCATAATTATTTTAGTGAACACAAACAGCGTGAGTAAATAATGATATTGGTAGGGCGCATTTTATTCTTAGTGATTTCCCTCCTAAGAGTTCACAAGCAAAATAGGACTTCATTTAGAGTGAATAATTCAGACAAGGTAAAGAGAATAAGGTTTGACTTTACAGAGAATTAACAGAAGGTAAGTGTAGGTAGATTCATGGGATAAAGTGTGATTTGTGATTTGTTTGATATGGCTAAGAAATCGTAGGATAGATTGAGGGTGGAACGAGAAGGGATTGATTTAGCCATTGGAATTACTGGAAGGTAACATGACAAAAAACTAAGAATTTGCATTTAACAGAAAGTTTATCTTATTTTGCACACATGGTTCCAGTGGAGGAAGCACAGTGACAGTGAATGGTATGTACCTCCAATCAGCCCTTCAACCTCAGATGGTTCTGACCGCCGCCACAGAGGGCAAAGTCTTCCAAGTGGTGAGTCCGCACAGCCCACAAAGTATGCAGACACATCAAATTCCTCCCCTACCATGTCACAAGCATGTTATTATCATTAACATATTTGAACAGAAAAGCAGGCCTAAGACATAAAGGAAACAAAGTTTCAGAAATGCACTTGTGAAGACGAAATGGAAAATACACATTTGATGGTCAATTCTGGCTTCCAAAGCAACCGCTATATTGTTTATAAGAAAGCTTATAGTTCCAACTGTAAATTCTGATTGGATGAGCCATGTTAAAAGCCATTGTAAAGTGACAACAAATGCACACCTCTGACTGTGCATTAGTTAAACTCTACGTATATCAATGTGGAAAGTTACCATGTTGCTTGGCATCTGTAAACAGACTACATTTAGGCTAACTATATTATTTGGCTTATTACTTAGCAAAATTGTTTATTCTAATGTCTATTTATAAGAAATGCAACTTCATTGAACATTGGTGTTTTATATCACATTGCTTTTTATGCTGTTTCACGATGTTCCTAAGAAAATCTTTGAACCATGGTGAAACTGCTTTGTCGCATGGCTTCTTTTGCCGTATTGCTTTAGAAACTGTTATTTCAATAGGTCTCAATGCTTCACCAAAGAACTCAATTCCCAATTCTCACTTAACTTGGATTATGTCATTTTTAACAATTGGTTGATTTGAAAAATAGTTTTTTTATTTTGATTTAATGTATTTTGTTTTTCTTCATCCATTTGAAAATGCAGCCACATCTCATCTCTTGAGGGCTGTGGTTGACCTACAGTGCTCCCCTCTCAATGGGCCCAGACAAATACTCATTTACACACAGTTTCCACTTATCTGATATCTGTGGATGCGGAGTGGGGTTTTGCAGTGCTACATGCAAACAAAGCTATCTAATCTTAAGCATACAAATCCTGTCATATCCCTGGACTAGGACTTGTACTCAACACACATCTTCATTGTGAATGTCTCTTTATTTCCTTTCACTCTCGCAGATTCTGCCCTTCTCAAAATTGTAACAAGACACTTAATTATCTCATTTGTCTCAAATCTGTGTTTTAAATCAAAGATACTGAAAGAGCAGAGTAGTGATGCTTACAGAAACTACGCTGCTAAAAAGATCATACCAGCATGTATATCCATGCTGTTTCATGCTGGTTTAGTGCTGTTTTGGTGCTGGTCTAGCTGGTAGCTACTTAAAAGAAGAGTTCCAGCAAGTACATTTACACTTAATAAGGCATCAAGTACACAAAATGAGCAGAGATTGCATGAAAAACAGGCTTACAAATGATTAAGGATGCTCTGCAGCTGTTGGACTGTAAATTCTTCTCAATAAACAGTGGGGGATGGGACCATATTACTGTCCTGAATTGTAAAGCACAAGAGTAGGATTGTTTTTTTCCCCCTCAGTTTTATTGGGGAGCAGTGTGGTTGAAAACCTCCTGTGTTCTGTCAGCCTTTTTCTCAATCATACCGACTATGGCTGTGTAACCTGAGTTGAGCTGTCATCTATTGCGCAGAACTTCGTTCAACGATAGTGGAAACAGAAATGCGGTCAGTAGCTCAGGTTTCTTGGGGGCTGCAGTCACCTTCTAGCTGCTGACAGGCCTGAAACGAAAGAAAAGCAGACACTGATTGCTTTTATATTCCTCGAGAAGAAGGATGCAGTGGATCCTCATTAACCATTGTATTCTTTTTGTTATCATTCATGGAAAAGCTCTTCAGCCAGAATGAAGGAGTGTTAAGAACCAAGGCAAATTTTGGGGCTGAGAAAAATGGAAGAAATCTCAAGAGCTTTCTTGAATATCTACTTCTGAGATCTCTGCTAAATCCAGGGATCAGCCGATCTCGCCTTTCCCACCAGCATGAAAAGCATTTTTCACAGGCTGCAGCTTGCCACTGAACATTGGCACTGTCCACAATCAGAAGAGAACCTACGTTTTTTTGTTTGTTTATTAGGAGCATGGCATCTTCCTGTCCAAGATTTCTGGAAGGTGCTATGTTCAAAACCCAGGGTCATGTTCAAGTTTTGCTTGGTCTTGTACTTGCCTGTTTGAGGTGAGTGGTGATAACGACACTCCAACATGCTCCAGACACCACAGAGGGGTTTCTAGCAAGAGGAACACCTGTTTTGGGAATTCAAAGGGGGTCATTTCCATGTCAGATCCCTCTTAATCATACACACCAAACCTGGCTTTCTCATCTCCCTGCTTTAAAACAGTATGTTTTTGCACAAGGTGCTTCCAAGCAACACCAGCCACTGGTTGAGATACCCTGAAGAAGATTTTCAAACCTTAAAGAGATAGTTCACCCAAAATTTTAATTCTGTCATCATTTATTCACCCTCATGTTGTTTCAAACCCATATGATTTTCTTTCTTCCATGGAACACAAAAGGAGATGTTAGGCAGAACATTATACTCAGTCACCATTCAATTTTATTGAATCTTTTTCCATGAAATTGAAGGGTGGCTGAGATTGTTGGTCTCTTACATTTTGCCTTGCATCTTCTTTTTGTGTTCTACAGAATAGAAAGTCATACATGTTTTGAAAGACGTGAGGGTGAATAAATAACAGAATTTCCTTTTTGGGTACACAAACACCTTTCAGCTATAGATACTGTATGTTTTCTATTCTTGCTCTGGACAGATAGTGTGAAGTCTATGTTAACACCAGTGTGAACATCCATTTAGCACTATAGAACACCTTCAAGAAAATTTCCCATCAAAATCCTGTAATAAGATTCCTTCTGAGAGTATCCATTCCTCAAACACCAATTTGAAATGTTTTTAGTGTCTCCCCTCATCTTGCTTTCTTTAGCAGCTGTTATCCATCCCCCTAAGCCCTTTGAGATACTTGATCCATTGTAAACAATTAAACATTGTGTTTATCAAGCGGCACACAAAGCCAAACTGCTTTACAAGTATTTGACTAGCCTTAGCTCTCTAAATATGCAGAGTTAATTCTTCGCTATTCAAATACACAAGATCTGCGTTCATTTGCATGGACTTTCTATAGTTCAATCCCATAAATTGCAAAGGTTAGGATAGGAGGCTGTGTATTTTCATGTGATTGAAAGTGTGAAGCTGTGTGTTTGCTTTTCATTTAGGATATTGCTCAACAGAGATCAAGGATAAAGGCCGTTCGTCACTTGCTGCAAAAATATCCTTGCTCATATACTCTCTAACAATGTGTGCTCTAGTCAGAGAGCACATGCATCAAGCTCAAGTAAAACCAAGTGTGCCATTCTCAAAACTATTTTAAACACCATAACCTTGTGCAACTCCTTGTCCCTTGTGTACATTTACATTTTCCATTTATTCATTTGGCAGACGCTTTTATCCAAAGCGACTTACAAAAAAGGAAAACATAAGAGAATCATCTTAAGGAGACATTTGTACGAAAAGTGCCATACTACAAAGTTTCACTATCATCAGAATAGTATACAAAATAGATTTAATTGATTTTTTTTTTTTTTAGTGACTGGTTAAGTGCTCTTGGAAAATATGTGTTTTTAGCCATTTTTTAAAGACAGAGAGTGAGTCAGCTTCACGGATGGAGTTGGGAAGGTCCTTCCACCAACGTGGTATGATGAAACTGAGAGTCCGGAAAAGTGTTTTTGTGCCTCTTTGTGTTGGTACAACAAGGCAATGTTCCTTAGCCGACTGCAGGCTTCTGGCGGGAGTGTAGATATGCATAAATGATTTTAGGTATGCTGGAGCAGACCCAGTGACTGTTTTGTATGGCAGCATCAGAGCCTTGAATGTAATACGTGCATCAGCCGGCAGCCAGTGGAGAGAGACAAAGAGTAGTGTAACATGCACTCTCTTTGGTTCATTAAAGACCAGACGTGCTGCTGCATTCTGGATCATTTGCAGAGGTCTAGTTGCACATGCAGGAAGGCCTGCAATGAGAGAGTTACAGTAGTCCAGTCTAGTGACTGAACAAGCAGTTATGTGGCATGTTCAGAGAGGAAAGGTCTTATTTTCCTGATATTGTAGAGTGTAAATCTACATGATCTTGCAGTCTTTGAGATGTGGTCTGTGAAATTTAGCTTGTTATCGATGGTTACCCCTTGATTTCTGACCGTTTTGGAAGGCAATACTGTAGTTGAACCCAGCTGCACGGTGATGTTGTGTTTAACAGCAGGGTTGGCTGGAAAGACAAGGAGTTGAGTTGCAGGTGGTGTTCCTTCATCCAGGCCGAGATGTCTGCCAGACAGGCAGCGATTCGAGCAGTCACTCTGGTGTCATTGGGCTGAAAAGACAAGTAGAGTTGCATGTTGTCAGCGTAGCAGTGGTAAGAGAAACCATGTGACTGAATGATGGGTCCCAGTAATGTTGTTTATATGGAGAAGTGGCCCAAGCACTGATCCCTGAGGTACCCCAGTAAGTAACTGATGTGGCTTAGATATCTCACCTCTCTAGGTTACCTTGAAGGACCTATCTGAGAGATAGGAGGACAACCAGTCAAGCACAGTTCCTCTGATGCCCAGAGTAGAAAGGGTGGAGAGAAGGATCTGATGGTTGACTGTGTCAAAGGCTGCAGAAAGGTCCAGCAGAATCAGAACGGATGATCTGGATTCAGTTTTGCCTGTCTCAGCGACTCCGTGACAGACAGCAGGGCAGTCTCGGTGGAGTGTCCACTTTTGAAGCCTGACTAATTGTCATCCAGTAGCTTGTTCTGTGAGAGATAGGCAGAGATCTGATTAAAAACTGCCCTTTCAAGTGTTTTTGCCACGAATGGGATGAGACAGACTGGTCTGTAGTGTTCTATCTTTGTGGGGTTAAGTGCAGGTTTTTTCAGCAGTGGGGTTACTCGAGCCTGCTTTAATGTAGTGGGAAAAGTGCCTGTAAGTAGAGATGTGTTAATTATGTGTGTAAGTGCAGGTATGATGGACGGAGAGATGGCCTGGAGAAGGTGTTATTGAATGGGGTCAAGGGAACAGGTGGTGGGGTGGTTGGAGAGGAGGAGTCTAGAGATCTCAGTGTCAGTCAAAGGAGAGAACATAGAGAAAGAATAGTTGCATACAGGAGCCAGGTGTTTGACAGGGTGTGGTGCAGTGAATGTATTCCTGATGGTTGTAACCTTATTTGTAAAAAATGTGGCAAAGATATCTGCTGTCAGTGATAGGGGGAGGACAGAGAAGTGTGTTGAATGTTCTAAATAAGCTACGAGTGCCTGTGGTGCTGTTAATCTTGGTCTAGTAATAGGAGTTTTTTGCAGCTTTAACGTTATCTGAAAATGTTTTTTGTTATAGATCTGCTGGATCTTTAGATTTCCGCCATCTCCTTTCAGCTGCTCTGAGATCAGTCTGATGTTCACAAAGAACATCAGACAGCCAGGGGCTGGGTGGTGTATTACGTGCTGTCTAGAGGAGAGAGGACAAATGTTGTCTAGACAGGTTGTTAAAGTAGAGTTAAGTGTGTCTGTGGCAGTGTTTACATCAAGCGTGGAAAATACATTTATTGTGGGAAGAGAGGTGGAGACATCAGTGGAAAGGTGAGAGGGTGAGAGTGAACGGATGTTACGGCGAAAGGAAACCAAAGGTGGAGTCTGTTTTACTATTGATTGGAGAATCATGTTGAATTGAACAAAGTAGTGATCAGAGACATGTAAAGGTGTAACAAGAATATTTGAGGTGGTACAGTTACGTGTAAAAATGAGGTGGACATTGTGTTTTGTCTTCGCTATACGCTATGCATAATTTAATTACATTTAAACCGACTGATCTAAGTCCAGGACACTATGGACTGTCAGTAAAGGGTTCAACTTTTGACGCACTGAGTCATGTGACAAAACACCATGGTGCGGATCATAGCGGAATTTGTCTTTAGGAGAAACGGCAACAAAACTACATTTGGGAAGAAACCTGTTTGAGTCAAAAGATTAGACTTTCTAGTTACTTCCGATATGCCATTTTAATAATTTGAGCAATTTATCATTCACTATCAGTCATTATCAGTTATTCACTGAATAGGGAGCAAGTGTGCATCCTATAGCATTCCTATGTAGCAAAGTGCATTGACTCCTAACATCTGACTAAAAGTTCAGTTTCAGGCTGCAAATGATTTTTGGATCACTCAACATGGTTGGTGGATATGAGACACTGGTAATCAGTGCTTAGATTCAGAATTTATAATGCTACATTTTATTTTAAATGGTTGGCAGCGATTGGACAGTGCTGGCCATTATTTTGAATCAGAATTATATATGCTAATTTGTGATTTGTAAAGTACTGGTTATCACTTGTTTGTTTGATTGTGCATAGAGAGAACATTGATATTTTTTTGCCGAAGTACAGAAAAAACATTGTTACATAAAAGTCAAATCAAGTCAAATTTTTAATTTTTCCCAATACACATACACTCACCTAAATGATTATTAGGAACACCTGTTCAATTTCTCATTAATGCAATTATCTAATCAACCAATCACATGGCAGTTGCTTCAATGCATTTAGGGGTGTGGTCCTGGTCAAGACAATCTCCTGAACTCCAAACTGAATGTCAGAATGGGAAAGAAAGGTGATTTAAGCAATTTTGAGTGTGGCATGGTTGTTGGTGCCAGATGGGCCGGTCTGAGTATTTCACAATCTGCTCAGTTACTGGGATTTTCACACACAACCATTTCTAGGGTTTACAAAGAATGGTGTGAAAAGGGAAAAACAGTCCTGTGGCCGAAAATGCCTTGTTGATGCTAGAGGTCAGAGGAGAATGGGCCGACTGATTCAAGCTGATAGAAGAGCAACTTTGCCTGAAATAACCACTCGTTACAACTGAGGTATGCAGCAAAGCATTTGTGAAGCCACAACACGCACAACCTTGAGGCGGATGGGCTACAACAGCAGAAGACCCCACCGGGTACCACTCATCTCCACTACAAATAGGAAAAAGAGGCTACAATTTGCAAGAGCTCACCAAAATTGGACAGTTGAAGACTGGAAATATGTTGCCTGGTCTGATTAGTCTCGATTTCTGTTGAGACATTCTGATGGTAGAGTCAGAATTTGGCATAACAGAATGAGAACATGGATCCATCATGCCTTGTTACCACTGTGCAGGCTGGTGGTGGTGTAATAGTGTGGGGGATGTTTTCTTGGCACACTTTAGGCCCCTTAGTGCCAATTGGGCATCATTTAAATGCCACGGCCTACCTGAGCATTGTTTCTGACCATGTCCATCCCTTTATGGCCACCATGTACCCATCCTCTGATGGCTACTTCCAGCAGGATAATGCACCATGTCACAAAGCTCGAATCATTTCAAATTGGTTTCTTGAACATGACAATGAGTTCACTGTACTAAAATGGCCCCCACAGTCACCAGATCTCAACCCAATAGAGCATCTTTGGGATGTGGTGGAACGGGAGCTTCGTGCCGTGGATGTGCATCCCACAAATCTCCATCAACTGCAAGATGCTATCCTATCAATATGGGCCAACATTTCTAAAGAATGCTTTCAGCACCTTGTTGAATCAATGCCACGTAAAATTAAGGCAGTTCTGAAGGCGAAAGTGGGTCAAACACAGTATTAGTATGGTGTTCCTAATAATCCTTTAGGTGAGTGTAGTTCCAAAGCAGCTTTACAGAAAACCAGCTGTAATGTCTGTAACGTCTCTAAAACATGACTAACCAACAATCCTGGAAACATAATAAACAATTTGATTAAAAACGGACTTCCTATAGCTTGGTATTATTTGAAATTTCACAACTTAGTTCTGCTGTCCCCATATGAGGACATATGTTTTTAGGAAAACTTTTTGCTGTTCATGTTTATTAGGTGCTACTAATTAAAAATCAAAAAAGCAAATGGAAAATACACACAGCAGTCAAGCTTGGGTCTCAGGAGAGTAAGCAAATTACTGTAGGCCTTGACTATACTTGTTCAGCTGCATTGCTGGACAGAATCGATCCCAGATCAAGATATAATAATGCACATAAAATATTATAAAATAATAAAGACACATGCATATATATTTTAACACATTCCATGTTTGTAAGGCCCAAAGAATCTGTGTATGCATGTTCATCCTAAATTTAAAATAAAGTGGAATACATTCAATTATGAGTTTATTGATCAATCATTATTTCTGTGTGAAAACTTTCACATACACTGTACAATAGGTTTTATGCATACATTTTTGCAAATGCACGTTAGTGAATGAGTCCCATTACCACTATTTTCAATATATTATATATTAGTGAATAGTGAGTATTAGACATTGAAGCCAATGTTATTTATATTTCATCATCCATTCTTCCTAAACTTTCGCTTAGATTCTGGTCTTTATGTGAGCTCCAAGCTAAAGAACATGATTGTTATTCTAATGAGATTCAACCTTAATTATGACCTAAAAAGTAGTGGCATTTCACTCTGGTATAACACTTATGTGAAGTCTAAATTATTTGCAAATGTCGATTCAGGAACTCACAGCATTGTTAACTTGCCAAGTGTGCAGAGGGAGACCCAGGTTTGCTGGCTTAAGCATTCTGGAGCACAGAGGACTGACATGCCTTATGTTCACAAATAATGGTGTCAAACACTTTGGATGTGCCCTGCAGTTATGTCTTAAAGGGATAGTTTACCAAAAAATGTAAATTGTCAACATTTACTCACCCGCATTACTTTTCCATGGAGATGTTAAACAGAATGTTAACGTGGATGTGACTGAGGCAGATATTCTGCCAAACAAATTGAAATTCACATGAAAGTGAATAAATGATTTTCATTTGAGTGAACTTCTCCTTGAAACACACTTAGCAAGTGGAACATTCACCTGAGGACAGCATATTAATGGAGGTGGCAAGCAAATGAAAGGCATGCAGCTAAAACAGCCATTTATGATCCCTTGGTGTTATGTGAAATGAAAATAGTGTGTGGATAGATCTGAGAGAGCTGCCAAAAGATGGAGTCACAGTTGGCATGTGAACCCTTTGAGTTATAACTCATGCATAATCACATTGAGTCACATCTTCACTCTCACAAAGACCAAGTCCATTGCTTATAAAGATTGCGACACCCCCAACCCCCCACACCACACTATGCAAACCAATGAGTCTCACATCTGGATTAATGGGGTTATAAATTCAATGCATATTTTTATATGACACCATTTGCATTGCTTGACTTCAGAGTTCAAATAAACACTTGAAAGTATTCAAATGCCCTCTTTTCTTTTTTTATATAAAGCTGTTATATTGAAAATATATTGAAATGTCAGAATTATTTAAAACACTATTTTGTACTCTGGTATTGATCCATTTACTGTGAGTTTTAATTAAAGCACAGAATATTCCACATGTCCTTTAGACAAATAAGTAAATACACTTTTAACTTTATTAGTTGTGCTTGATAAGCATCACTATTACCGTTGTTCATATAGTACATGTTGAACTTAAATGCATAACTCGTCCCACACCATTTGTGCTATGGACATGAATGATACTGTCCCTCAAATAATGTTTGCTTTTTGAAGAGAAATTTGCCATTGAGTTATTAGACTTTACTGGCAGACAATAAATTGGGAAAAAAATTCCCTTAGACTTACTTTGAATGAGGGACCCAAGCTATATCTAGGGACCAGAGTATCATAGAGACTTTGGGGTAGCCCCTTTTGACTTGGGCCAGTAAGCAACCACCCTTCAATGACCCAGAAAACCCAAGTAATCACCTAGAAATGCCCTAAATGCCACTCAGAACATCTTAGCAACCACATACCAATGCCCGGGCAAACACTTAAATTAAGACAAGCAACCATACTGGACTGATATTACATTAATTCTGCAATATTTGTTTAATGCTTGCTGTCTGGAAATGTTTTCTAAAGTCTCTGAAATTGACCTTTTGTCCTATTAAGAACAAAGCTTGAACTGAATAAATGAACTTGAATAACTGAATTGATTAAAAGGATTAAAATACTAGAGCCTTCTAGAAGTCTTAGATATGAAGTTGCTTTGCTCCTAAACAAAAAGGATTAATTAAATTGGCCACGCAGAAAAAGTGCAGTACTGCAATGTAACTGTTACGATGAAGCAGCGAGGCAGGCAAGGAGAGAGGATCTAAATGCAGGCTTCTTTATTAGGTAAACAAACACAAAGGAAAAACCCTCGATGGGGAAACAAACATAAACTAGAAGACTCGGGCAGGGGAAACATTCCAGGCTTGACAACATACAACGATAGACAAGGACTGGACAAAGAACCAGGGTATAAATACATAAACATAGGACAAAGGGGCCAATGAACAAACAGAACTCAAACAAGATAACAAGGTGATTAACAGAAGCAAAATGGCAAATTAACGAGGGCAGGTGCAAACAATGAATGGTGAACACGAAAGCTAACAAAGAGACTATGGAGTTACACAAGGGACAAAAGTGAAAACTAAGGAATGCAAAAGTGACAAAAATGGCAAACAAAAGGGCAACAGTGAAACAAGACAAGGTAATACATAACAGTAACATGCCTCAGCAATGACTTGGCACAGAGCTTAAATGGAAGAGATGGCTAATGCTTGTGTTTGTGATTTTCTGTGCTTAGACCTGCAGCCATGATGAGGACAAGCAAAATATCCTGTGTATCACTCCTTCCCTGAAGGGCCTCAATGTTCAGCCTCCTGTTGCCACAAAAATGACCTTTGTGTTAGATGGTTTCTCCACCGACCAATATGAACTACTATATGTAGAAGACCCCAAGTTTGAGGAGTTTCAGAAGCCCACCGTTTCACCAAGAGGCAACAAGAGCATTCTGGAGATTAAGGTAAGAGGGGCCAGTGGTGGTCTACAGGAAGACCTACAGTACATGTCCACTTGCACAAAATACATTTGCTCAATACTGCTCAAAATGCCCAGAGCTCTGCTGCTTTAGTGGTCTTCAGTATGGTCTATGATTTCTTACACTACAAAGTAACGATTATGGTTGTAGAAAAATCCAAACTTTATTTCTGAATGCCCAACTTATACATATGGTCTCAATATAAGACACTTTTAAAAATGTTAAAGCCAGTCACAGCCTATATACACTTAAAGTGTGAATTTGAAAGATTTAAAGACATAGTTCACCCAATAATTTACTCACACTCATGTTGTTCCAAAGCCTTATGACTTATATGGAACACATAAGAAGATAGGTATATTCAGTAGATCATTTTTAATACAACTGCAGTTGATAGCGACTCCCTTTAAAGCTTGTAAGAGAACCCAAAAGTATCATAAAAGTAGTCTGTGTGATTCATACATCATATTTCAAGTCTTCTGACGGCATTCGATAGGTTTTTATGAGAAACAACCTGAAATTTAAGTACATGTTTATTGAAAAGCTTGACATCTGTAGCATGTTCATGAGCGTCATAAGACAAGCTTGCAACCAAACAACTTTGCGTCGTATAATGGGATTGGAACAACATGTGGGTGAGTAAATTATGACAGAATTTTCATTTTTGGGGGAAATATCCCTTCAAGATTTTTAAACGTTTATTAAAGACGTCATAAAGATTCCTTAGCTTTTGATGCACAAGCCTGTCGTTCATCTCCCATAATGGTTTGAAAATGCCTACTCAACCCAACGCCAATGGACACATATTGTTAAATTTGATCTCAGACTAAACACACACAGTGATTCACACTGCTCATTGAGTTTTGAAGGAAACATTACTGAAACAAAACAGGAAGTTAAGTGTGTTTCCCACTGCGCACCTCCTGGCCCTTCCCCTGCTCTGTCACTCCATCTTTCACATTGTTCTCGGCCCCTGAAGATTATAGCCTCTGACACATTGATGGTAAGATCCTTTACATTGGCTAGGGTTGGTTGGTAAAAACCCCGGCATTTTAACAATGAAATATAATAGTAGAGTTATTCTTTCTTTCTTTTTCTTTTTTCAAAACTGCCACTCAATAGTCAAGCGCAGCTGTTGTGAAGAGGGGGGCAGCAGGGTCGCGTGAGATTCTACTTTTTCTTCCCATGCGAGACCTCGGTTTCAAATCCCTCCATGCCCCCTCGGGACCCTGTACGCACAGATACACACACACTAGGCATTCTGTACTTATCAGGCCCATTTAAAGGCACTATATATTCAATAATGGGTACAACTGCAGGCTCTGTTTAGCTTAATTGTCATTAAACTGCCTTATCACTCCGATCATGCACTCTCATTCCCATGCAGTTTGTTTGTTTAGATTTTGCAGCTTGATTTTTAAGGCCTTCTTTAAGGAAATACAATTTAACTTGGCAGTACTGCTGACACTCATGGGGTTTATCAAAATGTCAGAGATTGTGAGTGTTACAAGTGCCCGTCAAAATAGGGGTTTTGTCTAGGAGAGTTTGGCTCAGTTGCACTGAAGTTTGCTTATTTGCGTGTGTAACAGGTAAAGGATGGGCAAAGAGGAGGCGGGAACTGGCTGAGCAGTCAACAAAGTTTAATGAGAAACTCAACATAAATAAAACAAACATAAATAAAACAAACAAACACATGCAGCACAGCCACGTGCGTCTCTCTCTCTCTTTCTCTCTCTCTCTCTCTCTCTCTCTCTCTCTCTCTCTCTCTCTCTCTCTCTCTCTCTCTCTCTCTCTCTCTTTCTCTCTCGAACTTTGCTCCCAATTTTTTAATTACAATCTAATGCTTAAAAGTAATTCCAGTTTTTCCTATTTTTAGGGATAGTTAACCTACATTTCACCTGTCATATTTTTCTCACTCACATGTTGTTCCAAACCAGTTTGATTATTTTCTTCTACGTAACACAAAAGGAGATGTTTGGTAGAATGATAACCTCAGTCACTTTAAGTGCATCTTGTTTCCATACAATGAAAGTGAATGGTGAGTGAGGGTGTCATTCTGCCTAACATCTCTTCTCATTTTCTGAATTAAGAAAGTCACAGGTTTGGGACAACATAAGGGTGAGTAAATAATGCCAGAATTGTAATTTTTAGATTAACTATCTAACTACACTAAGTGATGCTATGATCATTTGTGTTTTGTGAATGGCTGTAAACTCCTCCAAATAAATTGTGTGTGTGTGTGTGTGTGTGTGCGTGCGTGCGTGTGTGTGTGCGTGTATTTGTGCGTCTGTTCACAATGGATCTCAGGCTGGCCTGTACTGTATGGTAACAGGTGCAAGAGTGGAGTGTGTCCAATATGCAAAGCCCAGGCTGTCATGTGAGGAATGTGATTGCTCTCTTTATTGCTTTCTGCTCTCCTCCGTACACCAGAACTGACTTGATTTTAAAGTGCACAGAGGGATAAATGCTGTGCTATTTAAATGCCCCATATATGCCTCTCAGCCATGGGGCAATTTAGAGAAAAGTGCAGACTGAAAGGCAACTTATGGAGGCTTTTCTATTCTGAAAAGGTGTTAATGAGTGCAAATGTTTATATATCGTGTTGCGTTTGTATGTTTCCATTGCTCTGTTCCAAAATCTAATGAGCTGCCTGTGTAGGGCATGCTCCTGACACAAAGGCTGTTCCAAACGGTAGGCAATTTAAACACGCTCCCTCCTAAGATACCCCAGTTTGGCCAAATTCTAACGCAGCATGTATCCTTAGTGGAAAGACAACACTGTAAAAAAATTCCTGTAGAAATTATTAATTTACTGGCAGCAGTTCGGATTATAGTAATTTTACTGTAAAAGCATTTACAGTAACATCCACCTTACCGTAAATTGTGTGTATATATATATATATATATATATATATATATATATATATATATATATATATATATGTTACAGCGTAAAATGTACAGTATTGTATTGTTTTCTTGCACCAGTATTATACTGTAGTACTAAAATGTACATTAATTGGTTGATCACTTTCTCCAGTTTATTTACTGGAATATAATATATACATATTATAGAACTGCAGTACTTTAACAATGCCAGTGAATAAATAAAAATGACAAAAAAATGTGACTTCAATAACTTTTATTATGCAATGGATCTTCAAAATGAAGTCAAATCATTAGTTATTTCATTGTATCATAATTAACTACATTCCCACTCCTTTCAGTTTCAATTAGAGCTTTAATTAAATGTAACATTCTGCATGTTTATACTAATAATGAACCTGAGTCACAGGTATGCAAGCATTTTCATTCTTGCAATAACATTTCAACTTTGTGCAAAATTGTTTTATTTTTGTTATGTATACCCTGTCTTGTTCCACCGTTGCCCTTTTGTTTACCATTTTTGTCACTTTTGTACTCCTTAGTTTTCACTTTTGTAGCTCCACAGTCTTCTTGTTAGCGTTCGTGTTCTCAGTCATTGTTTTCACCTGTCCTCATTAGTTTGCCATTTGCTTCTGTTTGTCATCTTGTTATCTTGTTTTGAGTTCTGGTTGTTCATTGGCCCCTTTGTCCCTTGTTCATGTATTTATACCCCGGTTTTTGGTTCAGTCCTTGTCTATCGTTGAATGTTTGTGAAACCCTGGTCTGTGTTCCCTGCCCGAGTTCTCTATTTATGTTTATTTCCCCACTGAGGGTTTTCCTTTGTGTTTTTGTGAACAATAAAGTAAGCTGCATTTGGATCCTCAACCTTCGTCTGCCTTCACTGCCTTACATTCGTGACAGAACGACTGACCACCATGGATCCAGCGGTCTTACGTGCCAGATACCACCTGCTCTGTCTGAGGCAAGAGGACCGTCCGATTGAGGCCCACGTCCGCGACTTCCTTGGTCTTGCGGCTGTTGCGGACTTCCCGGACACCTCCCTTGTTGTCTTCAGGGAAAACCTGAGTGGCTGGCTGAAGGAGCGGCTGCCGCCGGCATCACGCGGCTGGACTCTCCGCGACTTCCTGGAGTTGACCTTATTGTTGTGCGGCTCCCCGTTCACTGTGGGCCATGCTGGGAAGGACCCTACCTCCCCACCTACTGTGGAGACTCTTCAGCCGTCCCAGGCTCTCCCTGTTACGCCTGCCCCGGTCTGCGAGCCAGAGCCCACGCATGTCACGGTAAGCGAGCCAGAGCCTATGCATGTCACGGTGAGCGAGCCTGCGCCCACGCCTGCCCCGGTCTGCGAGCCAGAGCCCACGCATGTCACCGTCAGCGAGCCGGAGCCCTTGCCAGCCACGGCCAGCGAACCTGAAGCCACGCTGACCAGGAACAGCGTCCCAGCTTCGCCAGTCGCATCAGCCCGGAGGAAGAGGAGAAGGGGAAAGGTCTCTGCTCTCCAGCCTCCGCCTGCCGCAGCCCCGTGCCCTAAACCCCTCTTGGCTCTGCCCTCAGCGCCCAGCGAACCCAAGCCGGCGCATACCATGGTAACCCAGCCAGAGCCTGTCGCCTCGACCGTCCCCGAGCCAGCGCCTGTCGCCTCGACCGTCCCCGAGCCAGCGCCTGTCGCCTCGACCGTCCCCGAGCCAACGCCTGTCGCCTCGACCGTCCCTGAGCCAGCGCCAGTAGCCATGACCGTCCAAGAGCCAGCGCCAGTAGCTACGACCGTCCAAGAGCTAGCGCCAGTAGCCACGACCGTCCAAAGGCCAGCGCCAGTGGTCGCGCCCGTCCAAGAGTCAGCTCCGCCTTCCGAGCTTCCCAGTGCTCCGCCTTCCGAGCTTCCCAGAGCTCCGCCTTCCGAGCTTCCTAGTACTCTGCCTTCCGAGCCTTCCGAGCTTTCCAGAGCTCCGCCTTCCGAGCTTCCTAGTACTCTGCCTTCCGAGCTTTCCAGAGCTCCGCCTTTCGAGCTTCCTAGTACTCTGCCTTCCGAGCCTTCCAAGCTTTCCAGAGCTCCGCCTCCCGAGCTTCCTAGAGCTCTGTCCTCCGAGCTTCCCGAGTTTTCCAGAGCTCCGCCCCCCGAGCCTCCCAGGGCTCCGTCTCTCAAGTCTCTCAAGTCTTCCAGGGCTCCTCCTCCCGAGCCTTCCAGGGCTCCGTCTCTCGAGCCTCTCGAGCCTCCCGAGCCTTCCAGGGCTCCGCCTCTCAAACCTCTCGAGCCTTCCAGGGCTCCGCCTCTCAAGTCTCTCGAGCCTTCCAGGGCTCCGTCTCTCAAGTCTCTCGAGTCTTCCAGGGCTCCTCCTCCCGAGCCTCCCAGGGCTCCACCTCTCAAACCTCTCGAGCCTTCCAGGGCTCCTCCTCCCGAGCCTCCTAGGGCTCCGCCTCTCAAATCTCTCGAGTCTTCCAGGGCTCCGTCTCTCAAGTCTCCCGAGCTTTCCAGAGCTCCTCCTCCCGAGCCTCCTGGGGCTCCGCCTCTCAAGCCCCTCGAGCCTTCCAGTGCTCTGCCTCTCAAGCCTCTCGAGCCTCTCGAGCCTTCCAGGGCTCCACCTCTCAAGTCTCTCGAGTCTTCCAGGGCTCTGTCTCTCAAGTCTCCCGAGCTTTCCAGAGCTCCTCCTCCCGAGCCTCCTGGGGCTCCGCCTCTCAAGCTTCTCGAGCCTACCAGGGCTCCAATGCAAAATGTAGCAAAACAGGCCCAAACCATGATACTACCACCACCAGATGGGATGGGATATGGTTCTTATGCTGGAATGCATTGTTTTCCTTTCTCCAAACATAAAGCTTCTCATTTAAACCAAAAAGTTATATTTTGGTCTCATCTGTCCACAAAACATTTTTCAATAGCCTTCTGGGTTGTCCACGTGATCTTTAGCAAACTGCAGACAGGCAGCAATGTTCTTTTTGGACAGCAGTGGCTTTCTCCTTGCATCCCTGCCATGAAAACTATTGTTGTTCAGTGTTCTCCTGATGGTGGACTCATGAACATTAACATTAGCCAATGTGAGAGAGGCCTTTAGTTGCTAAGAATTTACCCTGGGTTCCTTTGTGACCTCACAGACTATTACACGCCTTGCTCTTGGAGTGATCTTTGTTGGTTGACCACTCCTGCAGAGGGTAACAGTGGTCTTGAATTTCCTCCATTTCAGCACAATCTGTCTGGCTGTGGATTGGTGCATGGAGTCCAAACTCTTTAGAAATGTTTTTGTAAATTTTCCAGCCTGATGTGCATCAACAACTCTTTTTCTAAGGCCCTCAGAAATCTCCATTGTTAATGCCATGATACACTTCCACAAACATGTGTTATGAATCAGACTTTGATAGATCCCTGTTCTTTAAATAAAAAAGGGTGCCCACTCACACCTGATTGTCATTCCATTGTTGACTTTAATTTCACATTCAAATTAACTGCTAATCATAGAGGTTCACATACTTTTGCCACACACAGTTTGTAGTATCCAGATTTTCGAACTGTTATATCAACTGTAAGTTATATAATTGATTATGTCACTTTTTTAAATGAAAAGTGCTTACATCTGCGAAACAGTGAATCATCCTTTTCTTTAAAGCAAGTCATCAAATGGTATCTGGAAAAACACTGTAAAGCTCAGGCGTCTGCACAGATAGATTTCTAGCAGAACATTTATGATTTCTTCTATGATGAAATGGATGACCTCAATCAAAAATAATGATTTTTACAGTTACTATTTTGACATTCAAATTCAAGTTCTTCAGACACCGTTTGCAAACAGTTTTTCTCTCTCTGTCTGGAGAGCATAATTTTCAGATATTAATTATGTCACATATGTACCAAAACACAGAAAGTCTGTAAAATTATACCACATCCACATTAATACATTTGCAATTTGAAAACTATTTCCATTACCGCATACTTTTTTGAAAAACGATAGTGTCTGAATTCCAAAGCCTTGGGCTGCCTAATCAGAAAATGGCTTACTCGATGGCATGTTTTCAAATAAAGGGGATTCTCAAGGAAAATGGTCTCAGAACAGTTTGAAAAGTACCTTATTTTCATCCTACCTTCATATACAGCATCAGAAGCCAGCATTTTGAGATTTTTTTGGCGCAGCTGTTGTGAACGTACAGGGGGACTCCAGAATGAGACAACATTGCTCGCAGACATGCATTTTGAATCATTTTGTTAGCGTTAAGCCCAGCGTAAAATCTCCACTAGCTAACTATCTAGTAACTAATCTTATGGTGAAGTTAACATGTGGGGAAAATCACGTAAAACTACAAACACATAAAATTTTTTAAATAGGCCTCAACTACACGCACCTATTCAAGCCATTCCAAAGTGGTTCACAACTTCACATGCTGTTAAGTTCACACAAATACTGGTTAACAAAAATTTTCAATTTCATGTTGAAGTTTAGAGAGATGAGGTTTATGTAAAAAAATGTATATGCTCTCTGGTGGCCACACAGTGAAGCCTGAGGCAAATGGGAAGCCTAACGCATTACTTAAAGTTTTTTTTAAAGAACTGGTAAAAATTTAAAGGTGAGGGGAAAATATTATAAAAGATAATTAAATATCAGAAACAATGATAATGAAATATCAGCAAACACCCATTATGTTCTCTCTCTGACTTTTCAGCGTGAAAAATTGTCACATGTCATTGATCAGTTTTTCTCGTGCTCAATTTTACTGTATTTGGATTTACACTAAATTAAAAATGCTGTATTTTAATACCACTCAGTGTATTTACTCATAATGCAACTGTGAAATACCATAGCATACTGTGTAATCACTCCTCAGTAATACACTGTTCATAATACAGTAAAATACTGCCTGATTTACAGAAATTGCTAACAGTGAATTTCATATTTCATTGACAAACTCAGAAAATAATAAATCCTAGATGGTGGACAAGGCCAGAGAAGTATCAATTTTAAAGTTTCTAAGAAAATAGTATAGCGAAATTAAAAATGTATTATTCTACCCAGCATTTGCCATGTATTTTTATGCTTATTTGAAGCCATTCAGACCAAATGTGTTCTTGCGTTAAAAAAATTTACATCTTAGAAATGTGCCGCTCGTGCACAAGATGTTAAAATAACAGATAGGTGCAACACAATGGTCAAAAATGTGACTAGTGCATGTTTCATAGAAAATATATTTTAAAATAGCATATGAATACTAAAGCACAGTCCCTTAAGAGTACCACGTCATTCAAAAATTGAGAATCAAAAATCTTTCTGTTTCTTTCTCTTATTTCCACCACAGGTCCCTCCTGTGGATCAAGAGGCAGTGAAAAACGGAGAGGTCCTGAGAGTTTCGAACCGGACTTGTGAGAGCGTTACTCTGGTGGGCAACACACTTGAATGCACTGTGCCCATGGAGCTCCAGACAGCCACTAAAGAGCTGGAGGTGGAGGTACACGACTTCATCTCTCTCTTTTTCTCTCTCCTTCTCTCTTCCGCTACAGACCACTCCAATCCAGACTGCTCCCATAAGAGCCACTCGTGAGCCAACTCTGCCCTATTACACTCTTGTTCCAGCAGCCTTTCACTGCCTTAGTCTCTCTGTCTCTCAAAGTACCTAGCATAAAATAGTTCTGATCTTCCCTGAGAAAGCCATGTGATAGTCTCCCATATCCAGACTTTGGAAAGTCTGGTCCACATTACAGCTTTTTCTGCTTGTTTTTGCCCATCTAGACAGGAAGAGAAATCTCAAATCTAGTGTTTAGTTTTTTCTCAAAAGCATTAATTGCATCAACCCGGTACCTTGTAAACATGACTATGTTTATACGACCGAAAAAGTTGGGACAGTATGAAAAATGCTAATAAAAACATTTGTAAATTATATTCACCCTTAGCTCTATTGAAAGCACTACAACTAAACATTATATGATGTTTTACCTTGTGAATTTCATAGTTTTTTTGTTATGTACAATAATTTCAAAGCAGATGATTGCAACATGCTGGAGACAGGGGCATTTTAAGATTTATAACACTTTGACGAGTTGAAATAATAAGGCGATGTGAAACAGGAGATGTTAAACAGGTGAGGTAATCGTGTCATCGCCTGTTTAAGGAGCCTCCAAAAACAGCCTAGTCCTTCAAGAGGATCGTTCAAGACTTCTCATTTGCCAACAGATGCTTCAGCAAATAATCCAGCACTTTGAGAACAATGTTTCACAAAGACAAACTGGAAGGATTTTGGCCATTTCACCCTCTACAGTGCACAATATAGTTACAAGATTCAAGGAATCTGGTCAAATCTCTGTGCGTAAAGGGTAAGACGAAAACCAATTCTGAATATGCGTGATGTCTTAAAAAGCATCATTCATCTGTATCATGAACATGGGTTTGGGATTAGTAAACCTTTATTAGTCAACACCACTTGCCGCTGCATCCACAGAAAGCTTTTCTATGCAAAGCAGAAGCCGTACATCAACACTGTCCAGAAGCGATTTTGACTTCTCTGGGCCCGGTCCCATCTTAGATGGAAAGTAAAGCAGTGGAACCATGTTTTTTGGTCAGATGAGTAAACATTTCAAATAGTTTTTGAAAAACACAGCCGTCGTGTTCTCTGGGCCAAAGAGGAAAATTACCATCCAAGCTGTTATAAGCGTCAGGTTCAAAAGCCGGTGTCTGTATGAGCCAGGGTGTGTCAGTGCCCATGGCATGGGTAACTTGCACATCTGTGAGAACACCATTAATGCAGACAGATAAGTACAATTTTTAAAAATTATTTTCTAGGGACATCCCGGAATTTTCAGCAGGACAACTTCAAACCACATACTGGCCGAATAATCAGAGATTGTGGGTGCTAGATTGGCCTGCCTGCAGTCCTGACCATCTCCAATTGAGAATGTGTAGTGCAGCTGAAGACCTACATAATGGATGAATGAGGGAAAATTCCACTTTTTAAACTTAAACTTGTGTCTTCAGAGCTTAAATGCTTAATAAGTGTTTTTAGAAAAAATGGTGATGTTTCACAATGGTAAAAAAAACAATGAAAATGGACTGCTTAAAAAAACTGTGTGCTCTGACCCCCCAAAGGTTGCATAAAGCTAATTAATCAGATTGGAACTGCCAATTTCTGCCAGCTCCTTCCATTTTAGTGTGCAATATGTATCAGGCAGTTGTTGACATGTACACAGGCCTTTGTTCACTGAGTTTTGGGTTGCCAGTTCCCAATGGTTGTCAAATGTTTCCATACCACATATTTTCTCAACATATTCCCTTCTAATAGACCCTGGATACAAGCAACAGAATCAATAATTAATTTCCTGATAGGTGTTCATATTGTCATTTTTATATACCAAGCCCCACCTGATAAGATGCCTGTCTTATAGTTCCTTTCTGATCACCATTAGCTCAACAAGAACATTAAAAAAACCCACAAAAAAAAACGTTTCAGGCCCCGACGCCGGCCCCAGACAGACAGTCTGATATGATTGGTACAAAGATCAAGGAAACGTTGGTCTCAGCGTAAAGTGCTTATCTGTCAGAGGGAGACGAACAGTGTGCGTGTGACACGATGCTCTAATCTGACCCCATCACAATACCACGCAGTGAATCTAATCTCGGCCCAAACTCAATAACACTCAGCCATATAAGAGAAGCTCAATCTCTGATCCAATTTCCCCTCCTGCCTGCAGTGGATGTGTGCGTTTCATTTTGCTATGCTGCTTTTTTGACCAATGAAGCAGTTGTGTAGTCTTGCAAAAAAAAGGGGATGCAGGTTTGGGGTGTTGTCTGTTATTTTAGACTGTACTTTACTGTTACTGTAGACTGCATAATCTGCATATAGAGAGCTGCAGAACTTCAACTCTGTACATATTGTAAATGGGTCATTCCTATTTTTTGGTGACATTCCGACTTTGAAACTTTTGAAAAATAAAACTTACTTTAAGAGTCTCTTCATGTTTCATCATTACATGGACATATTAAAGATTGTATTAGTTATACTGGTTAAGCTAAATTACTAAAACAAATGTATATATCCATCCAGTTAAATGGGCAGCATCAGGGTGGACATTTAGTGGATAAATGAACCACTACATGGCCTGAGAATGATATCTAGGAAACATATTTGTAAACTAATATGTATGATTTTATTTCTGTTAACATAAATACTGTATATTGACATTTTTAAATTATATATATAACAGTATTATAAAATGAATACAACAACATAAAACATATATATATATATTTCTACCAATCTATCTATCTATCTATCTATCTATCTCTATATATATTATTATTATTATTTTATATATAATAATTTGTTTGTTTGTTTGTTTTTTTACTGTGATATCTTCTTCCAATACTGGGTTGATACTAATTATTAATCAGCCCAATGTTGGTAAAATGTTACTAAAATTGGTCAACATTGTAATGGTAACTGACATATTCCCTAGAAAGCATCCCTAGAAAATGTACATTACCACAGTGCAAAAGTCTAATGTAAAATATGTGTGCATTGCAGTGGAAGCAGGCCACATCCTCTGTAATCCTGGGTCATGTGGTGTTGGCTCAAGACCAGGACTATAGGATACTGATCACAGGTGGCATCTGTGTGTTCATTTTACTGCTGCTCCTGATCGGAATCTTTGTTTGGATCAAAAGGAAGAAGCATATTGATGGTATGAGGCTGTGTGTTTTTGTATTGGTGTGCATGTGTATGTGTTTTTGATAAGGTATACAGTATAAGGTTTTTGATGCCTCCTGTTGAAAAGTTCCATATCATTTGTATAGTTATAGATAAATGATATATATCAGATATAATGTAAATATTGCAGGCTGGAACACTTTACCATTTAAAACAGATATTCTGTTGAACATAAGCTTGTGAGCTATTACATGCATTTTGAAACAAAGCTTGCCTTCCATAATTACTTAAGCTTAACTGCAACCTCTGATTCCAGCTGCTTCATAGTCAGAGGAGTTGCACTTCCTTGCTGAGTCTGTTTTTTTATTTTAAATTAACTTAATGAGAATAGAATGAAAGCATAAGATAAAGAGAGACATAGTTGTTTCTGTTGGGGTTGACGCTGCTGATATCCATGGTGGAGCGACCTGTCCCTTTTTTCTCACCTCTCAGTATTCTCTCCCTTGGTCTCTCTCTCTCTCTCACCCTCTATCTCTGGTTGTAGATTTAGCTAAGGCTATGGTTTGGTATGACGGCCGGGCTCACATTCCACACTTGGACATGTTGGCAAACGCGAGGAGTGTCAGTCCGACTAATGAAATGGTCTCTCACGAGTCGGTGGACTATAGAACCACTTTGCTTGAGGGTATGTTCTCACGCTTCGCTGCCTCCCGCTCAAAACACACTGCTGGTGGAGGGTTGCCATCTCTGCTTATCTCAGACCAGCTAAAGTCCCTTTAAAGCAACTCAGGTCACTCGGGGGCCATATTTGTAATGCCTCTGGGCAGCTATTTTCCAGTCATGCAAATACAGCTAATATCTACATGAATGGGTAAGACAGAAATATCCAAAATGACTGGTCAAGATTTCATTCAAATTACATATTTCAAATCAGCAATAAAATCTGACAACAATGGTATCTTAAATATGCAAATTCAAATCGCTATTTTTCAGGCTAATGTACATTCTTGAGTAAACTAACTCTTTGAACTGTAAAGTGGGTCGTCTATTCCTACAGATGCCATATTTTGCATTACGATTTTTCCCATGAATAAAAATGACCCTTCTCATCCTCATAATGGACCAGATTTGTTGTTACAGGTTAGGATCTGGATAGGGACGGCTGGTCTTAGATCACCACTGAAAGGCAACTTTTATCCAGTTCTCCAAACACAAATTTTCTGAACTTACTCTCCACTGTCTTTGAAGTGATTGCATGTTCCCTTGCTTTGCCTTCTTTCTTCTCTAAAAAGACAAGAAAAAATCTCTGCCTTTCACCCTCTCATATGTAAAGGCGAGTGTAGAATTTCCTCCTCTCTTTGTAGTTCATGTAATGACCATGCCTCCCAGACTTTCTCCGCTTTGTTCAAGTGACCCCAGGCCTCTGTGAGCAAGTCATTGACCTTTTGACCCCCTTGCTTTGCAGACCAAAACTTGCCTCTGTCGCAGACAGAGTCTTGTCGGCCTCATCTCTACGCCCATGCCCATGTGGATCTGTCCCCCATGCTCGGGGCGATGGAAGGGGACATGGCATCTCCGCTGTTGCCCTCTAACGCACCCATTGATTTGGGCAGCCTCCACCCTGAGTTGCTGAAAGAGGTGCAGTATGTGGTTATTGCCCGGGAAGATCTGCTTTTACACATGAATGAGATCATCGGGCGAGGTGAGGGAACAAACATATATACAGCGTTTATTTATCAGTGTTAAAATTATTATCCTGATTGCTTGATGACATACACTGTACACATTGTAGCTGCAAGGCAGTTTCTCCCATGCATTTAATAATGTGCCAAATTTCACTCACAAACCTTTAACGTTACTTAGGGCGGTCACATTTATGATTATTGGCTGAAGATGAATTGTCATACAAACTGTCATAATTGAGATGAATGTGTTAATGTGTTCATTAAGCTTAGACTGAAAGTGAAATTAACAAAACAAACAATATAATAATTTAAAAATAATTCAAATTTAAATGTAAAAACAATTTTCTTCAGTTTTCTAGTCACTTAGAATAATCTTAAGACACACTTACACCTTAAGAAGTAATATATTTATATTTAACTTGTAATCATATAATAAAATATGTAATTTCCTTGAAGTCTTAGACAATTCTGAAAATATTGCACAGGATTAGAATAACGAAAAATAATATTTATATTTTATTTTCATTATTAAATATTTTAATTATGTATAATTTTGGTCAACGTAAATCTAACATTCACACTGTTGTTTTTGGAACTCAGAACTGTAATATAATATAACATTACATTATATTATATTATATTATTCACTTTCACATGTTATTAAACCATGAGCCTTGATTTTAGATAAAGGCTGCTTTGAGTTTAGTGCGGGTCTGTGAGACAGTCTTTCTCTGTGAGTTCATCTGGAGTGCTCACAATATATGCATATTTTCTACTATTTGCACTAGATCGCCAGAAAAAATCATGTAAAAACGCAGCATTCATGGTATTTGCCTAAAATTAGAGTACACAATAATCGCAGTTATCTCAAATAAGATCAAATAATATCGATCAGGATATTATTTAATCATCACGACAGGCCTACTGTTACTGTTGTAGTATTTGTCATTTTTCTTGGTGTTCACTATAGTGTCTAAGTATTACTATTACACTAACTACACTTTAGCAACTGTATTGCAACTCTCTAGCAGCCACGCATGCACATCACCCCAGCATCATGGCTGTGAGTTTTGCCTGGGCAAGAAACATAAGAGTTGAAAAATCTGGTTTCCTTTTATTGTTACTGTAAATGCAATCTGCAAACACATCTGGCGGTGTAGGCAAGTTGAAAAATGGTGTGCTACATGAAATCCAATAGCTCAAATTAGTGATTAAGAAGAAGGAATCCATTTCAGACGTGGTTAAACTCAGAAAAGTTAAAAGGTTGAATAGTGGCAATAAGCCCGGCAGGTGTCATTTGAACGTCAAATTGCCTGTATTCTCATTGTACTACAGAGAAGTGTGGGTGTGAACTTGTATATCAAATTTACGTTGGGGCTCAGGTGAAAACCACTCTCTAGTCCTCCCCTACACCCTTACACAAAAAGCCTTAAAAACCCACCAACCCTGTGGGAAAAACAAGCCCAACATGTGTTTGTGTATGTGACACAAAGCGATTTATAGAGCGAGAGGAAGAGGCCATGCATGCATGTGTGTGTGTGTGTTAACGTGCGAGTATGTTGGGGTACTCAGTGTGGCACTGGCATGTGTTGTGATTTGTTCCTGTGTTAAATTCCAGGCTCATTATTGGGCCATCTCAGGGCTCTGTGCCGGTAATCTGACTCGGCTGCCATCTGGTAAGACGTGATAGCAGCAGCAGAGAGAGATTACAGCACTCCATGCTCCATTAATTCAGCACAACACCCCGACTCTCTCTCACTCTCTATTCAGTCAGGGATCTCTGTGCTCTCATTAGAGAAAACACCTAGCTCCAACACTCATAATTGGTTAATTTGTCAGTGAAACGCCACACTGTACTCTAGACTTTCTGTAAGATTTAGCTGCACAATTCACTGTATTTTTCAATTACTTTCTATGATAGTCCTTTCCAGCATATTACTTTCCATTACTTTGATGTTGTTTCAAACTAGTATCACTTTTTCTCTTCTGTATTACTCAAAAAGTGATTTAAGACTTTAAGGACTTTTAGGACTGCCTCAAGCTGCATTCACACTGCCAGCGACAAAACAACCTCATCTCATTCATTGTCAATGAGAGCTGGCAACTTCTGGCAACATGAGCGAAGACGACCATTGGTGACCAGATATGGACATGTCCAGCGATGCGACAAAGTTGAGAAATGTTTAACTTTATGAAAATGAAGAGTGACTTTCGGGAGCGACAGCCAATACGAGAGAAGATGGTAGAACTCAAGTGATCCTAATATTTTAATAATAATATGAATTGTAAAGAAACAGTGCTGTTTAAACTCTTCATAAATACCACTAGCGACCGAACCGCCAGCCACTGGCGACAGGCAGTTAAAAAGTAGCTGGCAGTGTGAACACAGCTTCAGTCACCTTTCACTTTTACAATGAAAGTGAATGGTGACTGAGGCCATCATTCTGTCTAACATCTTTTGTGTTCCACAGAAGAAAGTCATACAGGTTTGGAATGACATGAGCTTGCTTGGGTGTTCTAAGTGGTTGCTACCTGTAGGTGAATGCTCACTGGTCCAAGACTAAAGCTCATCCCGAGTCTCAATGATATTCTGGTTCCTTAAAATGGCATGGGTTCCCTTTTTCAATGTAAAACTATGCATTTTTTTTTCTCATCTTGTGTCCCCCAGATGAAAGTCCAATCACATAAATCAAAATAGATCAGGATTTGTGGTATCATTTATGTCCATAGCATAAACAGTACAGGACAAGGTTTGCATTTTTTATACTTAAAATTAATACTTTGGGAAAGGGTAAGTTTGTTTAAACCACAAATGTAATGCTCAGAACTAAATTGTATTGAGTCCAACTGAAATGAACTGCATTTATAGGTTGTCAGGAGATGACATATGGTGCCTTTAGTGCTGATATCACTTCCTAAGAGAGTACAGATATCCATATTGGTGCCTGTGTAAATGCAACATACTGTAGTTGTTTAACGCTCCATCATCATAATGCTTGAGACAGAGCAAGTGCACTACTAACATAATATATTCACACTGATGCATTTGTTGCAGCTTTCATTGTTCTTGGCCATACATGATACACACCTGCTATGCCAACACTGTTCAGACAGAAAAACCTCTGATAGATTGATGTAATAATCATCGCTCTGCATCTTTTCCTGTCTTTGTGCGCACCAGGGCACTTTGGCTGTGTGTTCCATGGAACCCTGCTAGAACCAGATGGCCAGAAGCAGCACTGTGCAATCAAGTCCTTAAACAGTGAGTTTGACAACACAAGTGTGCATTAAAGTGGTACAGTGAATTGAGGTATTTTAGTTTTGGAAGTTTTAAACACATTCAAATCACTCTTATAAAATGGATACAGTACCACCTCTAAAATCTTATTGGATGAGCCACATTCAAAGCAATTGTAAAATAGAAAATAGGCAATCTGTTAAAGCCAATGTGTGCCACTTCTTTGGATGTTAAAATACTTTTTCCAATCTTAGCTTAATAAGAAGTGACAACTACAAGAACAACCATGTAGAGGCTGACATACCTGAAAAGTGTAACTCTGCGGTGCTTTCTATTTGTTTGAGCATAGCAACACAGAACCATAGGCTCAACCAATGCTATGAGTTTGGGCAGGTACTATCTGTTTGGTGACCAATGGAGAAGGGACAGAGTTCGAGAAACCTGTTTGAAAGCAATCAATAATTTTGCAATGCCGTTTGGTGAAACTAGTGGTGTAGAAATAACAGAATTTAAAGGGATAGTTCACCCAAAAAAAGATAATTATCATTTACTCACCCTCATGCCCTCCCAGATGTGTATGACTTTCTTCAGCAAAACACAAAGATTTTTAGAAGAATATTTCAGCTCTGTAGGTCCATACACAATGCAAGTGAATGGTGATCAGACCGTTGCAGCTCCAAAAATTACCTTCTTAAAATATTTCTAAAAATCTTTGTTTGTGTTCTGCTGAAGAAAGAAAGTCATACACATCTGGGATGGAGTGAGGGTGAGTAAATGATGAGAGAATTTAAATTTTTAGGTGAACTATCCCTTTAAGGTGGTTTAGGCACTACGCTTTGCATTTACTATCTTAAAATCACTGTAACACATGGCCTTGTGACTTATTGTTTTAAAAACAACCCAAAAACTTGAAAGTATTAAATAGAAAGAAACATTCCCCAAATGTGATACAGAATTTTTTATATATATATGTATAGTATATATTACAAAACTGTTGAGTAGTTATGCTGCCTATTCATTTTATATAGGCTGTATTTCTGATTTTCACTTTACTGAGATATGATATAAGAAACCTGAGGCTGTTTTTTTTTTTATCCATTTTTTCCACAATTTGGAATGCCCAGTTCTCACTACTTAGTAGGTCCTTGTGGTGGTGCGATTGCTCACCTCATTCCGGGTGGTGGAGGATAAGTCTCAGTTTCCTCCGATTCCGAGACAGTCAATCCGCGCATCTTATCACATGGCTCGCAGTGTGGAGACACTGCGGAGGCTCATGCTACTCTCTGCAAACCATGCACAGCTTACCCTGCACCCCATTGAGAACGAGAATCCCTAATCGCGACCACAAGGAGGTTACCCCATGTGACTGTACCCTCCCTAGCAACCGGGTCAATTTAGTTGCTTAGGAGATCTGGCTGGAGTCACTCAGCATGCCCTGGATTCGAACTCACGACTCCAGGGGTGGTAGACAGCATCAATATTTGCTGAGCTACTCAGGCCCCAACATGAGGCTGTTTTAATATGACTGTATGATGAAGATGATGATGATAAATGCACAGCAGAGCCGCCATGTAACATTAGAGATGCCTCTAATCACGTAACATGTCAAGGAGAGCTCTTAGATTTATGACCTGAGCTTTGTTCTCTTTCTCTGTTTGCTTGCAGAATTAAGGCTTGTTTCAACACTGTTGCCCAACTATAAATGTAGTCCTTTTTTACATTGGGCAACATTTTGACAAGCTTTGTTTTATTTTTTTTTGCTTTTAAGACGAGTCAGAAAACACAAGTTGAATAAATAATAAAAGGAATTGATCAAATAAAGTGAGCTTTTTGAGGATACCAGCAGTGATCAGTGTTGCATAGAATGCCTCATTGGTCAAGATCAGTCTACTATAGGGATGGCAGTTTTCAGACATTTTCATAAATTGATTGTCGTGGAAATCAACGATCAATTAATTGATTGATCGTTAACATTAATACTGCAAAACGCACGTGGAGGACTCACATGAATAACGTGTGTGTAGCCTACTGTTTAAATTAAAATGATTACACTTAAGAAATGCAAGTATTGAAAATGTCCACTTAAAATATTATTAGTTCAGTGCATTTTAATACATTTAGTCAATGTTTACACAAATGTGTCAGTTGTTTACTGTTAATGAATTACTGTTAGTATAACTTGTAAACCAGATATAGAAATCGTTTACATATTTGAGTTCATTAAAACTTCACGTTATGGATCATGGGATATTTCGGACCTTTGGGCATATTTTTTTATTTGAAATTACAATACACGCTGCGTAAACACAGTAGTCTACATTACATACAGTGTGTGATGAGATGTCAGCAGAATCTGCTTTCCTGGCAATCAATGATGTAACTGTTTGTTAGGCTGAAACAAGGAGACCAGCAGCTAAACTGTGCATGTATTCTTGTGTACTTTTAACACACTATCACAGTGTATGCAGAAAAAAATTATGTTCTTTTCTAGTGAAACGCCCCAATGCTAATTACATTGAGCCCACTTCATCTTAATTTAAGCCGCTCGTTTTCTTTGACGCTGAAAAGACATGACATGCGGCGCGCAAGCGTTCTCTAGGGGCGGGTGACTATATAGACAGCCTTAACAAAGTCTGCTGGCATGGTTACTGAATGCATTTGTCCTGAAATGTATTAATTGTTGATCTATACATTTTATAGATCACATTATTAATGATGATTAATCGATTATCGATTAATCATTAACATCCCTACTAAACGAGACTTATATCTCGGCTCTGCAGAACAAAAATGGGCTTTTCCCAATCAGTGGGCATTTTCAAACCATTGAGATTCCCTACTTTCATTGGTTAGTTTAGAAATGCCCATCCTAGTTTGGAAATGCCCAATGATTTGAAAACACACATTACTGTTCTGCAGAGACTTATACTTTTACTAAAAACGTATACACAGGCCTTTTCTGTTGCTGTGTTATTTAACGCTAAGCTTTCTCCATCTTAGTGAAAGGGTAAACATCTGTTTAATCTTCTCAAACTGTGAAAGCGCATCCAACAAGATTAATGAAAGGCATAAAGCTAAAATGGCAGGACCAGTGGAGACTGAGAGCTCAACTAGTAATGGCACGGTCATGTCACAGAGGATAAGGTCGCTGCTCTGAAACCGAGCAGTCCTCCCGGGTGAAATATCAGGCCTTGTGTGATAAAACACTTGATAGTGTTGGGGATAATTTATATGTCATGGTGAATTGTTCACTGACAATTCGGCAGGTTTATTGCTAACTTAGAAAACATATAGTTGGATAGATTGGAAAGGTTAAAGAGTCATTTGGGACAGCCGTGTAAATCCAGGTTGGGGTAATATAACGGATAAAGATGTGGGCTGATATCAATGCAAGTTTGAGACATTAGGGCGACCTATGATCTGCTTTGCCATATCAGTATTGTGCCCTTAAAATGAAAATTCTTTGAATGTCACATGCAAGTCTTATGGAAATGTTCATTAGCATCTCAAGAAGCATTTTTAAAAGTAGAAGTTCTTTAAATTCGACACATTCATAAAAATGTTAAGCTTGAGATGCTGAAAAAACAAAATGCTGCATCACATTCAAAGACATCAGTATAGCACATGTTTACATAGAAATAAAATAAAAAAATAATGCAGACGAATGCAAAAACCATTTGTAAAGAGCCCCTTAAAGTGCTTTTTTTTGTCCTTTGGAGCCCGACTGCATCCTCATTCACTTTCATTATATGGAAAATGGGGGGCCTGGGTAGCTCAGCGAGGAAAGACGCCAGTTCGAATCCCAGTGCGTCCTGAGTGACTCCAGCCAGGTCTCCTAAGCAACCAAATTGGCCCGGTTGCTAGGGAGGGTAGAGGTACATGGGGTAACCTCCTCGTGGTCAGTATAACGTGGCTGTGCGTGGATGCCGCGTTGGATGGTGTGAAGCCTCCACACACGCCATGTCTCCACGGTAATGTGCTCAACAAGCCACATATGATGCGAGGGTTGACGGTCTCAGACATGGAGGCAACGGAGATTCATCCTCCACCACCCAGATTGAGGCGAGTCACTACGCCACCATGAGGACTTAGAGTGCATTTGGAACAGGGCATTCCAAATTGGGGAGAAAAAATAAAACCATTATATGGAAATGAGCAATGTGAACATTCTCATTTTGTGTTCCAAGGAATAAAGAAGTCATACAGGTTTTTAACAACTTGATGGTGAGTAAATACCTGTGAAACTCAACTTGTGAAATGTATGTTGCTTGCAGGAATCACTGATATTGAGGAAGTATCTCAATTCCTGAAGGAGGGCATCATCATGAAAGATTTCAGCCATGCCAATGTGCTCTCTCTGCTGGGTATCTGCCTCCCCAGCGAGGGCTCACCACTTGTCGTGTTGCCGTACATGAAACACGGTGATCTGCGCAACTTTATCAGAGATGAGACTCACGTATGTGGTGCTAACTTCACAAACATTTATCAAATACTGTCTTTCAATGCAACTGTTGTTGTAGATGTATAAAATACATTAAAGTGGACAGTTCTTACCATTCATGATGAACTTGAAAACAATGGGAATGTGCCTTGTTATTAGGGGTTGAAGCGCTATTGTTTTTGTCAGGATTTTTATTATTATTCTGCCCTAAAACTGATTGTGCAGACATGGTAGTACTCCGGCTGGCTAGCCATATGCCTGGAATCGGCACATAGGTGGCGCTATAGTGGGAAAAAAAATTATAATAATTTTGGGCCAAAACTACTTGTATCGTAATGGCTAGAAACAAAATTATTTTTCCAGAGATTCCTTGTGTCACAGTGAATATTTTAAGCTCCAGACAATTCAAAACAAACTCGTCCTAGGCCATTTGCCATTTTGTCCCAAAATGAAAAGTTATCAAAGGAATTTTTACTTTTGATTTAGCATCAAACTGTACCAAAACGTACGTAGCGGCCACTTTTACAAAAATGGTTATAATTTTGAACGGATTGAGACATCACCAAATTTGGTACATTTATGTACTGTATGTGGTCATTCTGAGGACACACAAAAATGTGCATGCCTCTGCCTCTTGGTGGGCTATAATAGTTAAAAACTAACTATGAAACTGTTGGTTCGATCAACGTGAAATTTTGTATGCCGTGTCTTTGTCCAAGGTGCCATCAAGATCTATGAGGACAGTCACATATCTTGAAAACCATGTCTGCCATTGATCAATCTGCTTTTAGCAGCTATTCGACATGCCCTTATCAAAACGAAACATCGTATGCCTATTTGTGTCTTGACCTGAGATGGCTGTGCAAAATCGACTGGGAGGCACTATCATGTTTAAATGCATGTAAATCTTATATACAGCTGCCTTTCACAAAGAAACACGTTATTCATATTATATGATAGACCTCCTCTTTCTAACAACTTTGCCTCAAGAAACATTGGTGTGAATCAAATCGTTCATTTTTCGAACTAGTCCAAGGCCGTTCACCTGATCGAAACCAAACCAGTGCAGAAAGATTCTCTGGAGTCCCATTATTAATAATTATTTAAAAAAAGTTTTAACTTTCGATTCATCATCGCAAAGGCACACCAAAACTTACGTAGGGGGTGTGGCCACTTTTACTAAATGGTTATACTCTGGAAAGTAATTCGATTTTATCACCAAATTTGGTACAATTTGGTATGGACACATGAAAAACATTGGGTACTTCTGCCTCTTGGTGGTGCTATAAGAAATGTCATAAATGTAAAAAATACTATATCTCTGTGCAACCTAATCTCATGTTTCTGAAAATTAAGGTACTTTATCATTGTTTTATTTGCAAACAGACTGTCTAATTAATACTTAATATCTGTTACATATGTACAGTACTTAAAGGATCTTAAAGGCTAGAACCCCATTAATCGCTGCTTGCCGCTATATTCTTATGATGTGTGTTTTGTTTTATAAAAAATAATATTTTTGTTCCAACACAGAACCCCACTGTGAAGGATCTGATGGGTTTCGGGCTGCAGGTGGCTAAAGGAATGGAATATCTCGCCAGCAAGAAGTTTGTACACAGAGACCTTGCGGCAAGAAACTGCATGTGAGTTTTCCAGTGTATCTCTCTGTGCAAAGTTAAGAAACAGTGTTTCTGAAGCCCCATATGTGCCTGCTATATGTATAGTGAGTGTTGTTTTTTTGTCTCACGTAACATGTTTGTTACATCCTTCTCAGGCTGGATGAGAGCTACACAGTAAAGGTGGCTGATTTTGGTCTGGCCAGAGATGTGTATGATAAAGAGTACTACAGTGTGCACAACAAGCATGGGGTGAAGCTACCTGTTAAATGGATGGCATTAGAAAGTCTGCAAACCCACAAGTTCACCCCCAAATCAGATGTAGTGAGTATCTTTCTCACATCAAACTAAACAATTATTTTAATAGTATTAAATAATAATATATATATAATAATTATATAATACATGGTAATAATTATTATATATACTGTATATATATACACACACACACACACACACACACACAGTATATACAGTGCATTCAAAGTAATCAGATTTTGTTATGTTGCAGCCTTATGCTAAAATGCTTTAAATAATTTTTACACTCCATACCCCATAATAACAAACCAAAAATTAAATATGTATATTCTTCTTTTTTGTATTAACTTTGCAATTTTATTAAAAATAAAAACTGAAATGTCACATTGACATATTCATTTAGACCCATTGCTATGACACGTGAAATTTAGCTCATGTGCATCCCATTTCTCTGGATCATCTATGATTCTACACTTTGATAGGAGTCCACCTGAAGCAAATTCAATTGATTGGACATTATTTGGAATGGTACACACCAGTCTATATAAAGTCTCACAGCTGAAAATGCATATCAGAGCAAAAACCAAGCCACGAGGTCAAAGGAACTGCCTGCAGAGCTAAGAGACAGGATTGTGTCGAGGCACAGATCTGGGGAAGGCTACAAAAATGTTTTGACTGCATTGAAGGTTCCCAAGAGCACAATGGCCTCCATAATTCTTAAATGGAAGAAGTTTGGAACAACCAGAACTCTTTTTAGAGCTGGCCGCCTGGCTAAACTGAGCAATCAGGGGAGAAGGGCCATGGTAAGAGAGGGGACCCGATGGGCACTCTGGTTGAGCTATAGAAATCATGTGTGGAGATGGGAGAAACTTGCAGAAGGACAACCATCACTGCCACACTTCACCGATCTGGGCATTATGGCAGAGTGGCCAGACACCTCAAAAAAATCACCTAAAGGACTCTCAGACTGAGAGAAACAAGATTCTCTGGTATGATGAAACAAAGATTGAACTGTTTGTCCTCAATTCCAAGTGTCACGTCTGGAGGAAACCAGGAACCACTCTTCACCTGTGCAATACCATCCCAACGGTGAAGCATGGTGGATGTAACAACATGCTGTAGGGGTGTTTTTCAGCAGCAGGGACTGAAGGACTGGTCAGGGAGGTTTAAAGAAAGCTGAACGTAGCAAAATACAGAGATATCCTTAATGAAAACCTGGTGCGGAGCGCTAAAGACCTCAGACTGGGCTGAAGGTTCACCCTCTAACAGGACAATGACCCTAAGCACACAACCAAGACAACACAAGTGTGGCTTAGGAACAACTCTATGAATGTCCTTGAGTGGCCCAGCCAGAGCCCAGACTTGAACCCAATTGAACATCTCTGGAGAGACCTGAAAATGGTTGTCCACCAACGGTCCCTATCCAACCTGACAGAGCTTGAGAGGATCTGCAGAGAAGAATGGCAGAAAAAAAAAAGAAGCTTGTTGCATCATACCCAAAAAGACTTGAGGTTGTAATCACTGCCAAATGTGCTTCAACTAAGTACTGATTTAAGGATCTGAATACTTGATATTTCAGTCTTTTCTTTTTAATAAGTTATCAAAAATCTGGTTTTTGCTTTGTAATTATGGGGTATGGAGTCAAGTCATTTTTATTTGTATAGCGCTTTTCACAACACACATAATTTCAAAACAGTTTTACAGAAAATACTTTCCTCCCCATTTCTCCCCAATTTGTAATGCCCAACACCCAATGCGCTCTAAGTCCTCATGATGGCGAAATGACTCGCAATCCGGGTGGCGGAGGACGAATCTCATTAGCCTCCACGTCTGAGACGTCAATCTGCGCATCTTGTCACGTGGCTAGTTACCGCGGAGACGTAGCATGTGTGGAGGCTTACGCTATTCTAGATGCACAACAATCCACGTATCTGATTTATAGATACTGTAATATCTATAAATTTTTCTTCATCTGTTCAAATGTCAAGCATTTCTTCTTGGTATATTCTATAGATACTGCAGTGCATTTGACCAAAGATTTATTCTCATGGCCTTAAAATTTCTGGAAAAGAATCTTGCACATCATATGTTTTCACAGGTTGTTTCAAAAGTGAGCTATCTACATAGACTGAATTTTCTAAGCATCATAGGTACATTCAAACATTAGAATGAAGCATTTTTTGGCATCAAAGGTATGTTTGAATTGAGTATTTTTATAGGCATCGAATCAAATGTTTGGAGTGTGCCAAAAAATTTTTGGAGCCCAAAAATGATGTCTAGGTAGGCACTTCACTTGGTTTTGAAACACAGCTATACTGTTTAGTTTTCAGATTTTAGTCAGTTCTAATTATAATTTTACTGATGGCACTGGCAAAAAAAATATTTTATTTTATTCTATTAACAGATTTTAACTAGTTTTCTTCACACCTTTTCACTTGATAAAAAGTGAACAAAAAACAGTAAATTTGGCATGTTTTAAGGATATTTACATATTTTTTTACATACCAGGACAGGATTAGTTTTTTGCAGTAAATTATCCTGGCCTAAGAACCACTGTTTGTCTCTGGGTCATTTAGGAATTTGTACGTTTCAGTTCATTAGGTAGCAGTATCTTTCTCCATCACACTGACTCATGCATGTCCACACATGTCAGGTTCAAGGTGTGTCATGAGTCATGTCCTGTTTTCTAACCTGCCTACGTAAAAAAAAAAAAATAAATGACTAGGCCTACACTCTGCCATTTCTGGGGAAATTAATTTCCCAACATTTCTGTAAATATGTACTTGAATCTTACCTTAAATGGATTTATGTGTTCAGAATTCCCTCTCTTTGGCACACTGCACACCTTTTTGTTGGCCTCCAACAATTGATGACTTGCAGGAGTCACCCAAAGTTCGTGCAGATGACAGCTGTTTGGATAGGTTGCTTTCCTCATAACTTTTATTTGATCTTCACACAGTGGTCATTTGGCGTGTTGCTATGGGAACTCATGACCCGGGGTGCCCCACCTTACTCTGATGTGAACTCCTTCGATATCACAGTCTTCCTCCTACAAGGCCGAAGACTGCTACAGCCAGAGTTCTGCCCGGATCCACTGTAAGCACACACATAAGACACTTAGCCTTACAACTACATAGAGAGCTACCTTCTAAGGTAGCATCTTAACTATCATGGAACCTTAAAAAATGAGAGATTTGGAACGCTTTACAAAGGCAGCAGCACTTAGCGCTCTGCATGAGAGACTCAACATGACAGTTGATTTCAATATAGTGTGACGTTAGCATGTTGCTAAGCTAAAGACACGACACTTTAATAGGCATAAAAAATACACAGCACACACAAATATTGAGTAAAATATTTTTATTTAAAATTTCACTGCAATTATAAAGCTATTTTTTTGTCAATGCCTTTTATATGATGCCTTAAAATGCTGCCTCTGTAGACAGCTCTGCTTTAATGTGTTAGGTTTTGGAACACTGGATCACTTTCTGTCAAAATACACCTACCAACATGACGCACTTCATTGTGTCCTTTTTTATGACCAACGTACGGCACCCCAAAGGGGGAGTACAGCCGTGGTGCCACAACATAAAGAGTGTAAAACAGAGAAATATTGTTAACCACCCACAGATTCAGTCAAGCAGTTGTAGTTCATCAGAACTCTTGGCCAGATCAGCTCTGCATGACTACCTGAGCTAGGCACACATTGTCCTGCTTCTATGATATGAGTCAACTGCCAAACATTTTTCACACACTGCTGTCTAATAACCAGCTGTGGCACTCTGTATAGAGATATGTGGGTCATTACTTCCTGCCCTCATGGGCTGCACAATGAGCTGTCAGGCTTTAATTCCTCCCAGGTCTTCATGGCTCTGCTCAGCAGACTATTGCAGGAAAAACAATGGAAAGTCGGGCTGAAATGCGATTAAGGTTTTCACCAGAGGTGATAAATTTCAAGGCACTGGTGTCTCACATTGCCAAAGCAAACAGCTGATGAGAATGGAAAAATTATCTAACTTAAACTCCACATGATCCTTTTCTCAACGTGAACACAAATTCATTTCCAACAACAACAGGAAAGAGTTTGTGGTTTGAATATTGAAGTCTGTGGCTCAATCAGGTTACCAACATTGGTCCTGCAACACATGAGCCCTGTCTGTAATAGAAAGTTCTCTGAAATAGAATTATGCACCATCAGCCTGTCAGATTCAAATAGGTGCATTAATATATTACACTGTATGTCCCATAGTATAATAGTTATTAGAAGGCACCATTCATATTTAGTAATTTGCCACTTGAAAGGCAACAGTACCCTCTGTAATGGGGGTATACTGTACAAGACATTTCTGAGTGAAATTATGCTGGAAATATTGTAGAGTGGGACTTATTTTAATGTATCGATTGATTGGATCATGCATTGGATCATTCCATTTTAATGAAATATTATGACTTATTTTATTTGGAATAACATGCACAGATGAAGCATTCAACTTTATTATTATTCTTTCCTGCATGCATAGGCTTGAGATTCTGACACGTGTACATTGATGCAACCTTAGACAAGCCCTTATAATAAATCTATCTAGGGCAGATTGACAAATTCTATTGCAAAATTGAATACAGAGGACTGTAGGCTAATGATAGTCTTGTTTTAAATAATGGAAATAGTATATTGCCTTCTAAAGCCATTTTTGTCTGCATTGCCTTATCAATGCTTAACTCATCTGACACAATAATGTAATGCATTTTAATTATCTGAATTATTATATTTATAATGTACAGTATATTATAGTTATAATTATTTAAATATAACCGTATAATTATTTAATCATATAATGCAATTTAGAGTCTCCAATTCACTTAACCTGTAAGTTTTTGCTAACCACTGAGCCACCGTGCCGCCCCCCCAAATTTGTATACGATTAACAGCCCTACTTTTATATGGGCTTTATTCCAAAAATAGAAAAATAAAAAAGTGATACTGCTTTGCAGGAGCACTGTTGAAAGAATAGCTCTCCCAAAGATGAAAACTTAAGCCATACGATATTTTTATTTGAGGAAGAGACTGAAATTTAAGTCTTAATTCACTGAAAACCTTCCCCTTTACCTATTCAAATCTGGCATGCACACAAGAACATCTTGTTTACATAAGTGCAGCGCAGTGAGTGCACCTTACACCCTACTGTATATAAAGAGAAGATGGTGGAGAAGAAGAAACTTCAATTGTTCTTGTGTGTTTTTGTCACGGCAGCAAATTTTAATAATTAAAAGTGAATACAATTTGAGAAGTAGGGCAGTCTTCCTCACCCAAATTCTGAGAACCACAGCACTAGTGAATTGTGCACAATAACTCCAGGGAAATTTTAAAAATATATAATTACATGAAGTCAGTTTTTATTTAATGTTGTCTTTAAATCTAATTAATACATTTATATCTTTACACTATAGATACAATGTAATGATTGAGTGCTGGCACCCTAAACCAGAGCGCCGCCCCACCTTCTCAGAGCTAGAGTCCCGCATCACTGCTATCTTTTCCAGCTTCAGCGGCGAGCACTACATCCTCCTCAACACCACATACGTCAACATCGATAAGATGACACCGTACCCCTCTCTCATTTCTTCTCAAAGTAACCTTGACCGTGAGTGCTGCACCTGAAAGAAAAAGACCAGACAGAGGGAGGGTCAGAAAGAGGGCAAGGAAAAGAACTTACAGTATTTGCTGTTTCTGAAAGACACTGGAATCACTGCCAGGGATAGTTTTCAATAAACACTCCCTTAATCACTGTAAATAGATTATGATGAGCCGTGACCTGTGGAGCTGAGGATCTCCACTCAAGCATGAGATGGTCGTGCTCCCCTGGGACAGAGGCCGAATTCCACCTGAAGCAATTTAAGGTGCAAATTGACAGCCTAGAGAAGTTGCTGTAGTAAAACCATTTTTTCAATGGTGGCGTGTTTATAGAAGGGTTTGTTTTTGGAAAGACTTCACTGAGCGATTACTAATTGATCAGTTGTCATTCCATTAATGTTTTATCGGTTCATTGTATGGCTGTATTCAGATGCTTCCTGCAGTCTGTGCCCATCTGATTCAATTATACTCCTGGCAGATGCTGAATTACCAAACGACTACAAGACCATTTTTGATTGGTCAATCAGATGGTTTTGAAAACAGAAATGCTTCAGTGGCATTGCATTCTCTGTGTATGTTGAGCATTTTATTTTCTGTGAAAAATTTTACATAACATTGTGCATGCATTTGTACTATGAACTGCATAATGAAGTTATCATTGGAACACTGGACAGGTTACATGTGAAATTTGCCTTCAAATCTGTCAATGTTCTTTTGTGGCTTTGTGCTTCAGGAAAAGGACATTTAGTTTCATAATTAGACATTCCTTTTACAGTATGAATCATCTGTTCCTTTTTTTTTTCTTTCTTTTTTTGTTCAGAAATTGTTTTTACAACTTGGCCATATTAATCTTTGCAACAAGACATCTATATTTTTATAGAATCAGTTTAAACTTAGTGTCAAACTAGCATATTACTAGGCCTACATGTAATCAACTCACCTTTTTCACATTTTCTGCATTGATTGTCAACATGAAACAGCATTTGCAACTAATTTATGCATTAAGTTTCTCTTGATATTCAGTAAGAAAAATTGGATATAAAATTGGTTATAAACTTTACCTGTTAGAGGCGGAGCAAGAATTACATTTTGATGAAAGATTGAAGAAGAATATTTTCTTTGGAATTTCTTTAGACCGATTATTTGTGCTCAAAAAGACCAGGAACATGCATTAAGATTGATTTCATGTTGACTTAAATATGATTCAGTGTGTTAAATCGAGCTCAGAGGAATTTTCTAAAACATTAATAAACAAGAGCAAGGGCGTAGCCAGGGAATTACTTTTGGGCGGGCCTCAATAAAAATGGATTGGCCAAGTTTTTGCCCAATTATTTATTTATCTTTTACCAAATGTTCCTCAACAACAGAGAAGCAGCGTATTCAAACATTCTTTCACACTAACAGAAATCAGAATTTATGCCGCTTTAAAATTGTTTTATAAAAATATATTTGAAGTGAAAGAATAATCTTTAATATGCTGGGTGGTCCTAGGTGAAATTTGGCTGGGCCCAGGCCCACCCCAGCCCAACCTTGGCAACGCCACTGGATGTGGCGTCTGTAGAACTTTGTGAATGACCACAGCAGATTACATGCAGGCCTGCATATTGCTATGTAGTGAAGATGACAATGAATGTGTGTTGCCATATCAGACTACTGGTTGATGTAAATACTTTGTCTCTCTACCCTTCTTGTCTGACTTGCTGTGTGATACATGTATATATAGCATATGAACACAGTATACAATTTAGACAGTTTGGTACCAAATCAAATAAGTAATTAGTTCAATCAACATTTTCATTTTATCTCAATGCGAGTTAAAATTCTAGTGTACTTGTTACACCTGACCAATAAACAGGTTCAATCTTAAATCATGTAGTATAACATTTTATGTTTTGCCATTTACAGTATCTGTCTGTTTTTATTTGAGACTGTAACTGCCACACTGTCTCCTTGTGATGTCTCTACATGGAGAGAGAAATGACAAAGAGATAGTACATATTACAATATTTCTGCTGTTCCAGTTACAATAATAAAGTTTTTCCACAAATTATGTGTTCATGTGTTTGTGTGGGCTGCATAAATATGAATACTTATTTATGCTATCTGTTATCTTCAGCAAATTCCCTCTCTATGAATACTTTGAGTCTCACTCCATCTCATTGGCTCTCTGTGTGAACTTTAATCATGACCTTGTGATTGCTCTCAGTGCTCTTGACTTGAACCTCAGCCACAGTCGTCTAGACAGGCTTTTTAATTTCCTATTTTATGGCCTATTCTTGGAAAGCAGGGTAATACTACCTGCCTGAAAAGAGAACTCCAGCTAAAAGGATGAAATATGATTTGCATCCACATGTAATACTCTTAAGAGATATATATATATATATATATATATATATATATATATATATATATATATATATATATATATATATATATATATTTATTTATTTATTTATTTCAGCTTAATCATGATTTCTAGTCTTTAAATTCTATTTTAGAATATTGCAGACTGATTTGTCGCTTAATAAAAAACTATTTAGTTAATATGTATTAAAAGTATACAAAGTACAGACCTGCAAATGCATAATGTGTTTGGTGAATTGAAAGTAATGTCTAACTTGAATAAAGTGAATATCAGTGGGTAAGATTGTTTTATTGTAGCTTTAATCTGTTTATACATCCCATTGTACCTGACACGATAATCTGTGTTGTTTTCTAAAAGAGCCCTTTTGTAAACCTATGACTTCACTTCATTTGAAATGACTACACTGCCTCCCACTGGACGATTTATGCATGTACAACAGTAATATTATTTATGGACTTTTGTTTCTTTGATCGTTTTCTGTTTATTTCTAATGACTTACACCAGTGATGCCTTTTTTTTTTTTTTTTTTTTTTTTTTTGAGCATCCTAAATTACTTTCAGGACAGATTACGGCTCCTTAGGGCTTCATTGAAAGAATTACGACAAGTTGCACAAGCAGCGAGGTAGTGTCATGAATAACATGGCTTCCAGCTATTTGAAAACCAGACGGAAAATCCGCCCTAAAATGACGTTTGTCTGCTCAGTTAAAAAACTGACCTTCACTGGGAGTTTAAGTCACCATGATATGACAGTTATGAGCTACTTACAAAACAGTAGCGCATTCCATCTGTAATATTCCATGACTATTATACTGGCTAGGAAAAATGACTACCTTACCTTACAGGTGTGCCTCAATCATTTATGTGTGACTGTTAGTGTGACGCATTTGTATGACACGACAGGCCGCGTGCATGATTTTTCCAAGTTGTTTCAGAACAAAAATATGTTAAAGTCTGCATGAAACAAAAGTTGTGACCGACTTCCGTATTGTGACGTATTTCCGAGTGAAACAGCTTATCGAACAAGAAAAAAAATGTAGGATGGGGATTTGAGTTTATCCATTGGACAAACATTGGTTGTTGGTTGGATTGTGAAAATATGGACGTTGCATAGCAGAACGGAGGCATATCTAAATGTGAGTGTGCAGTGGACACACACCCCTACCACTGTGCTGCTTGAGTCAGAGCCAGTTATTGGTGAAATTGAGCAGTTAACTCCAGAGGCATTCGAAGCATTGTATTCATTAGTGATCACCCCAGCAATTCAGGATGAAATGTCTCAAACACAACCGCGAATTTGCCGTTATTCCTCCTCATTTGAAATGTAAATTCATGCCAGCTCACCCGTAACCAAGGAAGTTTGGGTTAAGGAATGAAAACAGATTAAAATACACCTCGCCATCTTTACCACCATGCAATTGACGCTTCGTTCAACTCTATAACAGATTGAGGTTTTTATAAGAAAGGGGCAGGGTTTAAGCGGACTAAATGATTGGAGAAGTTCTGCATATACGTCATCAGAGAGAAGTCTGTCGTTTCACCGGAAGTCAGAGTTTTTAATTTGTAATTTGTATCTCCCTTTTCTCCTCAATTTTGGCATGCCCAATTCCCTCTGCATACTAGGTCCTCGTGGTGGCACGGTTACTCACCTCAATCCGGGTGGCGGAGGACAAGTCTCAGTTGCCTCCGCTTCTGAGACGCATTTTATCATGTGGCTCGCTGTGCATGAAACTGCAGAGACTCACAGCATGTGGAGACTCATGCTACTCTCTGCAATCCACACAATTTACCATGCGCCCCAATGAGAGCGAGAACCACTTAATTGCGACCATGAGGAGATTACCCCATGTGACTCTATCCTGAAGTCACTCAGCACACCCTGAATTTGAACTTGCTACGTCAGCATCAATACTTCCAGGCCCCCCGGAAGTCAGAGTTTTGTCATTTTGATGAATTGTTCGCATAAGATCAATAACATGCGTTTAGAATATAGATATGGTTAATTTTCATTTCATGCTGACTTTAAATTTTACATATAACTAAATGTGTAATTAATTATAATCACAGTAAACAGTTCATCCACCACGTAATAGTTAGTATGGTACATAGGGGCTAAAGGCCCCGGGGTAAAAGGCTCCTTTGATTTGATTTTCTCCCAGAACACTAAATAGCACCAAGAAAGTTTTTGTCAATATGCACTGCAAAATATTCCTGACCCATGAAATCATTACGTGCAATGTCTTAAGTTTGATTTTGATGTAAAACATTGAACAGCTCACTGTCCTTTTCTGCATAGCAGCACCGTTTTGTGGCCCGTTCTGCTTAACGCGATTGCTCATTTTAGCTTATCACAGCCCATTCAGCACATTTCGCGGCTGACCCACCGGCCCGCTCAGATCTACCGATGGCCATTCCGCCCCAAAGTGCGTCGGCCCACCGGAAAAATGCCCGATATGCCAGATTACCAGTCCAGCCCTGCTTATTAATATGATCCCTTACCCAAACACCTTATCTAAATTTAACCAAACATTAGAGTGTGTAAACATGATAGGAAGCTGTTGTTTGAGACAGAAGCAAGTAATTATGGGCATATTAGATGAAAACGATGACCAGCGATGTCATTGGCTGTAGTTAAAGTCGTAGGAATTAAAACAATTTCACCGTGAGAGTGTGTTGCTTGATTGATTTGTTATGATGAATTATGGGCTCACATTGACTTATCCATTCACAATGGAGATTCATTTGTTTGTATAATACTTGAGATGTAATGAAATGTCAAATGTGATTGAAATGAACAGGAAACGGTGCACTCTGTTATAAAGTGGTTATATTGAATGAGCATTGTCTTAAGTTGTTAATCAAAAAACATTTTGCTGTCCCAAATCTATTTGCATTAGTTGACAAATTCTACTCTATAACTATCACCCCTATTTACACAACATCGCTATAAATTCCCTGTGTGGGTAAAATGAATTTGGATCAAAACAACCTTCTGTTATTATTTATTTTCACACAAATGTTGTTGCTTCATCAATATTCAATAAAAAATTAGGTTGCCAAGAAAAGTAGCCTAACGATCAAACCAATTCTATAAACTTGCCACATTAATGTGATTTACTCTGGTTTTAATTTTAAAATGTTAAACTATCAGTTAAATGCTATTATGAAAACAAAAATAAGTCTGTAGAGATTAGCTACAGTATTATTGCTGTCTATATATTGACAGCAAAATTTTACATTCATGAACATACTGTACAACTGTTAAAAAGATAACCAGATTATATACATTTCGTGTTAGATAAATGCACATCGAATAATTAATAATCAAAAGAGAAAGGCATTTCTAAAATCTTTTGATGTTATAATGACTGTCCTGGGTCAAATTAACCTATTATATCATATTTTTATTTAATGTCTCGTTATACATTTATTACTTTAATATATAGCCCTTCTTGGACGAACAGGTGTGACGGTGCAGCCACTGACAATCTAGTTGACTTCAACTACACTGACAGTATCTCGATGGACTTCATTACCCATAATTCCATGATTCGGTTTGCTGTCATTTCTGCGCGCGCCACAGTTGTGACCTCGTGATATAAACATTTGTGCACACAGCGCTTCTCGGTTGTATTTAGCGTTGTTTACTAATGCGTATTAATTTATTCTAGTCTTTGCGCACAAGGGTTTAGATTAAGTAATGTTTACGTGTGCTTTAACACACCGGTTATGTCACGGTGTTTGGATGGGGTCACTTCAAAGATATTCCAGACACCTTACCAGGGCTTCGATCTGTCAGGCTCTCCGAGCATTTTCAGGTGCTCCTTCTGTTACGAGGGACTTAAATAAACCTACAAAGCAATTAGATTTATTAGTTAGTCCTTTCACTAAGGTCAAATGCCATTTAGGCTGTAATATATCCATAGAATCATTGGATCCGCATGCCTTCCCTGAAGCGGATCGGGTATTTATCACATTACAGACGACAGATGCGAATCAGGCTCTTAATCTGGACAGAATTCATGTTCACTATGATGACCAAAGCAATGAACTGAAGATTTTGGCCGATGATGTTGATAGCTACGTTTCTGTTGAACTGACAGCACCTATTAAATGTGGTAAGGAAGGATCAAGACTTTCATTCATGCCTGTAAAGTGAACAATTAATAAGAAAAGACTTTACCAGATGAAGGTGCTAGATTTATTTGACTGGATTTGTTTTGAAATACACTTGTGTGCATAAATGTGCATCCTTTCAGTCCCTGTCAATCCCTCCAGATCTCCACATCAAGACTACAGACAAAGGCAATGTGAAGATCCAGAACATGGAGAGTGACCTCTGCCACGTGCACACAGAGAAAGGACACTGTGTTCTGAAGTCTGTGAAGGTACGAATACATGTACACTACCTGATGAGAGAGATAGGCCCAAATGCATATTTCTATTATCACCTGTGGTCCATATTTCATATATGCCTAAACAAAGCTTTGGGCATTTTCTAAACGGCAGTTTTGAGCCCTTGAAGGGCACTGCGGGAAGGGGACGCCAATTAGTTTAAAAAATGTTGGGCTTTTTTCACGAAGAGCTCTTTTAAAAGACTGTTGACTCAACATGAACTTACCTGACTGGGTACATTCATACAGTACTTTCATGCTCCCTTTAGTGTGCCTACATCAAGAGATCGGTCCTTCGAAGGGAGTAGGCCATAGGAATGAACCCTTTCAATTGGAATTTGTTTATCAGTTTTGAGGATCTGATTGATGTCATGTTTATTTCTTGTGATTTTGTATAGTGTCATGAGGTTCAGGTTCATTCCAATGGTGGAAATGTTACAGGACTTCGGACTATACATGGGAATGTAGATATCAGCACATCTGCAGACAGTGTAAAGAGTTTATTATCTATATAATTTACAAAACATTGTGACATTGCAATGATCGTATGACTTAAAACATATTTTTTTTCTGTCCTCCAGAATGTCAACATTAAGAAAATTCAGGGAACCACCATGAATCTGTCTACAGAACATGGGCATCTGAAAGTGAAGGCCATTTATGCTGAATCCACCACTGTGTCCACTTCCTCTGGGAACATCCAGATTGGCCATGTACATGGTGAAAGGGACAATAATGGCTCATCATAAATGTTTTACAAAATTACCACTTAAAAGTAGTCTGCTGCAAAGGACATATGTAAAACCAGCTTATGTTGACACTTTACATGCAGTTTCTGTTGTTTTGTCGCTGTTTTACAGGGGAAGCCTTTGTACGGAGTGAAACAGGAAACATTATTATTGGTAAGTGACCAGTTGGACTTCAGGGCGTACTTACAATAGGCCCGGTTGCCTTGTACCGTGCCCAAGCATGATTGTCCCCACTCCCCCACTGCCCTGCACTCACATTACACTTAACGTTCTGGGCCTGAGCATGCTTAAGTCATTAAGATGCAACTTTTTGTTTTGAAGTAAACAGGAAGGAACAGTGGAGTCCATCATTCTAACGTTACTTTGTGGCTTACTTGGAGTCGTTTGGGGCACGGTGACACTCGGCCCTCTCGTATGCTTAATTGTCGACAGCATCTTACCACTGGAATTTATCCTTTTTGTCTGATGAGCTCTCAGATTTACCTTTAACCCGCAGTTTTTCAGCTTGTCACGACATTGCTCAATGGTTCTCTGGTATCCACAAGCACTAAGATAGTCGCACATTTTACCATATATCTCGGAGTTCTTGTGTGTTGTATCCAGTTGTTCCTGTATACTCCCGTCGGCCCAAATGTCCAGTAAACACTACACCTCTTCCGTAGACCAAAGTGATCCTTTTGCCGGCATGATTGTTAAATGGAATAGTCGCATCTTTGATGTCATGTTTCGAGTTTCATGCTCGGCCAAGGTTAGCGATCACACTATTCGTACCGTGCCTGAGCCAACTGAACTTTGCCCGAGCCCACCTCTTAAAGCGGGCCAAGGTATGGTTCAGCGTACCTTGCCCAGGCACGGGACAGTGCCATCACACTAGTCAAGCGAACTGGACGTTGGGGGTCAAATATGCTTGGGCACATTACATATCGCCTAGTGTGAGTACACCCAAGTTTTTAAATAAAAGTAGGATTATGAATTGTGTAAAATTCCTCTGTTTCATAGACAGCTCAAGTGGAGCCCTGAAAGTTTTTACTGCAGCTGGAAATATTGATGCCTATGTAGGTCAAGATGGGACAGCAGAACTTCATACTCAACAAGGTTCTATTTATCATCTGTCTACAGTATCCATTGCAAAGAACATTTGGATTACACTAATATTGAACTCCAAATCATTTAATTCGTGGTCATTGTGTAGGAACTATAAATGTGCGTGTGCCTTCCACTATGAAAACGGCAGTGCAGTTGTGTGGATCCTCTGTGAACATTAGCTCAGAGATTGCATGTCAAGAGAAAGAACGTACTTCATCTGACAGGAAGACAACAGTCACTGGTGAGTAAAACCAATTTAACTTGTTACTGCCTGCACTTGACTACTTGCCCAATGAAGGAATTTGGTTAAATCAATTGTCTAGTTTTTACTCTGGAACACAGAGATGAAAATTGTATCTATGACTGTTCTTTAAACCACATTAAGATACTAATATGCACTATTTTAAGAGTATTGATTAATTGTTTTGAACATGCAGCTCATTTAAATGGTGGCACATATGAAGAACGGTGGATCAAAGCCACTGCTGAAAACGGTACCATCAGTCTGAGAGCCCAGAGCTGGTTTGAGACCCTAAGACTTGGAGCAGAGAGCTAATTCCAGCTAGAGAACTGATAACTCCTCACTGCCAACTATTGCCCTCTAGTGGAGATTCACTCTCATTCTGGAGAAGGATATAACTATGGTCAAGCTCCAAAAATGGGCAGGAGCTTCAAATCGACTAGAATTACATGACACTTCACACTTTACAAAATTAAAGTTGGTGAATGCATCTTGTATAAAATCAGTTGGTATATCTGTGGTGGAAACAAAGAATAAAGATTGTAAATGATTTGTCAAAACAAGGGAGTTGAATGGTTTAATACGCACCAATTATATATACCCAAGCAATAACCACATAATAAATACTATTAATGTTTCAGGCAATGAGGCATAATAAAATGTATTTAAAAGACATCCTTGTAGTCTGACTATTAATTTTCAATATTTTGTTTCCTAAAGATGTGTGATAATGCAACATGCCTTTGAGAAAAGGTTTTTCATCAAAATAAATTATTTTAATAAATTATAATATCTAAAAGATATTCAGTATCAAATTTTAGAGCTTTCTACAGTGCAGCAAGTCTTGATTAATCTTGTTGGTTGCTTCTTCATCCTCTCCGTCATTCTCCTGTTGGCCCCAAGGAGCTTCAATATATGGTTGGCCCAGAATCCTGTTGAGTCATAGTAATTAATCCAGATTGTCGTTACTGTGTCTCCAGTGTTGGACACGGCACTGCAACTTCAGAGCGGCCTCTCTGATATGAGAAAGAGAAACAAATAATCTTCAATAAACCTCTTGATTAACTAGAAGATGCGCAGAGAAACTAAGTCAATCTGTGCAGCAATATGCACTATATATCTTTTTTTTTGTTTGTACTGCTTTCATGAATAATCAGGAATTAGTAGTAAGTAGATTGGAAAGGATGGCAGACTCCAAGAAGCTTTACTTGGTGATGTTCTTGCAGTTGAGCATGCGGATGGAACGCAGCTGTGGACAGCTGCGCAGTAGAAATGAAGGGGTGCAGTCAGTCAGGAGGAAACATCCACTGACGTCCAGCTCTTTCAGGAAGTGGCCAACCCTTGTTATATACTTCACCGATGTATCTGTCATCTGGTGTAACATAGGATAGTGAGTAACGGATGTACAGTTAGCCAGTGATTATTTACAAATAAACCTTAAAGGGTGATCAGAACCCAGAAACAAATCAGAGAAGCCTTGTATCGCCCTGAAAGGGTTTATGTTGCTATATGAATGACTGTCCATTATGCTACTTATTACACAGCTACTTAAAGAAATAAATGGACATAAAATAATTTCAACACAAATTTGATATAAGACGAAAGTGACTGTATTATATTATATGAGAAGGAATCAGACCACAGAGTAATCTGAGAGATATGACACTACCACAGCAATGTAGGAATTTGGTTGCCTGGAACAGCAATAAATTATAACACAGAAATCTCTGTTTGACCAATCAGATTCCATATTCCAGCTGTACAACAATAAATGTTTTTTATTACATGTATTTTCGTAGGGCTATTGATTTGACTTGTTAATTCAGAATGATTAATTATATAAAAAATATCACATAAAAAGTGATGCAATTAATCATGTCCCTGAACTGTAATATGAAATATTCCTACCATCGGAGCAACTCAAGTTTATACTCAACTCAACTTCCCTTATAATCTATCTCAAACAGATTGACGAACAGATTGTTAAATATGGAAATAAACAGTATATTGCCTTCTGAAGCCACTGTTTGTATTTTAATGCATTTTATTATAATTGCATTTAAAATATATATATATATATATATTTATAATATTTGTATAATTATTGAAATATAATTATTTAATCATTATTGAACATCAATCATTATCTTTATTGATTGGGGGGGTTAAATAAAAAATAGCAAAAGTAAATACAAAATGTCAAAAATGAGTGTTAGACTTGCTTTAGGGCATCCAGCCAGTCTGACTGTGGTAATGTTTCTGCAGAAGATGGAAAGGACTTCGATTGCCTGATCAGACAGACACACACAGTGACACACATCCAAAAGCTCCAAATGACGAGATTGTCTGCAGAACATCTGCACAGAGACCAAAATGTCACACAAACATTTTCAAAACCAAAGATCTCAGACATCATGTCATATACATTTTTTATTGAATTTAGAATGGTGTAAAAGCACATCAAACCTTTATTCCATGATCTGTTATGGAAACACACTCAGATGCAGTCAGTTTTCTAAGACTCTGGTTGGCTCCCAGGGCTGCTAGTCCCTGTGAAAGAGACTTTTTTTAATGCGATAAAATATCAACTGAAGCTGTTAATGAAACAGAATTCAATATAGGGTATAAGCAAGGTATTACCTGGTCCTGGATTTTGCATCCAGTGATGTCCAGAGAGACGAGAGAAGCACAGTTGCCCAGACTCTCAAACCCGTTATCAGAGAGATTCTCACAGAAACACACTCTCAAGTGGGTCAGATTGGTAAATCTGGAAATGAATTAAACATTTCAATTAATAATAATAATAATAATAATAGAAACATATAGTCTGAAACCAGCAGTGAAAATACCTCCATCTTGGATTTCTCTAATTTTATGCCAAATATTTAATTACAAATGATGTAATATCAGCATAACAATTTGAGTAAAAATTTACATTAAAAATTCAGTTTGATCAATGTAATGAGCTCCCCTGATCTAGATGACCTAGCAGTAGCCCTAGAACATGGGCTAAATGTGGAAAATAAATATTGAGAGCGTTTTATCACCCAGTATTTGTTAAGCCACCTTTTGCTTTAATGACAGCATGCACTCAAGTTGGCATTGAGTCTACATGTTTGTGCACAACCTCATGATCCATACTATGTCACAACCTTTCTTGGATTTTTCAAAAGTGTAAGTAAAAGCAAATAAAGAATTATTACTTAAGAGCTATTCTCCTGAGGGACAGGTCAGTCACTCTGGGGCAATAGGAAAGATCGAGCTCTCGTAATTCACCGGCACTTGATCCATCTGAGATGTAGCGGATTCCTGTATCAGACACCCTAGATCAGGCACAAAAGCACCACACATAAATGCAATGCAAACATTTCAGATAGCTTCAACTTAAGCATCAGATATATTTGATATGCATGTTAAGGATGTAACTAAATACACATCCTTTTATTTAAAACTCTAAGACATTGACAAACCCCTTGATCAGCCAACAATCCTAATATCTTGGTAGATTACTTCTAAACATTTATAGTGGTTCTGGCCCTGTGTTTGTACATTTTCTATAACTTTCCATTAGAATAAAATTCAAAAAGAACTTGCAATGACTTATCTTACTTGATACAGCCTGATATGTCTAGTTTGCACAGCTTTGATAGACTTCCTAAAGACTTCATGCTGACGTCAGTCATGCAAGAGCAGTCAGACGCGCGAACTTCATTGAGATTCAGAGAGCTTCGGCACAGGGCAACCCAGCTGCTGTCTGTCATTCGGTTGTTACCTGAAACCATAATGCACTCACTCAATGCATAACACAGTTTTTCATATTTACATTTTTTCTTAATAAAATACATAACACAGCATTAGGGTAATGCTTACTGTATGTTACTGAATGCTAACCTTCTACTTGGAACTTGGTGAGGCTGGTCACCTCTGTAATAGCTTTGAAAGCCACATCAGATATATATGGCGAGTCCAATAGGGAAATCGTAGTCAGCATATGACATTTAGGCGCTAATGCCTTTCAAAAGAAAGCAAACGAAAATAAAAAAAAACATGAATCTGTAATTAACAATGAAAATCAATTACAGTATGTTGACATTGTTCTAACCAAACTTCCAATAGATGTAATGTTGGAATATTTAGTGCACATATTGTACCTGCATACAGGCATCAGTTAGGGTGGGCAGGTCATCTAACACAATCTTTTGAAGTGAACTGCAAGCCTCAGCAACATACGCAAATCCTTGCACAGATATCTATAGTATAGAAATAGAAAATGATATACTCATATTTAAAACATTTACACTTTGCTTAATCAGTTCTTTGAGATATATTTAATTGAGTTCCATGGTACTACCCGGTTTTTTTGGACATGGTACAATGTAAATACCCTGGTTGTTTGGACCCCGTACATGTCAGCACTTAACTAACCTGAGAACAGCCAGAGAGGTCTAAATGACTAATTCTGTGGCAGCCTTTTCCTGTGGTCAGATACTGCAGACCTTTATCAGAGAAGTCCATGCAGTATGCAATACTCAGAAACCGCAGTGTCAGGCAGCACCTTCATGTTCAGACAAAACGAGTGCACAGTATGAAGTATATTTTTGTAAGAAACACATACATTTATTTAACAGTGAAAATAGAATACAAATGCTGCCTTTTACCTTGAAAGGACTCTCATGGTGTCATTGGTTATATGGGTGTAGGCCAAATTAAGATGAATGATAGAGTGGCAGACCTCTAAAATCCCCCTCATAATTTCATCCTGAGTGTTTTCAAAGAAAGCATCATTAAAATGATCATTACAGGTAGCAGAACATATTAGGGTTAGTAATCCACTTACATTCACATTTGGGCATTCACTGAGATTGAGTTCTTGTAGATTTTTGCATTGACCTTTGAAAAAACACACGCAAGATGAGTGTCAGTCACGTCCTTAATACAATTAATTAATCATCAATTAAATTCTTTCTTAAATTCAATTCAATCAAGCAAAATTAAAAAACTCAGATTAGCCCTTTAATGCATACCTCGGGTCTTTAATGACCCGGGACCTCATTCCACCCCCTGTACCTCAGGGTACATACTGGGTCATGGTATCCATTTTTTGGAGGTATACTAAAGATACACCCATGTAGTATTCCTCAACCTTTCTCTTCTGAATTGTTTAACCAAAAAAACGCAAAATATCTAAATTGATATTTTTTTTGTATAACTGCTTTATTAGCATAAGTGTATAGGGTCATTAAATACCCGAGATATGTAACAGTGTCCATTTTTCTTTAAATTCCTAAATCATATTTTTATTATTATTTCACATCTATACAATTTTACTATAACAGTATATCATTTTTTTTTTTTTTTTTTACTATATACTATACATACAAATTACTACTATATCATGATGATTTTCTGTGCAACAATGTTAAATTATACATATACATGCTAATATATATTTGTAACATATTCCGTTCAAATACTTTCAGTAACGTATTCTAAATACTTTGGATTACTTCTTCAGCACTGGTAGATATTTTCACTTGTTAGGTCAGTAACGTAGGTCAGTAACATATTCTAAATACTTTGGATTACTTCTTCAGCACTGGTAGATATTTTCACTTGTTTTGACTATAAAAACTCTGCCAGTACAGTAAGACAAAATACATATGTTAAAAATACATTCTCTGAAAAACCTAAATATCTTATGCAGTGTTGTTTCTAAAACAAGATTAATCAAATTGGTCTGGGTAGATCAGTGGTAAAAGACGCTGGCTACTACCCCAGGAGTTCGCTAGTTTGAATCCCAAGGCGTGATGAGTGACTCCAGACAGGTCTCCTAAGCAATTGGCCTGGTTGCTAGGGAGGGTAGAGTCACATGGGGTAACCTCCTCGTGGTTGCTATAATGTGGTTCTTACTCTCGGTGTGGAGCGTGGTGAGTTGAGTGTGGATGCCGCGGAGAATAACATGAAGCCTCCACAAGTGCTATGTCTCCGTGGCAACGCGAGCCATGTAACAAAATAGGCGGATTGACTATCTCAGACATGGAGGTAGCTGGGATTCATCCTCTGCCACCCGGATTGAGGCGAATCACTACGCGACCACGAGCACTTAAAAGCACAAAGGCAAATATTCCAAATTGGGAGAAAAAGGGGGAAAAAAGATTCATCAAATTGATCTTGTTTTAAGGATTTAAAAAGGGTCTTACTAGAAAAAAATAATTATGATCCAACGTGAATGTTCTTGATAAAAATATGATTGTGTCTTGTAACATGTGCATGTAAAATGTCTAGAAATAGCATTTTAACAGCGTAAAGCTGACAATTTACACAAGGTTTATTTCTCTTTCTTGTGCTCCACACTTACTTCAAACTTAATTCTCTGTTTGCTCGTATGAATGTAACACATCAAAAGAAAATATTTCACAGCTGTTCAAATGCACTTTGGATCACATCATTTATATGTATAAATATTTTCCATCTGAAAGGACTAAATATGAAATAAACAAATGACAATAAAATGCTAAATAATCGCTTCAGTAATCAAAATAATTTTTGAATGTAACTGTATTCTAATTACCAATTATTTAAATTGTAACTGTAGTGGAATACAGTTACTTTTTTTTTGTAATTTAAATACTTAATCCTGTTACATGTATTCCATTACTCCCCAACCCTGCATGCTAATTGTTACTCAAGGTGGTGCTGTTGTTTCAGTGATTGGCTTGATATACATTTGATTTTCTGATTGACCAAGAAGTAACATTAAAGTAAACTATAGCAAGTGTAATACATGAACAGTATGATATGAATACTGTCATTTCTGTGTACTACTTAAATTACTGTAAGTTGTGCATCTATTTAGACTCAAAAAGTGTCTGACCAAACAAAAACTGTATGTGTAGCTTATGTGTTATGTGTAGCTCATTATGTGTTTGACAGCCAGTTGCGTCTCATGAAATTTCAGTTTGGAAATAATGAATCCTGTTCTGTTGTTTCATCGTCTCTTTGATATATGAAAAATAAAACATAAAAATAATCACAATATATTCTATTCTATTATTTTATAATTACCATCTGGGCATTTTGTAGATCCATTTGTGATAGATATACTGTATGTGCAAAGTCGCTAAAGACCTGAGGTATTAAATAATGTTTGGTGATAGTTCGAATCCCAGGGTGTGCTGAGTGACTCCAGCCGGGTTTCCTAAGCAACCAAATTGGCCCGGTTGCTAGGGAGGGTAGAGTCACATGGGGTAACCTCCTTGTAAACTTTGTGTAATGTGGTTCGCTCTCGGTGGGGTGGGTGGTGAGTTGTGCGTGGATGCCGCGGTGGATGGCGTGAAGCCTCCACGCACGCTATAAAGAATAGGTTCCTCAAGCACTGCCTTCATTTAACACCAAGACAAGCTGATATTTCAAGATTAAAGTCAGAGCTCCAACTTCAGGCAGCACGCTGAGGTAACTTTTGTCTCTAATTCTAACGTGCTGTGTAATGACATGGACATTTTCAGGGTGATTCTGTAACTGGGCTCTTATGACATAAGTTTTTAAGTGTACATTTTTAAATCAGTGCAGAAATATATCTGTGTACTTTGTCGCACAAGTCATAAGCAGTATTTATGCATTTACTCCGTGCCCTTGCGGGGGTACTGGAAACTATCGCAGCTACTTCAGGCAGTAAGTGTACGAAATGAGAGAATTCGGTCGAGAGTGTCGGAGCTCTGGGGCTGGTGCAGAAACGTCATATATGACATTTTAAAATACTTGGGCCTTATTTGTTATTCTTATTAAATAATATATTAATACAATATATCTTCAACCTTTTGGTCATTTTTAATATATACTGTGTGTTAATATAAAGAGTAAACACATTTGATCAAATAAAGAGTACATTTTAAAATGTATCTGTATGTTTTGTCTCTCTATATGTTATTATGTTATTTTAATCCAGTAATGATTTGTCAAAAAGTATTTTACTACATTCAGCATGAAATAAAACATTGCAGGAGTGAAGGAAGCAGTAAACTTCCAGCTCATACGTCTTCCCCATGGTGGATTGTGGGAAATTAATCGTCATTGAGTGTACTTGAAATGTACACTTGAAATTAGAGTGCATTGTGGGTAAGAATGAGTGAACAAAAGTAGGGAACGAGTGGCTCACTCAGAATTCAAACACTCCTACAAAATAGCGAAAACTCGAAATAGTGCACTATATAGACACAGCGAGTGTTCCATGATCAGGGTTGGTGCCCTACGTAGGCTGCATGCTCTGCATTTAGAGAGCGGCAGTACTGCTGTACAGAACTAAAGATCTAAATATGTACGACACTGAAAACTGTAACTACACTGTAATAAAATTCCACACAGGACTTTAAAAGCTAAGAAATAGCAAAAGAAGGCATTATATTTCAGCATTATATATAATGTCCTTGTGGGACATTTTCACATTTTCACTGTAATAATTATACATTTTTCCAAACCTCTCTACTTATTGACTGTCATCATTTCTCTACCCTCATGTTGTTCCAAACCAGTGTGAGGCTTTGTATTATGTGTAACACAAAACATATTAGACAGATTGTTAGGGACTGACAGGCTCTGTCACCATTCACTTTCAAAATATATATATAAATAAAAAACATTCACAGAAAGTAAATAATGACTCAGGCAAACATCCTGTCTATTATCTCCTTATTGTGTTGCATGGAAAATCATACAGAAAGAAAATCATACAGGTTTGGAACAACATGATGGTGAATGATGACCGAATTTCCATTACGTAATAATAATAATAATAATTCTGTAGTACATGTTCAATGTGTATTATGTAATGGAATATAGGGGAGTTAACGTCTATTATGTAATTTGTGAAAGTAACGAGTTACTCACTACTTGAGTACTCTTTTAATTGGATACTTTCTTACTCTTACTCAAGTAATTATTTATGTTTGTACTTTTACTTCTACTTGAGTAATTATGTTTTTGAAGTAATTGTACTTTTACTTGAGGACAGTTTTTGCCTACTCTACCCACCTATGCGCACAACTCATCATGCGCCCCACCAAGAGCGAGAACCGCATTATAGCAACCACGAGGAGGTTAACCCAATGTGACTACCCACCCTAGCAACCGGGCCAACTGGTTGCTTAGGAAGCCTTATTGGAGTCACTGGATTGAACTTGCCCTTCAGGTGTGGTAGTCAGTGTCTTTACTTGCTGAGCTATGCAGGCCCCCTGTTAAATGCATCTTAATATTTTTGATTACATGGTAAATATATGCAATTTGAAGTCTGATCAGAGAAAATGTACTTATGCATCTCAAACTTGACCCTTCCACCATGGTGCAAGTGCACAAGTTAATCGATGTCACAAAGACACGATGTGCCTGTAGTATTCTTCCCACAGTCTTATCTGTGATCCAGCTGCTCTCAGGGGACAGATTGATCTGTGATAGGAAATACAGCATCTCAAATGTTATACTGGCTACACAGCAGCTAAATTCTAAGAGTGTTTAAGAGAGCTGCATTGACCTTTGTCCACAGTGAGCTGATCTGAGTGATCGCTTTCCATGAACGACACACCTGAGCACATTTCAGGAGGTCACCCACACCTAAACTTTGGAAGATCTGTGCCAAACAACAATTTATTAAAATCACTGCTCTCAAAAATGCTGCTGTTATCAAGATATGCATATTTCCATTTTTTATTCAAATGAAATGACTTAGCAAGCACAACTAATTACATTGTTGACAATGATTGAATGGTAACATCAAATATACCTTAAGAGATAGCTTGCTAGGCAGCAGTGATAGTCTGTCCTGTCCATGGCCCTGTGGTATGTCTGAGTTCTGATTTTCTTGCATATGTCTATCTAGGTTCTATATAGGCAAACATACACACAAACAACATTATTGTTAAAAAAATAAAAAAAGCCTGATGAATGTACTAATATATCTGCACTGTGATTGACTGATTTTAACACGTTTTATTTGAAAAATACCCTAAAGTACGCCCTTGTTCGTTTAGTGTCCCGCACAATGTGACGCCAAGCTGTGAAGGTGTTTCTGCACTGGGCAGAATCCTGAACTCTCTGCAGTTTCCTCACAGCATCTGGTCAAAATAGATGATGCTTTAATGTGTTACATATTTAACAGACAGCAAGTTCAGTAAAGCCTCTAAATATACCTACTTTGAATTAAATGCAACCCCATATATATATATGTATGTGTGTGTGTGTGTGTGTGTGTGTGTGTGTGGGCTTGTTTATGTGGTTTATGAGAAAAAATTTTTAGGTTACAAATTAGTAATTACAAGGGTATTATGCTATAAATGTGGTTTATGAGGACATTTCTATTGTCCCCATAATTCAAATCGCTTAAAAATCATACTAAACAATGTTTTATTGAAAATGTAAAAATGCAGAAAGTTTTTTGTGAGGGTTAGGTTTAGGGGTAGGGTTAGGGTTAGGGTATAGAATCTATAGTTTGTACAGAATAAAAATCATTATGTCTATGGAGAGTCCTCATAAGGATAGCTGCACCAACATGTGTGTGTGTGTGTGTGTGTGTGTGTGTGTGTGTGTGTGTGTGTGTGTGTGTGTGTGTGTGTGTGTGTGTGTGTGTGTGTGTGTGTGTGTATGTATATATATATTTATTAGGGCTGTCAATCGATGAACATTTTTAATCGAATTAATTACATGGTGTCCCGATTCATTAATTGCAATTAATCGCATATTAATTAACAAGCCCCTCATATAAAAAACATTCTATATATAACGATGAAATATAATTATACATAGTTATCTTTAAATATTTAAAAAATTATAATATATTAGGGCTGTCAATTTAATGTGTTAATTCAGTGCAATTAATTTGATTAAAAATAACGCATTAAAAAATTTACGCAATTAATCGCAGTGCCCCCAGACCGTAATAAGGAAGATTCCTGAGAAATGCAAGCTTGTAGTACCACCAGTTTACTCCAGAGGGCATTAAGTGAAACCTCAGCTTTATGGGCAACCCGCAGTTTATACAGTGAACAAAACAACCCTTCAGCAGACAGCATAACACGAACATGTATTACGTTCTTGCGTTCAAAACACTTGGAGCGCAAATTCAACTAAGAGATCTCAAGATGTGTTCTAAGTATTAAACTATATTTAACTTGACACAGTGACCTAAAATTGTATGTTTATGATGCAATGCACCCGAGATGCTACACAAGAATGTCTGATGCAGGTTTACATTGACAGGTCCTTAAACAAGCCCTTGTAATAAATCTCTAACTGATTGACAAATTCACTTGCAAAATGGATTGCTGTGAACTGTATGCCAATGATTGACTTATTGTCAATAGTATGGTAGTAAACAATACATTGTATTCTAAAGCCGCTTTTTGTATTGTCTTATTAATGATTAACTCTTCTGCTACAAGAATGTAAGAATCTGAATATTTTTTATTTTATATATATTGTGATGAGGCAGGCAAAGAATGGGATCTAAGTGCAGCTTTAATAAAACAAAAGATGAACAAGGTAACTCAGCATATACCAAAAAAGCAGGAAACCAGGCACAGAGCATGACAACACATGTGAGAACTGACAAACTAACTGGGGGAAACAAGGGCTTAAATATACAAGGGAACAAGGAACACCTGTGGAAACAATCAGGGGAAAACCAATCATAAAATTAAACTACAAAAGGACTACAAAAACTAAAAGGAACTAAACAAGATACATAAAAGCACAAACAAAAGACAACAGGGAATATGTGACAGCCCCCTTAAGGAGCGGATTCCAGACGCTCCAAAAAAACTTTAAAAAAAAGAAAAAGAAAATTGTCCATGGAGTGTAGGGGAAAACATGTGGTTCAGGGGGGCACAAGGGGCATGCAGGCAGTTCAAGGGGCACAAGGGGAGCAGAGGAACAAGGCAAGGTCAGGGAGCAGATCAGGCGGATGGCCAGGAGACCTAGGAGACCAGAGCAGATCAGGCGGACGGCCTGGAGACCAGATCAGGTGGATGGCCAAGAGACCAGAGCTGATCAGGCAGATGGCCAGGAGACCAGAGCAGATCCGGGGGACGGCCAGGAGACCAAGGAGATGACCTCAAGGTGGGGACCGGGTCAGGAGGTCTGGGAGGTGGCCGTAGGAAAGGGACTGTGTCAGGCGGCCTGGGAGGTAGCTGTAGGACAGGGACAGGCAACCTGGGAGGTGGCCGCAGGGCCGAGAGAGGTTCAGGAGGCCTGGGAGGTTGCCGCAGGGCCGAGAGATGGTCAGGAGGCCTGGGAGGCTCTGCCCTCAGAGTCTTCCACGGCTCCGCCCCCAGAGTATTCCACTTTCCACGGCTCTGCCCGCTCCCCCAGAGATTGCTCCTCCCGCAGCTCCGCCCGCTCCCCCAGAGACTGTTCCTCCCGTGGCTCCGCCCACTCCCCCAGAGACTCCTCCTTCAGCGGTTAATCATAAAATGAAACTACAAAGGACTACAAAATCTAACAGGAAAGAGGAACTAAACAAGAATTTCAACATAAAAGCACAAAAACAAAAGACAACAGGGAATATGTGACATTCACACAGTATATAATATAATTTTTTTATATTTGAAGATAACCATGTATAATTATTTCATCGTTATATATTGAATTATTGTTATATGAGGGGCTTTCTCAGTAAATATTTGTATATGCGATTAATCAGGACACCGTGTAATTAATTTGATTAAAAATTGTAATCGATTGACAGAACTAAAATAAATAAGTAAATATATATATATATATATATATATATATATATATATATATATATATATATATATATATATATATATATATGTGTACCACCATATTATTGATCATAAGCCAATCATTGGCATACAGTTCACAGCAATCCATTTCGCAAGTGAATTTGTCAATCCGTTCGAGATTTATTATGAGGGCTTGTTTAAGGACCCGTCAATGTACACCTGTGTCAGACATGCTTGTGTAGCGTCTCGGGTGCGTTGCGTCATAAACATAAAATTTTTAGGTCACTGTATCAAGTTAAATATAGTTTAATTCTTAGAACACATCTTGAGATCCCTTAGTTCGAATTTGCGCTCCATCAAGTGTTTTGAATGCAGGAACGTAATGTATGTTTGTGTTGTGCTGCCTGCTGTTGTTTTGTTCACTGTATAAACTGCACATTGCCCATACAGCTGAAGTTTCACTTAATGCTCTCTGGAGTAAACAGGTTGTACTACAAGCTTGCATTTCTCAGGAATCTTCCTTATTACGGTCCGGGGCACTGCGATTAATTGCATAAATTTTTTTACCGCTTATTTTTTATAAAAGTAAATCGCACTGAATTAACGCGTTAAATTGACAGATATATATATGATATATATATATATATATATATATCATTGACACTGTTTTGGCGGCACGAGTGTGACCTACACAATATTAGGCAGGTGGTTTTAAAGTTGTGGCTGATTGGTGTATATACAAAACCAACAATAATTAATATATACATACATACACCAATCAGCCACAACATTTGAAACCACCTGCCTAATATTGTGTAGGTCCCAGATGCCCAGGTGCCCTATGTGCCAGTTTGAGGATTTCTGTTACTGCTGATATACTTTGTTAAAAAAAAAAACATCCAGTAAGTGGCAGTTCTGCAGATGGAAATGTCTTGTTGATGAAAGAGGTCAACAGAGAATGGCCAGACTGTTATATATAATGGCCAGACTCAAACTGATAATGTCTACGCTAACTACGATAACCGCTCTGTACAATTATGGTGAGAAGAATAGCATCTCAGAATGCTATTCTATGAAGCGGGTTGGCGCCGTTTTGTCGGCACGAGGGGGACCAACACAATATTAGGGAGGTGGTTTTAATGTTGTGGGTGATCGGTGTGTATATATATATATATATATATATATATATATATATATATATATATATATATATGAGTACCATTCTGCCTCTGTTTGCGAATCCGAACCCACACAGTCCACTTGATGAAAGTCACTCTTATCCCTCTCTGTGTGTGATACAGCTCAGCCTCTTCAATACTCTCTAGGAGACTGGTATCCTTCATTTTCTTGTTCAAAATATAACTCTTCCAACCCCTTTAACAGGATTACAGTCAGACATTAATGTAGTTGACATACAGGCCCAGAGTTTCAGTATCCAAAGCTACAGACTTCTTTTTGTGACTTTTTTGAAGATATAACATCCAATTATTTTGACACTCACGTGAAATACTTTTTGGTCAGGTTATTTCGATAACAGGAGTATGCTTTCTCCAACATATGTGAGAGACACTGTGAGAGAGGGAAAACACATAAATGAGAAATTAATGAATCCACTCAGAATAAAGAATATAAACAGAATGGTTTACCAGGCAGTCTTCTTGATGTCCAAAAATATCACACACAAGACCTCCTGCCAATGACGAGACTTGTTTGTCTTTGTCAATGAATGTGTGCCTGTAAAAATCAGAATCAAATAACATTTTATAGATTTTCACAATTCCTGACATTTAATCATAGAAAGATTCCCTGTCTTAGGTCAGTTAGGATCACTACTTTATTTTATAAATGTGAAATGTCAGAATAATAGTAAAGAGAATGATTTATTTCAGCTTTTATTTCTTTCATTGCATTTCCAGTGGGTAAGAAGTTTACATACACTTTGTTAGTATTTGGTTGCATTGCCTTTAAATTGTTTAACTTGGGTCAAACCTTTTGGGTTTCCTTCCACAAGCTTCTCACAATAAGTAGCTGCAATTTTATATGATATATTGTATTATAATATTATAATATAAAAACAGTGCTGGGTGGATTACTTTGTACATGTACTGATTACAGATTACATGACAAAAAAAATCAATCAGTAAAGTAATCTCTTAGATTATATTTTGGGGTAATCTAATCTAATTACTTTTGAATATCTTTTAACCAAATTCTATTATATGTCACATGCATTTGAGTAAGATAATAATTTTAACATAAAAGAGAAAGAAAATGTATTCAATTAATTATTACAAACAAAAAGACCCTGCACAAGAGCTCCTTAAGACATTTTAAAAAGTGCATTAAACATTACATGAATGAAATAAACATTAAATCTAACAGCAATGACAGTGCATGACCAATTCAAAACAATTAGACATCAAGTTCATCAAGAAGTTAAGTGCATAAAACACTAGCAATATTACAAACAAAATCAATATAAAACAATCACATAATAAACAAATAAAGGGAATGATTAGGATGATCACTACATTTTTAACAATTTACTGCCACTTGTTAATATGTAATCATGTAATCTACAAAAACTGTAGTCCGATTACAAATATTTTAGAAATTGATTTTGAAATCTGATTACATAATACAGATTACATGTAATCTGTTACTACCAAGCAATGTATGTAAGTATGATATAAGTATTATATTATTATATAAGTATAATATACTTATTATATATATAGTATTTTAAACATTCAAGCATTGCAAATAAATTGCAGAATTTAGCTAAATTAGCTGCAAAAATAAAGGGCATCTTGTGAAGCACTTGCTTCTGTTTCACACATGACAATAAAAGACTGAGCACAAGCTGGTCCTGAATAAATGCATGTGCACAATTTTATGTTTTACTCTGTGCTTGTGCATTATGGGATTTAAATGTATCCAAGTGGCTGGAGTGTTTCAACTACGTTTGCCAAAATTCATTCAGATCCATTTAATGATTCAGTGACCATTTCTGGTGATGCCTGTAGGTGGTGACAAATGAGTGTCTTGTGTGAAATTATTTAGTCACTGAATCAATGAAAAGAAAATTGTAATACTTTAGTGCAGCCGATAATTAACTCTCATTTGTGTATTCCTCATCTCTAGATTAGATCATTCATTTAGATCAACACCAATGCCGATAAAAAACATGGATAAATGAGCATTGTTGAAAGCAACTGTGTAGTAATGAACAGAGATGCGTTGATTAGACTGTCTGACTGATGCATATTATGTAAGGGTTGTTTTGGCTCATGAAACTCTCCTGTGATTGGCTGGATGGTTGCTCAATCAATTAAATGCAAATAATACTGTATACAAATCCAGCATTTGGACTCAGTATGGGTTTAGCTTGAAAAAGTGTGGGAGACTGAATCAACTTTCACATCATTTTAAAGAGTACCTTTTAACTACGCCCTTGGAGTATTTTAACATTCAAGGTTTGGCCCAATTTTCTTACATTGTAAATACCTCAATCTTACCCAGATTTTTGTCTTCAAAGAAAAGGAGACAAATTTAAATGAATTTTTGTGATAATCAACATTGTAACACAAATGCTGAATATTCCATTAAAACGTCTGTAGAATCCTATAAAAATGGGTTTACATGAGGAACCATTTATATATGTCAAAAAAAATATACAAAGACTTAAATACCAGTAAATCTCAAAATCTTGATCCTCCAGAATTGCTCGAATCTTCTCCTCTATAAAGTGCAGAGGATCTTCAGGGCATGAGACACATAACCCAGCAAGTAAAGCCTGTTTGAAAACCAAATAAATAAATAAGCAGAAAAATATATCTTCGTTGAAATCACCCTAAATTAATATGATCTTATTATTATCATAAGCACCTTTAATACATTTCTGAAATGTCAGTTTGTTAACATAAACCTGAAAACATCACAGTTTTTATGTCAATAGATGATAAATAACTCATTTGTATTCAGTTTCACGGCTGCCCAATGTTGTCAAAAGACTTGACTAATTCATACATTATAAGCTAAACACCTTGTAAATCTGAGGAAGTGAATGTTTAATCATGTAGTCTCTTAAGATTGGATCTGCATCTTGTAAAGAAGTCATCATGGCAGCGATGGTTTAATGAAATGGTTGTTTTAAAGCACTGCAGTCAGTCAATACAAAATCGATCTCTGACACGCCTTTAGTTTCTGTCAATAGTTACATTCATGTTGCTTAGTAACCAATATGGTTGGTCATCAGAGATAATCCCAGGTGTGCTAGATTTTTTGGTTTTATTTATATTGTAATTCCTTACTTTCAAATTCGAATTACAATTATGTATCCTATGTTCTGTATTAATTAAATTCAAATTCAATTTCTAATTCGAACTAAATTCGAAATGTAATACACTTTCTAAAACTCAGTTTACACAACCCTATATAACGTATTAGCTCTAGTGATTGGCAACAAGCTTAAACTCCGTGAAAGCTTTTGGTCGGCCACTAATGCAATAGACAACGTCAGGTGGCATCGTGCTAGTAAAACAGTCAGCGACGAGGATGTTCGGAGACAGAAAGCGTCGTTATTTATCCTGTTGGCGAAGAACTGTGTTTTAACATTCATATATGAAATCTGCGCATATCGCAGAATGGGAGATGAAAATGTCATAGCCCGGCTCGGCAGCATGAAGGCTTTGTTGGGGATTGTAGCGGGCGCTGGGGCTTCATATGGCATTTATAAACTAGTGTTTGGTCGTGTTGCAGATGGAGGAAACAGACGAAAGTCTAAACGTGTGACTGTACAGCCTGGGAGTTTGATGGCCAAAGTGTCTGGATTTAAAGTGGTCGGCAAAACTGACCATCTGGATTCATCTGCAAATACAGAATCGAGTAAGTGACAGTCAAATGGAGAAGACGTTACTTGATGGCTTACCAAAGTAAATAATGGGGATGTATAGGATGTTTGGAATCTGGACTGCCAACTCTGTACTTATCTTTGTAACATTGGTAATATATATTTAATTTAGCCTATATTTGATAATATATATAAATATATAAATAAATAAATATATATATGTATGTATATTGCATTGATTAAAATTAAATTCAACTTTATTTTGGTGTCCTAGGATTCTCATCAACCCAGAAGATAAATTTGAGCTAGTGTATGTTGTGTTGGCTTTTTACTAGGTGGCATTCACTCAAAATCTGCTACCAGCTTGGAGCCTCGACATCTCAGTATACTTCTCTCCCTGCTGCAGAGCAGCCCTGACCCTGAGGAGAGGAGGAAAGTTCTTGTAACGTTAGGAAATGCTGCTGCCTTCACAGTAAACCAGGTCATCTAATAATTGTTTGCATGATAAAGACAATAATTTAAATCAGTCATGGTGTTGAAGTGTTAAATGCTTTCAATTCACTATATTAACAAAAATGTTACTCCTTTCCTCATCATTAGGATCTTCTGCGAGAATTTGGAGGTCTTCACATTGTAGCCAGCTTCCTTTCAGATCCTTCAGCTGAGGTTAGGGTGCAGACTCTAAATGCACTGAACAACTTAAGCATGAACATCTGTAATCAAGAGCAGCTAAAGGTATTGCTTCATTCATGTGACATTTTTCTTGTTCTCCCATGTGCATGGGCATAGGCACAATATGAAAAGTGGATAGGGCCCATTTTTGTTTGGTGCCCTATTGTTACAATTATCTCTGTTGTTGTTTAGGTATATGTCCCTTCAGTGATGCAGTTGATTGAGATGTCACCGGTGAACTCAGACCTTCAGCTGGCAGCACTGAGATTGCTTACTAACCTGTCAATCACTGATAATCATCAGCATCTGATGAAGAACTCAATCACCCTCCTCCTGTCGCTGCTCGTAGTGAGCAATGATATCCTACAGGTAATTTTGAAGTAATATTTTGGATTATGTTTGTTAAAGGAATAGTCTAATAGAAAACTCTCATCACTTACTCACACTCATGCCATCCCAGATGTTTATGACTTTTTTCTTCTTCTGCGGAACTCAAATGAAGATTGTTAGAAGAATATCTCTGTTCTGTAAGTCAATAAAATGCAAGTGAATGGTGATAAGAACTTTGAAGCTCCAAAAAGCACAATAATCTAGACACTAGTGGTTAAATGCATGTCTTCAGTAGTGATATGATAGGTGTGGGTGAGAAACAGATCAATATTGAAGTCCTTTTTTACTGTAAACTTACACTTCCACATTTTTCTTTTTTGTTTTTTGCAATATGCACAAGTGCATATCACCACCTACAGTTTGGTGCTTGTCAAAGGTGGAAGTTTATAGTTAAAAAGGAATTAAAGGAATAGTTCACCCAAAAATGAAAATTATCTAATTTACTCACCCTCATGGCATTCCAGCTGTGTATGACTTTCTTCCTTCTGCAGAACACAAATTATGATTTTTAAAAGAATATCTCAGCTCTGTAGGTCCATAAGTGAATGGGTGCCAAAATGTTGATGCTCTGAAAAGCACATGGCATCATAAAAGTAATCCATATGACTCCAATGGTTTAATCCAGGGGTCGGCAACCTATGGCACGCATGCCAATGCTGGCAGGGTGGAGGGGTAATCACTGGCATGCCAGCAATGGCGAGAGAGGTGTAGACTATATTATTTATATAAATTCTGCACCTGCATTTCAATCTAGATCTTGATGTAATCCATCCTCATGATCACACAGCATTTTTAATTATTAAATATTGATCTGCTTCTCACACACACCTAACATATAATTTCTGAAGACATGGATTTAAAAATATGTCATATGGATTGCTTTAATGCTGACAAGTGACGAGCTTAAAAAATTAATTTGCATTGTAAGGACCAAAAGAGATGAGATATTCTTCTAAAAAAATCTTTGATTGTGTTCAGCAGAAGAAAGTAAGTCGTACACATATGGGATGACATGAGGCTGAAAGAATGATGAGAGAATGTTTGTTTTTGGATGAACTATCCCTTTAAATATTGATCTGTTGGTCACCCACACCAATAACATTCCTTCAGAAGACATGGATTTAACCACTGGACTCTTATGGATTACTATTATGCTGCCTTATGTGCTTTTTGGAGCTTTACATTTCCGGCCACCATTCACTTGCAGTGTGAGGACCTACAGAGCTGAGGTATTCTTTTTAAAAATCTTCATTTGTGTTCTGCAGAAGAAGGAAAGTCACATACATCTGGGATGACATGAGAGTGAGTAAATTATGAGAACATTTTCATCTTTGGGTGAACTATTCCTTTAAACCGGTCTGTCTGAATCACGAACCTGGTCAAAAGAATGTTCTGTTTTCCACAATCAAATGAAACCATGAAAAATTATCTTTTGCATATAGAAAATGAAGCTTTTTTTTTTTAACCTTGTGACATTATTTTCATGACAATCTTTACCCTCCAATTCTCACTACGGCAGTGCAAAAAAGATATTCAGTTTGATATTCTCATTATTTCAATGTGACGAGTCATATATTTAAATTGTAAAGTGTTTATACATCATAGCAGTACTCCCTTGGCACTGCCTTTCATTCTTACAGATTTTAAATAAAAAATAAATACAAATCATGTAAACAAAACAACTTTTACGGTAGTGAGAATAATCATTAAAAACACTGGGAATAGTACAAATTATAAATCTCCAGTTGTGTGACCGTAATGAAAATTGGGGGTAAAATGTGCTCAAGTGTCCTGAAAATAATGTTACTTTGCATTGATTTGGAGGTAAATATGACCAGGACATTTTCATGCAAATCACCCAGATGTTTTAGAATGCTTGCACTGTTCATCTTTTCTTGCAGATCCAGGTCTTAAAGGTACTAGTTAATCTTTCCTCTAATCCAGATTTGATGGATGATATTGTACAAAGCCAGGTGAGTAAACTTGTCTCTTTCGGAATTGGTATTTTCTTCAGTTTTTCTTTGAGTTGTGTAAGATCCATTGCATTTGGTTTCAGGAACTATTCTGTCTTAGTCATCATATCAGTATAATATGAGTATAAATAGATACAGTACTATAAATAATTGCCTTGGTTGCTATGTGTCCTAGTTTGTGTCATTGCCTGCTGTTGATTCCATACATCTGTTTTTAAAATCACTTTTCATTATGATGACGACAAAGGGTTTAGTACTTTTCCTTTATAGTTTCAGTCATATATGTGTGGAAAAAAAACCTGCTGTTGATTCTTTACAAAAATTAACATTCTATTGAAACTGTAATAGCAAGGGCTTGGGATGACATGAGAGTGATTAAATAATGACATCTTTTTTATCTTTGATTATACTTTTCCTTTAAATCTGTGTTCACAGGCTCCAGCATCTTTGATTTTTTTGTTTGATGGCTGCACAAGCACCGCCGTTCTTATACGCCTGTTATATTTTGTGGGCAACCTGCGGGCATGGAGACCCTCTGCACAGGTAGCAGAAGCTCTGAGGAGGAGACAGGACTCTCTATACTGTGTTCTACTGGACAGCTCCTCTCAGCTTCACCGCTGGCTGCCCCTGTTGCTCTCCCACCCAGATGAGGAGGTGAAGACACAAGTGGCCAGACTCCTTGCATAAGCTCCAGGCTTCCCTTTGCCTTCACCTGCCAGGCACTGGATGTACCTTATAGATTTTCACCCTCTACACTTGTTCTTCTATGTATAGAAGGTGACACAAGCTTGTTTTCCTATCTTAATTTCCTTAGAGGAAGAGGGTGCTACCTACAGTTTGCATCTGTTATGGCCACTAGTACCTTCTAAAAATGATGTTTTAAAAAAAAAAAAAAATAGACAGGATATGTAAGTTGTAATACAGACTACAACTTACTCCCTCAGGCATTTTGAGAAATGTTTGTTGGCATTTGTGAACCCTGTACATTCTCCCTCTTGGAGACCCTTTAAAACATCTCCACTGCCAAATGTTTACTTGTCAAGTGAATGAATATTACAAGCTTGCAGGTATTTTCTCTTGTCACACTAAGTGCTTTGGATATCCAAACTAGTAGTGGAAAGGACTTGCCTATATTCGGAATTGTTTTGAATATGTCTTTTAAAACAAGTATTACTTCTTTGCTGCACAATATAAGAGAAGTTTACCATTGAAGGAGGAAATTTGTTCAGTTAACACTGATGTTAAAGGAATAGTTCACCTAAAAATTAATTCTCTTATCATTTACCCATACTTATGCCATCCCAGATGTGTATGATTTTCTTATGCAGAACACAGAGATTTTTAGAAGAACATTGCAGCTCTGTTGGTCCATCTAAGTGAATGATGGCCAGAACTTGGAAGCTCCAAAAAGCACAAAGGCAGCATAAAAGTAATCTATAAGACTCCAGTGGTTTAATCTATGTCTTCTGAAACGATCCAAATTGTTTTGGTTGAGAACAGACAAAAATATATCTCTTTAATCACTATAAATGTTGACATCAGCAGTGTCCTTGGTAATCATGCTTTCAAGCTTGATTACACTTCCTAGCACAAACTAGTGCTCTGCAAATGGTCATACACTAGGAAGTGTTATCAAGCTTGAAATCATGATCATGCCTAGAGACTGCAATGGCAAAATGTATAATAAAAAAGTAGTTTATATATTTTGGTCTTCTCATCCAAAAGCGATTTGATCGCTTCTGAAAATATGGATTAAACAACTGGAGTCAACTCTATTATTTTTATGCTGCCTTTATTTGCTTTTAATAGCTTCAAAGTTTTGGTCACCATTTAATTAGATTGTGAGGACATACAGAGCAGAAATAATCTTTGAAAATCTTAATTTGTGTTTGCAGAAGAAAGAACATAGACATCCGGGATGGCATGAGGGTGATTAAATGACGAGAGAATTTTCATTTTTGGTGAACTATCCCTTTAATGGCCCAGGTAGCCTATAATCTATGCATGGTAATGAAATTGATAGTTCAGTGACTTTGTTTTCTGATTTGTGTTGATGATTTGACAAGTTTCATTGATTTTTATTACATATTGTAAGCAAGTACAAAGCTAATTGTTTCTTCACAGTGGAATCATTGCAGTTATAACATTGAAGTTTACAGCTCAGAACTGGCTGGGCGAAATGAGTGTCTGGGTCTTTGAATTATAACTTATTTTGAAATGCTTTGTCCCCAAATTAAAATGTGAAAATAAATATCTGAGTCCTTTTTTAAGTGTACCTCATTTTCATTCCCGCCAAAAATCAATATGGCGCCACTCTGGATTTTTTTTTATTATTATTTATTTAGGCCTACAAATTAAACAATTTATAATATCAATATAAAAAGTTTTTTTTTTTTTTTTTATATAAAGACAATACAAAAATTTAAGGGTTTCAATACAAACAGCACTATGCTAAATTATACAAATTAACGATCTTTACGTATCTTTGGGCTTTACTATTTTGCTACTCTTTATTCTGAATTATATTGATTCTGTACAGGAGACACACTGCAGGTCTACAAATTGACATTTGTATGGAATGCAGACTCGTGCTCTTGAATCACTGTAGTTTCAGTGAACTAACTTTCCCATAAGTCTTTAGCGCGATCTAAGTGCGTTTGAATCGCGGGTTACTACTGAAGAGTTGGCAATGGCATTCGAAACTGGAATGGCGGGACAGAATGTGCTGAAATGACAACGAATACTGAGACGAGAAGAAAGGTACTCTGCGGAGTCTCAGAAAAACAATAGAACAACAACAAGAAAGCCAGACATTGCCCTTAAACGTGTCCTGCTGTAAACAAACTAAATGAAAGCAGCCCTATTCAATGTGCTCCTATTGCAATTCTACTACAGCTTGCAATAAGAGTGTAGCTCCGGTGTCTAGTCATTCAGTCACCTTTCTTGTTTAAATTAATTCGGATTCTTGCCATATGCAACACAATATCATGTCATACAAAAGGTTTCCTTTTAATGCATTTGCATTCAGTCAGTAGTCTGTTGCGAAATAAACGTCCCTTTTTTCAGAACACTGTATTTTAAAGATAATTTTGTAAAAATCCAAATAACTTTTCAGATCTTTATTGTAAAGGGTTTAAACAATGTTTTCCATGCTTGTTCAATGAACCATAAACAATTAATGAACATGCACCTGTGGAACAGTTGTTAAGAACAGAGGTAGGCAATTAAGGTCACAGTTATAAAAACTTAGGACACTAAAGAGATCTTTCTACTGACTCTGAAAAACACCAAAAGAAAGGTTCCCAGGGTCTCTCCTCATCTGCGTGAACATGTCTTACGCCCGTTTCACACATACTCCGTGTGCAGTGTGGTACGTATGCGGTGCGTATACGGTACAGGAGCAGCACGTGCTATAGTGCTTTCACATATGCTGCGTTTGCAGTGCGCTACTGATCCGCAGTTTCTGTGTGCTACAAAATCAAAAATGTGTAAGGAATTTTGATTTTAAATACAAACGTTAACTTTGAGATTGTTTAAGGCATTGAAACCGTATGAAAATATGTGATTCTTTGTTTTACATGTAGTTCGAGTTGTTGACAGAAGAAAAGCTATCGCGCTATATCTGTTGCTAAGGAGGAGAATAATGAAACGCATTTGGGTTCACTCTGTCTTTTTTTTTTTTAGGGTAAAAAAATCATATATGATGGCATTTTGCAACTTTTGGGACTATAATCATACTTTTTTGTTTTTCTTGGTCCTGTAATTTAGTAACTGTAGAATACATTAACTGTAATTATGCGTATATGATGAAATTATTACAGTTTCTTGACAGTCTATGTCTATTTTAATGTGAACAATGCACTGCCACTTTAATTCAGTGCGGTGCAGCACAGCAAAAATAGACTCTGTGCGTAAACGATCGCTGCACTGCTGTATACGTACCGCAACTGAAACGGATCGACGGACTGCATCCGCGTGCAGTGTAAAAGCTCTAACCTGTTAACATGGGTACGGAAAAAAATACGCACCGCATACACACTGCAAACTGAGTATGTGTGAAACGGGCGTTAGGCATGCTGCATGGAGGAATGAGGACTGCAGATGTGGCCAGGGCAATAAATGTCAATGCCCGTACTGTTACACGTCTAAGACAGGGAGACAGGAATGTCAGTATTCTACCATGGCCAGCAAAGAGCTCGAATCTAAATCCCATTGAGCACATCTGGGACCCGTTGGATTGGAGGGTGAGGGCTAGGGCCATCCCCCCAGAAATGTCTGGGAACTTACAAGTGCCTTGGTAGAAGATTGGGGTAACATCTCACAGCAAGAACTGGCAAATCTTGAGCAGTCCATGAGGAGGAGATCCACTGCAGTACTTAATGCAGCTGGTGGCCACACCAGATACTGACTGTTACTTTTTTTATGTAACATTAAAGCAGTTGAAAGTGAGAGGACGTTTTTTTTTTTGCTGAGTTTAGTTCTGAAACCCCCTGAGACCTCATCAGTCCACACTTCCACAATTATTGTTCACAATTTCCTGTCGGTGGTTTCATGTCTTTGGCTATATCTGAATTAATGTGAAAATACTTGATGACATTGAATTAATGTAAAAAAAAATTATAAAAAAAACGGGCTTACCAAGTGTTATTTCTCTGGCAGGGTTTTTGCAAGAAGATTCCTAATGGGATATCTTTGTCGTCTATATCACGAAATTAGGTTTTGAAAAATTACTATTAAACAGAATTCAGTATAGCACAGCAGAGTTTGTATTAAAGGTGCACTCAGTCATTTTTTCTTCAAAGAAACATTAACCCCAAAAGAAATTAATTTAATTTTGAAGCATATGTATTTAATCATGACTACACGAGATAAAGACTCCAGTCATATTAGTAACCTTATAAAAGTGTGTTAAATCTACATTGAAAGGGTCCCCTCATGGGGGCTACCATGTAAAGATCACATGACTAGCCAAATGCTGTACTACTCGCTTGATCTCAGTAACTATCCTGTTACTGAACACTTTCATGGATTAAATTAATCATGGCTGTCTGTGAATAGTACATTTCTAAAATGGCATCGGTAACTAAAAACTATTGCATTTGAATGAGGTGGACCGCTTTGCCTTTGAGTATACCCTTCTGACCACGAAAAAACTTAAGGACCAGGTATACTTCGTTTTTGTGTGTTCCAGATAGTTCACACTTGACAGACCACACTACCATTGCTTCTATTCTCTTCTGACTGAGCGAATATGAATGCGTTTGACGCATGCCCACTACAACGTCTTTGTGAAAGTCTTAGTACTCTCAATTTCAGGCACATGCATCAGCGAAGCGGACAGCCGAGGACTGCGTGTGCGGATCAAGAAAATCTAGGTTGCGCACGGTCAATCCACGTGGGTGTGCTGTTGACGCAATTTGTGACACACATACTGTGCGTGGGGCGATCAGCAATGCGGACACCTGAAGTATACTTTGGCCTTTTAATGTGCCAAGCAATTGCAAACGGTCTACAGTTAGGAAAATCATTTTATAAAAGCAATAAGCCTCTCGAGTCTGTGGCCTTAGGCCCAGGTATACTTTACTTTGTGCGTTCCGTTCTGACTCATGCACGGATGTGTGCACAAAGCTTTGAAAATATACCTCACGCAATGAGCGAATGGATGCGTTCGACACATGCGCAGTACAATCACTTTGTTATACGCTACAAGACGTTAGCGGGCATCATTAAGTTGTGTAATTTACAGGACATCCGCACTGAAGGATAAAGAAGAAGAAAAACTGGGGGCCTGGGTAGCTCAGTGAGTAAAGATGCTGACTACCACCTCTGGAGTTCATGAGTTTGAATCCCAGGGCGTGCTGAGTGACTCCAGCCACGTCTCCTAAGCAAACCAATTTGGCCCGGTTGCTAGGGAGGGTAGAGTCACATGGTAACCTATCCTCCTCGTGGTCACTATAATGTGGTTCCCGTTCTCGGTGGGGGCCAGCCGTGGAGAATGGTGTGAAGCCTCCACATGCGCTATTTAAACCACGTGATAAGGTGCGTGGATTGACAGTCTCAGATGCGGAGGCAACTGAGATTCGTCCTCTGCCACCCGCCACAAGTCACTACGCCACCACGAGGACTTAGAGTGTATTGAGAATTTATTGTGAATTGGACATTCCAAATTGGGGAGAAAAGAAAACTGAGGATCCGCCATTAGAGGAAGCATGATCAACAAAACGATGGAGAAGGATATGTTCTTTGACTACTGCTTGACAATACATCCCAACTGTGTGTATTGCCACCTAGTGGACTCTTCTATCTCATAAGTCAGCCTTGCGCAATGCACTTTTGTATGCGCACAGTCCACACAGACAGGAAAATGTGGATGCATACTTACAATCCTGATGACGGAAATTGTGTCATGCTAAAAGTCACAGATCACGGACAGGTGAAGTATACTGTGGGCTTACCAGTGTGAAACATGGTGGCTCAGGATGCCCCTTACCAGTGAAAAAATCACTCTAAAGCACAGTATCTCATGGCTTATTTAATTTTTCAACTTGTAATAAGCTGACACATAAGCATCAATTTTAGATCAAGTTTGCATGAAGAAGTCTATAAGCCAGAGATACTTTTATACTGAGATATGTTTTAAAGGGGTCATGACATGAGAAACCAAATTTGCCTTGATCTTTTGGTATATAAGAGGTCTTTGTATCATTAAAACGTCCTGCAAGTTTAATATTTTAAGACGTCCTCCCCATTCTAAACGAATCATTTATTTAATCAAACTCAAAATACAGCTCGTTCTGGATTCATGGTTAGAAGTGACGTGTCGGTTAGAAGTGACGTAACAGCGTTTGCATATGACCGCCTCCAGCACAAGATAACTACGTTTTAAGCGCAAGACAACTACGCTCATTTCGTATCGCCGTGCGCCTCACAAGTGTTCAGTCGATGGACAGCGAGCTCTGACAGAGACTACTTGTGCACAGGAAAATTACGATGCCACACAGATGTGCTGTTCCTGGCTGTGGTCAAACAAAACCTCTGAATAAGCTGCCGAAAGATCCAGACGTCAGGGAAAAATGGATGCAGTTTATTTTTTGCGGACGTTCCAGTCACGGCAGTGTTAACTTAAGCGTTTGTTCTGTACATTTTAAGGATGACTGTTTTGAGAACAAATCTCAATATGATGCTGGCTTTGCCAGAAAACTGTTGCTCAAAGATAAGTCCGTGCCGACTATTCTGGGAACAACGACGACGCAAACTGTAAGTAATCTATTTTAAACTTTAAACTACTTTTTAAAGCGCAATTTCATTCATTATGAATAATCACAGTGTTTTTACTTAGTTTACTTGCATATTGTTCTGGCTGGGGGCGTCAATAATTGATACATAGGCACTGACGTTAGCCAATCATAACAGTGGGCGTTAACACTGAAGTCTTAAATGGAAAACGCCCCCAAAACAGACTGTTTGAATCGGAGGATGAGAAACAGGGTGGGAAAAGGTCATAAATCACTAGATTTTAAAAGTTTTTCTTAAAAAAAAATATATTAATACTATAATTGCACCTAAGGGAACATAATAATACAATAAAAAAAACCATGTCATGACCCCTTTAAACTGTAGTTGATTAAATGTTCTTGTAACCTATAAATGTTGTTATATATAAAGATGAGCCAGTTCGAGAGAGAGAGACGCATGTGACCGTGCTGCATGTGTGTCTGTGCCCTTAAGTTTTATGTTGTTTTGAGTTCATTTATATCATTAAAGTTTATGTTGACTGTTCAGCCGGTTCCCGCCTCCTCGTTGCCCATCCTTGAATGGTTAAAGCCAGGTTATTCTTTGATTCTACCATGCAGTAAACCTCTACTACTATCAATACACAGTGGATGGGATCAGTGTTTTTGCTGTCAGTATCCTCAACATCAAACCTATAAACAAATAGAAGATCATAGCCAGTTTAATGTCTCAATTTAGGCTCATCAAATTAAAAAGGTTTTTGAATTTTTTACTTTGTCTTCTAGATAAATTTTTTTTTTTTTTGTTAGTATACTCCTTTGCATGAAAATATTAATAATGTCTAATGCATGCTATTGTCATTATGATAAAAGGAATAGTTCTCCCAAAAATGAACATTTTGTCATAATTTACTCACCCTCATGTTGTTCCAAACACATTCCAAGACTTTTTTCTCTGGAACACAAAAGGAGATTTTAGGCAGTATGACAGCTTCATTTACATTTACATTTACATTTATGCTTTTGGCAGACACTTTTATCCAAAGCGACTTACAGTGCACTTATTACATGGACAATCCCCCCCGGAGCAACCTGGAGTTAAGTGCCTTGCTCAAGGACACAACAGTGGTGGTCGTGGGGATCGAACCAGTGACCTTCTGATTACCAGTTATGTGTGTTAGACCACTATGCCACCACCACTCCAGCTTCAGGCACCATACACTTTCATTGCAAGTGGATAAAAATGGCAATGAAAGTGAATGGTGACTGTGACGAACATCTCCATTTGTGTTTCACTTAAGAAATTCATAAGGGTTTAGAACAGCAAAATGGTGTTTAAATTATGACAGAATTAAAATGTATTCTTTGCATTATCCCTTTAAAGCTTTGTGTGGCAAGCCATCTTTCATGAATTTCCTTAAATAGAATTCCTGTAGATCTCTTACCATTCGCTGGTGATTGTTTATGTGGACAAAACAAACCAGTTTGCCAACTCTGAAGTCAAGTTTGCCACAGCCATCGGCTCCATCATTCCACTGTCATATTACATTGGCATGGGCATTGCAAGGTGAGTGATCATGCCATCACGGCACCAAAAGGTTACGGATATCACTGAAATGGACACTGTAAATGCAGTACTGTACTGTTCCCAGTATTTTCGCTCAGAGTAACTTTGCAGTTGGGGTAGTAGTCAACGCAATGTTCGGCTCCATTACGCATATGAGCTTTTACATCACAGCCTTGCTCTTAGGTCAACACCAAGATAATAAGTGTCTGCATGAGATAGTGTAGGTGGCTCTTACTGGAACGCTGCTGGGCTGCATCTTAATACCACTAGGTGATTGTTACCCATAAGCCATCTAAAAGATGACCTTTCATAGCGAACCGTACCCAACCATTATATTGTTTCCCATTCTCAGGGGATCAGTATGATAATTGGAGGGCTCAGGTACAGAGAGCAGAGATTTAACAGCCACACAGCAGGGGTCAGCTCCTCATTGCACTTCATATCAGTAGGGGGTAAGATGTAACTGTGAGGTGGCACACCCTGTTTCTTGTTTTGCCTCTGTCACTCATCATTGTTTTCTCTCTTATTGTGTATTAAAGGGATAGTCTTCTGCCCTCAACTGAGTGTGTAGCTACTCAGCCTATGCAGCGAGCTAAACAATACAACAAGGATAGGAGGTTCCAGGAATGACAAGACTCGGTATTCTTCTCACTATCTTTCCTTCTTGCCTTTTTACTGTAAAACTGTGAACATACAAAAAAATACTATTAACGATACATTTAACAAATCAAAACACATTGTTGTGCCTTTACATATTGGAAATAATTAGACTACAAAACATAAGAATCACCAGATTACAGTGATAAAACAATACAGCTTGCATCAAGAAGCTATAATGCAGGCTGCTGAATATACTGCAGATAATTGTACACAAATTCACAATCAGTTCAGAATATTAATCAACGTGTCTGAGATACCGACATACATTCCCGCTACTGAATAATAAAGCTATAAATTTGTTCTTTCTACATTATTTTGTAAAAGCATAACAGGATTTTCTCTTTTAATTACATTTAGTCGAACGCGAACTCAGCCAGTCATTCATCAAAGCTATACCGGAAACACCGAGACTATTCGTTCAATCTTAACAACCTATAAGTACAATCTGACGACCGGGATGACAAAAAAACAACAGAGTTATATATAGCATCGACTTATAGTATATTGCGCGATCGCATACTAAACGCTGAAGCTAGTAACGTTCAGCTAGGAAGAGTTAACATAACCTCTCAAATAACAGATTATTTAGAAAAACAATATGGGCAATAAATTAGGCTACTTACAGATTATGTCATATCAACGCTTCTCGAAGATATACGGGGGTTTGAGAGGAGAGTAGAAATGTAAACGCCTCAGGAACATTTTCCTAACACCTCGTGAGACAAACTTTTCTGCCTGTTGCTTCCGCTCATCACTAACGCGTTGAACTTGAGCACGCGAAAAACATAGAAGAAAAACCCAAACCCGCTAAAGAAGATAATGACCCCTAGAGGGTAGGATAAATAAATACAGCGGCAAACTAATGCAATACCAGAGGGCATAGAGAGCCAGAACACTCCCCGCCTGACATCAGAAAGATGTCATCCATAACCAGCATGTGAATATAGATAAAATACAATAAACCAAAATGCCTGATTTCTTCTTTTTTTTTAAGCATTGTCCTTGGACACCAACAACACAACCTCACTTATAGGTCTTATGTATGCTCTGAGTTCACCCTTGCGGAAAATCTTCACCTCTACTTTCCTAACAAGTCCATCCCCGCTTGGGAAGATTTTGGTGATGAGTCCAAGTGGCCAGTTATTCCTATGTTCAAGTGCCTCCTTTAGCAGAACAACATCTCCTGTTTGTAGATTTGGTTTTACTGTTTTCCATTTGTGGCGGTTCTGAAGTCCTGAGAGGTATTCCCTTTGCCATCGGCTCCAGAAAACATCGGCAAGGTATTGCACGCGCCTCCATTGCGCTCTGTAAAGATCCCTGCTTTCAAACTGACCTGGTGGGATAGGTGGAGTCGCAACCTTTTGTGTGAGTAGCATGGCAGGGGTAAGAATGGCTGGGTTTTCTGGATCTGTAGAAACTGCTGTGAGCGGATCGAGCATTTACTATCGCAGTGATTTCAGCCATTAATGTCACTAATATCTCATGAGTGAGTCTTACATGTCGGTGTTCCAGGAGCATTGCATCGAGGATTTTACGTGTGACCCCAATCATGCGCTCCCAGGAGCCACCCATATGAGATGCGTGTGGGGGTTGAAATGCCATTTGCAGCCGGAGTCTTTGAGGAAGTTGTGAAGTTTGCTGTTGTGACAGCCCTGTTTGTCTATTTGCAGTTCCTTGCAGGCACCCACAAAATTTGTGCCACAATCGGATCTAAGAAGTTTGACTGCTCCCCTGATGGCAAAGAAACGACGCAGGGCATTTATGAACGATGACGTGTCCATCGATTCTATAGTTTCAATGTGGATGGCACGTGTGCTCATACACGTAAATATGACTGCCCATCGTTTAGCATCCGATTGCCCACCACGTGTTTTTCTGATCATGACAGGCCAGGGGCCGAACACATCAAGGCCTACATGTGTGAAAGGAGGGTCCGTGGACAGCCTGTCCTCTGGTAGCTCAGCCATGATCTGTTCCTGTTGTCTCCCCTTAGTTTGCGGCATGTGACGCAGCTGAATATCACTCTGCTTATTGCTCTTTTACCTCCCACAATCCAAAAACCTGCAGTCCTAACTGCCCCTTCCGTAAAATGCCGTCCCTGATGGCATACTTTATCATGGAAGTGTTTTATAATGAGCTGAGCAAGGTGGTGCTTTCCAGGGATGAGGATGGGATTTGTTTCATCCGATGTCAACTGTGCACGCTTCAGCCTCCCACCTACTCTGAGGATTCCATTCGAGTCGACAAACGGGCTCAGTTTGCTGAGTGGGCTTGAGTTCTTAAGGGGTACCCCTTTTTCAACTTGTCTCATTTCTTCAGAGTAAACCTCCTTTTGAACAGTGTGAATGATCATGTTCTTGGCTCGGTTGAGTTGTTTTTCGGATGAGTGTTCGTTACAGCTGTGCCAGCCGTGACTTGAGCTCTTTGGGTTCAGCTTAAATGACTGGGCAATGTGTTGGAGTTTGGATATAGCTCTGAGTAGTACATTCCAACTCGAAAACCTTTCAAATCTGACGCTACTGAGTCCATCCTTTGAGATAGTGGTGGCACAAGTAATGACCTCAGGTCTCAGTTCATTGTCAGTCTCTGGGTCTACAAGATCAAACAACTCTGCCTGTACTTGACTTTTTCCTGAATTGGAAAGGAAAACGGGTCCACTGATCCATGTGGAGTTAGAAAGCTGCTCAGCAGGCAGTGCTCGTGTGGCATGATCAGCGGGATTTAAATGAGTGGGCACGTAATGCCACTGATGGGTTTGTGTGAAGCGCCTGATGCGTTCTACTCTGTTGTGCACATAAACATGAAAGCGTCTCTTTTTGTTAAAGATGTAACCGAGCACTACTTTGGAGTCTGTGTAGAAGCTAATTTGTTCGACTGCGACACCTAGCTCCTCCAGGACTAACTCGGCCGCCTCAACAGCCAGGACTGCTGCGCAAAGTTCAAGTCTGGGTATAGTGATGTCTGGTTTTGGGGAAAGCCGTACTTTGCCGAGAAGGAAACCCACTTCACTGTGTCCATCTCTATCTGTGAGTTTGAGGTAAGCAACAGCGCCCACTGCCTTAGTGGAGGCATCACAAAAGACATGGATCTCCTTAGTTAGAGCTGCAGATAGTGGTATTGAGGTGTACATTCTGGGGATTTCAAGTTGTCGTAGATATTTGAGGGAGTCCTTCCATTGTTGCCACTGTTGTAATTTTTCTTTAGGCAGTTCGGTGTCCCATTCACAAATGTCAGTGGAAATGTCTCTCAGTATGGCCCTGCCTTCTACAATGACTGGGACGGCAAAGCCAAGTGGGTCGAACACACTATTAATAACTGACAGCACTCCCCGTTTAGTGAAGGGTTTTTCATTGACTGTTACCTGAAACTTGAACAGGTCTGTGGACAGGTCCCAGCCCAAGCCTAAGCTGCGCTGGATGGGAGGGGTAGTCTGCCCGAGGTCAAGGCCCTGCATGTCCGTTGCAAGGTCCTCACTTGGAAAGGCACTTGTGATGATAGGACAGTTAGATGAGATTTTGTGCAGGCGTATGTTACACTGAGCCAGCATTTTCTGGGCTCTACAGAGAATGTCAATGGCCTCATCTGTGGAAGAGAATGATTTTAGTCCATCATCTACATAAAAGTGACGTTCAATGAACTCTCTTGCATCACTGCCGTATTCCCTTTCCCCCTCCATCGCTGACCGTTTCAGTCCATAGATGGCCACTGATGGGGAGGGGCAGTTCCCAAATACGTGCACTCTCATCCTGAATTCCTGCACTTCTCCATCCAGATCGTGGTTTTTGAACCACAAGAAGCGAAGGTAGTTACGGTGGTCCTCTCTGACTAGAAAGTTGTGAAACATTTGCTCCACGTCTGCCATGACTGCGTATGGGTCAAATCTGAAACGCATCAGAACTCCCACAAGAGTGTTATTGAGATCTGGCCCTTTTAGTAGCACGTCATTGAGAGAAACATTGTCGTATTGAGCACTCGAGTCAAAGACTACCCTAATTTTCCCTGGCTTTTGATGGTGGTAAACTCCAAAACTAGGGAGGTACCAGCATTCTTGGTCTGGAGAAAGAGCATGAGCTGGTTCGGCGTGGCCCTTACTGAAGATTTTATCCAAAAACTCAACGTAATGCTCCCTCATTTCAGGTTTCCTTTTCAGCGTTTTGCGGAGCGACATTAAACGACTGAGGGCCTGGCCCCTGTTGTTGGGCAAACGCTGTCTGGGGGTGCGAAATGGGAGAGGAGCTACCCAATTATTTGCATCATCTTTTGCAAATTCTTTGTGCATAATTTCCAAGAACAAAGCATCTTCTGCTGAAAGTGCCACTTTGTCATCATCTGCTGTTTGCTGGAAAATGTGTCTGCCCAATTCAATTTGTGTCTTATTGAGGGTATGACAGCTTTCTGTGTATTTGTCTTTGATACAGATTTTGTTTTCGCAGGGGCTGAGGAAGGTAGGGCGGCCATTGTTAAGAATGTTCGTCTTAAAAGAGTTCACTGTGGGTTTGTGGACCCCTGAGAGGCAGACATCGCCTATAACTACCCATCCCAGATCAAGGCGTTGAGCATAAGGTGCACTGTTTGGACCATTCACCTGACTGCGGACCTTGTGAGCTTGGATGATGTCCCTGCCCAAGAGGAGAAGGATTTCTGCTGATGGGTCCAGGGGAGGAATCTGCGAAGCAATTGCCTGTAGATGAGGGTGAGCCGACACAGCCTCAGAGGTGGGAATCTCGTCCCTATTATCTGGAATCTGATCACATTCTGTTAGTATGGGCAGCAGCATGGACACTTTGCCATTTACATTCTCGATAACAAAGTCACTGGCTCTGCGCCCTCCAGTCTCTGATAAACCAGCGCATGTTTTCATGGTGTATGGGAGTATGGTACCTTTTACCTTAAACATGTCAAAGAAGGCAGACCTGGCTAAGGATGAGTTGGTTTGATCATCTAACATGGCGTACATCCTCCTTTTCTCTTCAGGGGATGTGCGGGGATACACGTTGACTAAGCAAATCTTAGCGCAGGATTTACCTTTGAGGCCTTGGCCGCACACCTCTGTGCAACTGGTTGTAGTTACAGGGCTCTGGGAATCGGACTCCTCGCCGTGGCTCTGAGACCGAGGGTTAGAGTCTTTAGGTGTCCACGGAGGTGGACCAGCATGCATGGCGGAGACGTGCACATCACTATTACATTCTGAGCATTGGATGATGGCTTTACAGTCTTTAGCTCTGTGACTTGTGGAAGAACAACACTTATAACAAATAGCGTGTTCTTTGAGAATACCTTTCCTTTCATCTAGTGTTTTTGACCTAAATCCCCTGCATTTAGCGAGTGAATGGGGCTTGTGGTGAATAGGACATTGCTTGTCCGGATTGAAAATGAATGTTTGAGCTGTGCCGTTTGTTTGACTGATATCTGTTTTGTTCACTGCAACAGGAACTCTGTATCTGGTTGGTTTTACCAGTGTCTTGTCAACCTTTGGAGCTACTATATTTGAACTTTGTAACATAAAGCTAGGGTCTGTTTTCATTTCGGCATAGTCATTTACAAACTGAACAAAATATGAGAAAGGTGGGTATACGGCACCATTGTCTTTTTTGTATTTTGTCCCTTGTTTCACCCATGACTCCTGGAGTCCATAAGGGAGCTTTTCAACAATCGGGTTTATCCCCTTGGGGTGTCAAGAAAGCTAAGGCCTGGCAGATAATTTTCACTTTGAGCATACTCTAACTCTAGCAGAAGATCTGCAAGCTCCTGCAGCAGATGAGCGTCTTTATTGGATATCTTTGGAAAAGTCTGTAAGCGTTGGAAGAGTGACGCTTCCACTACCTCTGGGGAGCCATAACTCTTATCTAGACGCTGCCACAAACGTTGGAGGCCTGCTTGTGGGTTGTTCATATGGACCGCCCTGATCCTCAGAGCGTGTTGAAGTGACTCCCCACTGAGCCACTTGGTTAGAAGGTCAAGTTCTTCGCTGGGCTTGAGGTTGAGGCCTACTATGGCGTTGCCGAAGATGGACTTCCAGGACAAGTAGGACTCAGGACGGTTGTCGAAAACCTTGAATCCGGCTGTGAGCAGATCACGGCGTGCTAGGTAGGCTGCTAGATCCGACAGTTCAGTCTGTGAAGTCATTGAAGGTCTAGGCTGGGATGTAATGTCCATTTTTATGTGTGTAGGAGGGGATATCAGCTGCTCTCTGCCTACAAAATCAGTGAGATGTTCATCTGGAGAGGAAGCGACTGGTGTTTGGCTCTGTTGTAAATGGCGAGAGTCGTCATGACTGACCAGTTGTCCTGTGTCAGGCCTTTCTTCTTTGACCTCCGAACTGAAGTTGGTGAAGTGAGCGTTTACATAGTCTCGAGCACGTCTGATGGAAGGAGGCGTTTTAGGGGGAGATGCTCTGATCAGTGAGGTCGATGGCGTGGTGCTCCTCGTCAGCCGCCGCTTCCAGGACATGAGCTGCAGCAAGCGCTGCTTCAGCCTCACCCTCCTTCTTCAGAGCGTTTAGCGTTGCCTCGATGGCGCGCCTTCTCAACCTCCATATCGATCTGGCGTTTGGCGTACTGTGCTCTGGTGCGGGCAGCTTCTGCGTCTGCTCGGGCTCGTGCTGCAGCTTGGCCGGTGGACGAACGGCGTGAAGAACGTGAGTGGCACTCCGACCGGGCTACCATCTGGGACATAGGTGGTGTAGTTCCTGACTGAGACATCTCGAATGCTTGCTAGATGGATAATCTTTTTACTCTTCTGCCCTCAACTGAGTGTGTAGCTACTCAGCCTATGCAGCGAGCTAAACAATACAACAAGGATAGGAGGTTCCAGGAATGACAAGACTCGGTATTCTTCTCACTATCTTTCCTTCTTGCCTTTTTACTGTAAAACTGTGAACATACAAAAAAATACTATTAACGATACATTTAACAAATCAAAACACATTGTTGTGCCTTTACATATTGGAAATAATTAGACTACAAAACATAAGAATCACCAGATTACAGTGATAAAACAATACAGCTTGCATCAAGAAGCTATAATGCAGGCTGCTGAATATACTGCAGATAATTGTACACAAATTCACAATCAGTTCAGAATATTAATCAACGTGTCTGAGATACCGACATACATTCCCGCTACTGAATAATAAAGCTATAAATTTGTTCTTTCTACATTATTTTGTAAAAGCATAACAGGATTTTCTCTTTTAATTACATTTAGTCGAACGCTAACTCAGCCAGTCATTCATCAAAGCTATACCGGAAACACCGAGACTATTCGTTCAATCTTAACAACCTATAAGTACAATCTGACGACCGGGATGACAAAAAAACAACAGAGTTATATATAGCATCGACTTATAGTATATTGCGCGATCAGCATACTAAACGCTGAGCTAGTAACGTTCGCTAGGAAGAGTTAACATAACCTCTCAAATAACAGATTATTTAGAAAAACAATATGGGCAATAAATTAGGCTACTTACAGATTATGTCATATCAACGCTTCTCGAAGATATACGGGGTTTGAGAGGAGAGTAGAAATGTAAACGCCTCAGGAACATTTTCCTAACACCTCGTGAGACAAACTTTTCTGCCTGTTGCTTCCGCTCATCACTAACGCGTTGAACTTGAGCACGTAAAAAACATAGAAGAAAAACCCAAACCCGCTAAAGAAGATAATGACCCCTAGAGGGTAGGATAAATAAATACAGCGGCAAACTAATGCAATACCAGAGGGCATAGAGAGCCAGAACAGATAGTTCACTCAAATATTACAATTCTCTCATCATTTACTCACCATCATGCCATCCCAGATTTGTATGACTTTCTTCTGCAGAAGACAAACTGATTTTTAGAAGAATTTCTCAGCTCCTTTGGTCCATACAATATAAGTGAATGGGGGCCAGAAATGTTAAGCTAAAAAAAATCACATAAATCAGCATAAAAGTAATCCATAAGACTCCAGTGGTTAAATAAATGTCTTCAGAAGCAATATGATGTATGGGTGTACAGATAAATATTTAAGTCCTTTTTTAATATAAATTCTCCTTGCTCAGTCAATCTCCACTTTCACATTCTTCTTCTTGTGTTTTTGGTGATTCACATTATTGATGCATATTGCCACCTGCTGGGCAGGGAGAAGAACTTTATATATTATATTAATATGTTTCTCACCCACACCTATCATATTGCTTCTGAAGATATTAATTTAACCACTGGGGTTCTATGGATTACTTTTATGATGCCTGTGTGCTTTTTGGAGCATTGCCACCCATTCACTTGCATCGTATGGACCTACAGAGCTGAGATATTTTTCCAAAAATCTTCATTTATGTTTTGCAGAGGAAATAAAGTCATACACATCTGGAATGGTATGAGGGTGAGTAAATTATTTGAGAATTGTCACATATTATGTGAGCCGTATTATTTTCTTTCTTTTGTGGAATACAGTAGGAGATGTTTAGCACAATGCTCAAGCTTTTCCATAAAATGAATGTCGATGAGGACCAGGGGTTCTCAAGCTTCAAAATATATATATATATATATTCTTAAAACATAATTTATTTACTTGACAAGCAAAATGGCTTTTAAAAGATTTTAAGTCTTGTTTTGAGATTAAAGACACTGACTACTGGAGTCATAAGTTAGAATCCAGGGCATGCTGAGTGACTCCAGACAGGTCTCCTAAGCAATCAAATTGCTAGGGAGGGTAGCGTCACATGGGGTAACCTCCTCATTGTCACCTAAATGTGGTTCGCTCTCGGTAGGGCCTGGTGAGTTGTATGTGGATGCCGTGGAGAATAACTTGAAGCCTCCACACTTGCTATGTCTCAGCGTTAATGCGCTCAACAAGCCACATGATAAGATGAGATTCGTCCTCCACCACCCAGATTGAGATGAGTCACTACGCCACCACGAGGACTTAGAGCGCATTGGGAATTGGGCTTTTTTTTTTTTTTTGCAGTGTAAAAATTGTCAGTTTGCCTGCAGTCTCGATTGTTGACATCTTTTGCCACCTTCACTGAGTATGGATATGCTACCTAACATCTAGTAGTTTTAGAAACTGAAACATTTTCATTTCGATGAGATTAATAATAAGATTATTACGACTATTTATCATTTTTTTCTGTTGAATCTTATGCTCGATATTACTAGGGATATTTAGCAATAAAGTGAACAGGATAAATTGCAAACAGGATTACTAAAAGTTTTCCTTCTGTTAATTATTTCTCTTCTGCTCTCCTGTGTCTTTGTATAGGAGTGTTTGCCCCTACACTCTTCTCCAAAGCCTATGGGAATCTAGTATGTGAGGACTGTACCATCTCCACAGGGACCAACAGCAGCGGGTACTTTGTGTGCTGAAACTGCCACTACGATCTGGTGAGATTTCAGACATTTTTCCATCTATAACACGAGATATAAAAGAGTATATTGTCTACACATTGTTTGTGTTTTCCTTTCGGTTCACTAGAGTGAAAACAGCTACAGCCTATTTCACAGTCACATTGAGTAAGCTATTAGGTAGAAAACATTTTTGTATGTCTCTTTAGTCATAGTTCCTGAATGATTTTAGAAGCTTGTAATTTAATATCATTATAAATTGTGTGTTCACTTCTCTCAGGATGCTCTCTCTGGTGTACACCATTTCTGTTCTCCTTTCGGTATCCTAAATCACTGGCCTTATCTTTACTCTGAAACTCATTCACACATCTAGGACATTAATATTGGAGAAGGAACGGGTGAGTTTGGTAAAACCTGTAATAACAGTACCAATTGGGTGCTTTGAGAACTGTGCTCAAAAATCAAGTGACCTTAAAGGGATAGTTCAACTAAAAATGTCACCCTCATGCCATCCCAGCTGTATGACTTTCTTTCTTCTGCAGAACACAAAGATTTTTAGAAGAATATTTCAGCTCTGTTGGTCCATACAATGCAAGTAAATGGGTGCCTAAAATGTTATGCTCCAGAATCCACATAGGCAGCATAAATCCATGTTTTCGGACACAAAAGGATAAGTGTGGGTGAGAAACAGATCAATATTCAAGGCATTTTTGGTAATAAATTCTACTCCCTGCCCAGTAGGGAGTGGTATGAACAAAGAATGTGAATCACCATAAACAGAAGGAATAACAACTATTTTATTGTGATCTGTTTTGAACCTTTTTTATGTCAGTATTGCATTGGTGTGACCCTTTTAGCCATGGCCCCAGAAATATCAAAAATTGTCAGTCGAATCCAGTTTACTCTGTAGAACAAAATCAGTTTTAGTTGAGTTGTTCTTCAAATCCATAATTAACAAATTACATCTAATTGATAGTGTTTTTGTTCTTCTTTTAGCATGATGCACTTGGTCCTGGTTCCTCTTTGCTGTGTCTGTGTGTAATGTCTCATTCGAGTCTACACTAAAGCCACTGTGGCTATCTAGCCAGAGACACAGAATACTACATTTTGACATTTTCTTACAGTTTGGAGGTTGGATGCTGCATTGCTGTGCAGGTGTGCATGATTCAGATCCCGATCCTGATTTTATGCAATGTCTTTTACGTGAGTCATCTTAATTAATCACCGTTTTCTTGCAAGCATACTACAAATACTGTCATTAACTACTGGCTCAAAATCATCAACAACTGTATAGTCCTAATTCTGGGTGTTTTGTTACACATTTGTGACATCTATACATCTTATTTAGCTTAAACTGAATATATTTCACTTTTCGTATATTGCTGGGTGATGTGTGAATGAGGGTCATTATTGTGCTTAATTCTGATCTTTATGTAACAGGAAGCTGGGTTTGTACTCATCTTCAGTGAACTGCACCTGTGGGGCAGCATCTTTTGCGTCATCCTCGTTAATTACATTTTAATGGATGGAAAGTAGGATTACTTTCAAGGTAAGAGCTGTATTATAGAACCCTGTGTGATTTTTGTATAAACTTGGTTTTTTCTATGTTTATTTTATCCAGACTCTTACAGAAATAAAACTGCTATTGTTATTGTATACTCATAATTTTGCTTAAATTGTTTTTCACTACCGCAGTCATTCTTTACTTCCTTTTTTCTTTTAAAACCTTGTAGATTCCATTTGAAGCTTGCAAAGTGGTAAAATCCCCTTCCCTTGCTTGTATGTATTCATAGGTACTGCTCTGGTGGTGGTGTATCTCATTTTACTTGCACTGTATTTTTTCACCCCATCTCCTGCTGGCATATAAGATATAGAAATGTAAAGTAAATTTAGGTTATGGATCCTAAAAGAGACACTTAATCTTCAACCTCTCATTTTCTGTCTCTCTTTATCATATGTGAGAGGAAGAGGATATCATGATGTTAATAGTAAAACCTACAGCAGTGACCCTTCTATCACATCATTACAAACCCTTTGTTTCATACTAGATTTATGAGCTTGAAAGGTTTTAATCATATATGTTTTGTTTAATAATCTGAAAAAGAAAAAAAAATCCATATGCACAACTTTTATTTATTTTTTTCCAAAGGTTAAAGCTGATCATTGTTTATAAAATGTTTTACAGGTTAGTTGGAATGTTTATGGTATCATTAGAAGGTAGCAAAGCTATCTTTTATAACTCACTGTGTAGAATATATTGGATTTCCAAGGTGCCAAAATATGCATTAAATCTCTATTTCATTCTATAAATAGTGTTATAGAATAGTGCTTTTAATACAGCATCATCCAATTCAGGCATTGGCGTAAAGCAACACAAATGAACAATATGACTACATTGAATACAAATAGTGTTTGGCGTAGTGGGACTAAAGCTCTGACAATGCCACAAGTTTATACTACACACTCAAAAAAAGAGGTACAGTTTAAGGTCAAAGTCGTCACTAGGGTGGTACCATTGTTTTAGGTATATATTTGTATCTTTAATGGATTGTTCACCCAAAAAAATAAGGACTTTCTTTCTTTTGCAGAATACATACAAAGATATTAGAAAAATATCTCCGCTCTGTAGGTCCATACTATGCAAGTGAATGTTGGCTAGAACATTGAAGCTCCAAAAAGCATATAAAAGCCACATAAACGTAATCAATGTGACTTCAGTAGTTAAATATACCATATATCTTCAGAAGCAATATGAGTGATCTGGGTAAGAAACAGATAAATATTTAAGTACTTTCTTTCTTTTTTACTATAAATTCTCCCTGACCAGTAGGTGGTGATATGCATGAAGAATGCAGTTTGCCAAAAACAAAAGAAGAATGTGAAAGAGGAGCTTGATAGTAAAAAGGGACTTAAATATTGATCCGTTTCACACCCATACCTATAATATCACTTCTGAAGACATGGATTTAACCACTGGAGTCGTGGATTACGTTTATGCTGCCTTTATGTGCTTTTTGGGCTTCAAACTTCTGCCCAACATTCACTTGCATTTTATGGACGCACAGAGCTCAAATATCCTTCTAAAAATCTTGTTTGTGCAGAAGAAAGAATGTCATACATATCAAATGATGAGAGAATTTTCATTTTTGGGTGAACTTTTCCTTTAAGGAGAAGTTACACAATAGGTCCTTATGCATCAATTGTGTGCCCAAAATGACAACATTTTAATTTGAGTTGCAGGTTCTTGAGTGTACCACCATAGTGGCTGCCCTTATTTACTGAACGCATACAAGAAAATGTCATAACCATTGTAGCAAATCTATGAACCTGTAAAAAACGCTTTCCATTTAGTCTTCAGATTGTGAAATTCTGTACGAAACTGAGGGTTGACTGCTGCGTAGATGATCGGGTTAGTGAGAGATGTCATGCAGACCAAAGACACGGTTAACATTTCCACCTCTTGAAAAACCTCCACCTGAAACATTAAAAACATATGTGCCATGAAATTAGTAGCTACAGATCTTATACAAGACATGCAAAATTTGGGAGTAGTATTGACAGTGAATAGTGATGTAGCCTAGAGCTGGGCTTGTAACCAAAAGTTGATTTGTAAAGTAAAAGAAAATGTAAAGATTTTTTTATTTTTTTGTCAGTGATACACTTAAACTCACTGTTAAAGTGCTGTTGTGGTAAAAGAGGTGATTCGAGACCACCGTCACAATCAGTGGGACCCAAAATACAAGGAAGGTTAAAATGATGTATCCAGAGCGCTTGGCCAGTTTGCTCTCCTTCTTTGCATTCCCTCTTTCCCTTTGAGCAAGGGACGGCATTATACAGACGGCACCTGCCACCTCTTCCTCCTGTGGAGCTTTAGTGGTCTTGGCTTCTTCATTTGATGCTGGAGACATTTCTGCAGTATGCTGAGTGGTGTTTGACTCTACCACACCACCTTCTCCATTAGTTGATGTAGGAGAAGTTTCAGCAGCACTGTCTTGGTGGCTGTTTGGCTCTGAACCATCTTCTCCATTTGTTGTTGGTGACGTTTCTACAGCACTTTCTTGGTGGTCATTTGGCTTTGAACCACCTTCTCCATATGTTGAGGATGGGGACGTTTCTGGAGCAGTACCTTGGAAAGCATTTGGCTCCACTGAACCTCCTTCTCCATTGGTTGGTAATGAGGTTTCTGGAGAAGTATCTTGGTGCGTGTTTGGCTCCGCAACACCTTCTAGATCTATAACTTGGGATGCTTCATTGAGAAGTTCATTTGTAAAAGTTACTTTAGTTTCTTTGGATATTTCAGACACAATGCCTGGCATATTAACATCTAAGGAATTGGTATTGGTTTTTCTGACATGCTCATTCATGTCGTTTGGCTCTGAATAGTCATTTGTATCTACTATCTGTGCCTTTTCTGGAGCGCTTGTCTTTGTTTCCTCTTTGTGCGTCCTTGTATCTTCTTTCTTCTTGTCAGGTGGTAGAAAAGACCCCTTGTCAAATATTTTCCTGCTGTGCGCTTTCACTAGGAGGAATATCCGCGCGTAAAATCCAATTATGACCGCCAAACACACGCACCAGACGGGAGTCAAAATATAAAATCCAAACGTGTCGTACGAGTCCAAAGTGTCCATGCGAAGACCTCTGCATCTGATGTACACCGACGAGTCTTTCGCGAAAATCACGCACAGTACGGATATGGAGATCGGGACCCCCCAGGTCAAGGCAATCCACACCGTGATCCGTTTTCGGCGCTCGGTTGTTTTAAACGGATGCGCGATGGCTTGGTACCTCTCCGCGCTGATGCACGCCAACGTGAGTAACTGTACGCAACAGATGAGAGAAAAAGACGCAATCTGTGCGCTACAAAACAAAAGCCCGAGGTCTCGTGCGCTCAAAACGATACTGAGGAGAAACGGGCAATCAATAGCGCATCTCAGGATGTCAATAATAGCCAGATTCACCAGGAGCGCGTTGTTGGATGTCTGAAGCGACTTCTGGTGGTGCACAGCCCATGTCACGAACAAATTAGCGAGAAGTCCTATGTGCAAAGTTACAAGCAAAGCTAGACAACTGGCAGCCACGAATGCAACTTCTACAGTGTTTTGCCATGTGTCGTTGACTTGTCCTCGAACATTGGTGAAATTATTTTTCATCTCAATCAAGTATGGATGAAATAGGTTAATTCCATGGCTTTTTAAATTCCATTTCGATCTGAAAAATATTACAAAGTTCCAATTTTCATTTCACACTGTAGCTTGTATCCTGCTTTTTGAGAGTCGATTGTAATAAAGCCTTAATTTGAACCCTAACAGACATCACCATGGCTCTCAGGTTGTTTGCGTTTTTCAATTAACACCCTGCAGGGTATTTGGTCACATGGGATTTTTTTTGTTTTATCAGGCAATTTGCTGGTTTCTAGTCTAGATGTCATTTCCAGGCAGAGTGATGCCAATTACAGCACAATCCAAGGGGTTTGATTTAACTATTTTCCCTTCTTGTATTTCTGCTATTGAGGTTTTAACTTGATATGTTGTACTGTATTTATACCCATCAGTTTAACTATGGAATAATGAACCCTCCTCTGTTTAGACTAAGAGGCTCACACATTTTAATTGAGTTTCAAGCAACATTGGGTTAAAAACAAAAGTGAGCATTGTTTTGTTTTTTGTGTTTTAATAGAATATACACCATTGGCAAACTTCTTTAATGAAGGCTGTATTTTATGCTCTGGTTGTCATAGTAATCACATTGGTAATCTTATGTAGAGGAGATTAATTTAGGAAAGGTTTTACTGTCATTATTCAAGATGTCTTTTGTAATTCTAAATCTGGGATTAAGATGCTCACTTCTAACATTGTGACCTTTTTAGTCATTATTTAAAATGAGTCCTATAAATTCCTTATCATGTAGTGTCTTCATTTACATATATGAAATGTGTAAACATCCTCAAAAACATGGAGTTCAGCTTCATTCATTGTTCAGCTTCACTGACATTAAATCGGAGAAGCATAATGGTGCTGTGCTGTACATACAATAGTAATACAGTACTTGAAATTCACAGACCTCAGATCAGACTGGAATGACCCTGCTGCTCTTCTGCGATGAGCACATCTTTAGACTGCCTGCGTCAGTGTCTCTGGGGATGTATTGACCACAAGACAGTATTTCCAGAGAGGCTTCTCGGAACTGGACAACAATAAACATATTTAAGGGCATAACTGGTAGTAGTAAGTTTTCCAATCTTTAGTAGGACTAATGTACTAGTCTATTCTGTCATTTATTGTAACTTACTATAAATACTGTATATTGTACAACATTTTCTCATGGAGAAACAGGCCAAATAAACAGTACGTACCCGTTTGTTAGTCAGGAAGTAGATGATAGGATTGTAAACAGGGCTGGTCTTGGCAAAGTACATAGGCATGGTGGCCACCAGAGGTGGGATGTAAATCTCTGGAGCCACAACTACAACAACCGAGATGGCCGTGTAAGGCAGCCAACAGATAAAGAAGGCTATTATCATGGCTAAGACCATCTGGGCCGCATGCTCATTTTCCTGCAGGCTGTTTTTACCTCCCTGAAGCTCAATGCTTTTGTTGATCTGAGAAAGGGAAATTAATGAAAGTTCATGAGTGAAACGTCTTGAATGCACAACATCCCTTTAAACTAATTATGGGGAATCATCTGCATTGAAGATTAAGAGTTGTCTACAAAGAAGAAAGTAAGGAATAAAGTAGAGAAGGAAGGAAGATATCAATAAATCAATGGAGGGAATGAAGTTATCAAGGAAAAAATATAAAAAGGAAGGATGGAAGATATCAAGGAAAAAAGATAAATAGGAAGGAAGGGAGAACGGAAGCAAGGAAAGGATAAAAGAGATGGAAGAAAGAAAGATATCAGGAAGGTAAGAAGGAAGGGATGGAAAAGACAAAAACAAATGAAGGAAGGAAATGAAGGGAACAATGTAGGATATGAAGAAGGGACAGAAGGAAGGAATTAGTTATATGAATAGATGCACATGTAGTCTTGGCACAGGAGCTAAAACCCCACTAATGAGGTCATTTCTTTAAGGCATCAGCATAAACAAATGACTCATATTTTATTGCTCCGCACTAAGAAAAGTGCAGCTTACCTTCTTCATGAAGATAAGGACATTACAGTAGCAGTATACAGTGATAGAAGTGGGTAGGATGAAGCAGAAAATGGTGTAGAAGATGAGGTAACTGTAGTTGCTCCAGGACCTTTCCTCCCAGCCTAGAGAGCAGGAAGTCTGGACACCCTCTGGCCCATACGAGCTCCAGCCCAGCAGCGGTGGGATGGCCCAGAAGAGGCAATAGGTCCAGACGAATATCAGACCCAACCAGCTCCTGCGGATGTCCAGCTTAAAGCCTGCCATGGGTTTGCAGACAACATTGTATCGCTCATATCCCAGTAGGGTAAGTGTCCACAGAGACACCAGACCTAGGGAGAAGACATTAATGGTTGTCTAAAAAGATGAAGATTTCACGTTGTCAGTTTTACAGTATCTTCGAAATAAGACATTGTATTCCCCCCCCCCCAAAAATGTAATTTATTGTTTAAAGCTAGTTACAAGTATATAATAGTTTACACAAGTAAATGACTTAATGCTGTCTGTTGTCTACAATTGTATTATTTCCATCAATCTATCCATTTTCTAAAGCCAATTATCCTATGTAGGGTCATGGGTAGTGCTGGAGCCTATCACAGCTGTCCCAAGCCAAAGGTGGGGAAACACCTTGGACAGGTGGCCAATCCATTTCAGGGCTATTTTGTCATGTAATTCATGTAACTGTTGATACTAATTAGATAAAAATCCATAGACCCCTGATTTAAAAACCTTAACCTTAGAACATAAAACAAATGAAAAGTTAAATAATTACTCACCAAAGTAGTTCACTGCGAAACCCTGAAAAACACAGAATGCATGCCCTAAAAAGAAAGATCCTTCATAATTTGTGATGGTGACAATCGCAGAACCGCATGTGGCAATCATTAGATCTGACACAGCAAGGCTGAGTATGATGATGTTCATCGCATTGAGAAAATGCTTATTTTTAAGCATTACGGTGATCACCAACAAGTTATTAAACACAGAAAGTAATGTGTTTATAAACATGAGGTACGAAATTATGCTATAGCCCACACGTGGAAAAATCGTAGGCTGTATTGTCATGGCCATATCTGTTGGATTGATGCTCTCCATGGTTGAGTTTGACGTCTGGCAACCCTGAAGTCAGATGGCTGTGTTTTGTTCAGAGTTGATCAGGCCATCATATTATTGGATTTGAATAATGGGATCAGGAATTGGCTACACCTAATACCTAATATCTTTCTTTATATCAGTAAAACACTTTGAGGTAATTTGAAGCATCTGGTCACCCGTATCCTCTTGATCTCAGTAACAAGCCATTTGTCAAATTACCTTGTGTTGCCTAATGAATCATCTTATTAATAAAACTGGCCTTGAAAAAAGACAATTGGACATAGCAGCTAGGATTGGATGTTATATTTCAGCTATTACTATCATTAGCACATAACAAACCATTACAAAATAATAATGCAGAGACAAATAATTATTTTGATAGAATTTGTAATAAATATCACAAATACACTTCAAAAAAAAGATTAACACGAAATAAAAATACATATCAGTTTAAACAATGCTGACAATAATTATTAAAGGCGTAAGTGTAAAAAAAAAAAACTGGCAAAGTCATATTCGCTCATTCTATTCACTGTAAGTAGACAGAAAACTACACTCAAATGTCATTAAAGCATGATACATCCAATGATAGTGTCTTTACAGCATGATCAAATTGTTCATTTAAATACAGTGAAATTTAAAATGATAAAAGTTTAAAAAAAAATCTATTATTTACCATGCAGGAAGTAGTGCCTTTAAGGGATGGTTCACCTAAAAAGGAAAATTCTCTCATTATTTACTCACCCTCATGCCATCCCAGAGATGTATGACTTACTTTCTTCTGCAAACACAAATTAAGATCTTTAGAAGAATATTTCAGCTCTGTAGGTCCATACTGCATTGTAGTTAAATCCATGTCTTCAGAAGTGATGTTATGTGGGTGAAACAGATTAATATTTGAGTCCTTTTTACTATAAATTCTTCTCCCTGCCCAGTAGGTGGTGATATGCACAAAGAATGCGAATCACCAAAAAACAAACAAAAGAACATGGAAGCAAAAGTGAAGATTTATAGTTAAAAACAACTTGAATATTGATCTGTTTTTAAACCCACACCTATCATATCACTTCTGAAGACATGGATTTAACCACTGGAGTCGTATGGATTACTTTCATACTGCCTTTATGTGCTTTGTGGAGCTTCAACATTTTGGTAACCATTCACTTGCATTTTATGAACCAACAGAGCTGAAATATTCTTCTAGAAATCTTTGTGTTGAGCAGAAGACAGAAAGTCATACACATCTGGGATGCATGAGGGTGAGTAAATGATCATTTATTGGATGAACTATCCTTTTAAAAGCCATTATGTTAAATAAGAGTTCACTTTAAGAGTTACATGACCTGTACAACCTATAACATTCTGCTATAATTGTAGTTTCTAAAATATCACACAATGTGTACCTTTTGATAGAAACATATATTATTGTCATATATTGAAAAAACACAGTATGTAAGGCTTTTAAAACATTGAACACTGAAATTGTCGAAATCCTTTCAAGATATACTGTGTATATTTATACATATACTGTATATTTAGTACCTGCCAGTCTTCCTGAGTTTCCCCTTTGGTTCTAATAGATGTTTCTCTTCATTATCAATCTAAAATCTGATCCAGTTGGCTCAGAAATCAGAAACCTGTGCTTTTATTTTTGGAAAGGTCAAAGGTCAGCTCAAAGGGGACTTCATATTTTGCTCTTCAACAGGTAAAGTACTCAAGAAAAGGAGTCTGGCTTGTGTGACTTCAAGTGTTCACTCCCTTCTTTCAATAAAGATATTGGAGGTGGATGTATGAAGGCCAATGACGACAACAAAACTACAGTACTTCAACTTCAACAAATATAGACTATAAATAATCTAAACTATATGAGGCACATTATCAGCTAAAACAAATTTAAATACGCTTGTGTCCATGTATAGGCAGTTAATCCCCATCTGTTTAACATGGTATCAAGAGAACTTCAAATATAAAAATAAAACATTGACCGTTTATTCCATTTAATAGTTGAATCTAATTCTTCAAATGCAAGTTCACCAAGAAATGGCAAATCTGTCATCCTTAACTCACCCTTAAAGATGAAGTGTATAATTCCTTTCTCCTATCCCATACCAACCAGCCCAACATGGCAACATTGGCTCAACGAATTCTGAGATTTTCTGTTTTTAGTGACATGAGATGACAGATTTGCCATTTTTGTCCCTTTGAGTTCGACAAATGTGTGCAACCGTTTGAGTAATATACAAAATGTAGCAAATCTGGATTTACCTCATCATAAGAAAACATTACATAATGCAGATATTACACATTTGAGCAACGTAGTCACGCCTAACCCAAAATACACAGATGCAAGCCACTCCAGAACATTGATAATATACTTTAAGTTTGATGTATGATGCCTGATCTATTAAAACACATATAATAGTTGTTCTGTGGTACAAACAAAATAAAGCATCTTTCAATTAAAGGGATGGTTCACCCAAAATGAAAAATTCTGTAATCATTTACTCACCCCTAAAATGTTCCAAACTCATTCAATGTTAATCAGATTTTTTTCCATACAATGAAAGGGGACAGTGACTGAGACATAGTCATACGGGTTTGGAATGACAAGAGGTGAATAAATGATGACAAATTAAATCGTTGGGTAAACTATCTCTCTAAGTCTCTCTATTCTGATCCAGTCTTTGTCCTGTGGCTCTGGAAGGGGATGTTCATGGCTCCGGTGCTGGTTTGCTCCGGCCAGATAGGCGACTCATGTTGCAGGGGGGTGCGTCTGGGGTAGAAGGTGTGCTGGAGGTCATAGTTCAGCAGACAGCTGAGGGAAGCCATGTAGATATCAGCGAACCGTGAGAGGCGGCGCGAGAAGTAGGTCGGGTTGTGGTATGCACGAAAAAGACTCCCGAACTGGCCATTAAAGATGTCTTTGGTCAGTAACCTGTCAAAAAAAGTAGCATTGAGGGATCCACTAAGGACTAGTTATCAAAACTACCTCATAGTTTACATGTGGGCTAAAGCAAGGTCATATAGCGTACAAACATTGATAGTAACAATGCAATTTATAAAACATTTCAGATAGAAACTTATGTAATCATTAAGCCACCCATTATCCTTTTTTTCATGGACACAAAAGGAGGAAAAGTGCGGCCTGACCATTCTGCCTAACATCTCCTTTTGTGTTCCATGGAAGAAAGTAAGCCAAACAGGTTTGTAACAACATAAAGCAAAGTACACGATGACAGAATTTTAATTTTGGGGTGAACCATCCCTTTTAGTATATTTACTATATGTCGTCTACACATTGGAAAGAGGAAGAAAAATTACTGATTGATTTTAAACGTCATGATCGTCTAAAATAAAAAAGATTATTTACCTCATATCCTCCCTTTCATTGATCCATTGCTGAATCACTGTTTGTGACACAGGATCTCTGTGCACCTGCCAGATAAAGACAGATACACAACCTCTTTATGACTAGGGCAGATCGGGCAGACACTCTCACACTGATGCTTTAAGTTCCAACTTTGTATTAAAGCGAGTGGACAAATGCTTTGACCACAAGAAAACTAAATACAAACACACTCAAATGAAAAATCGTATACATTTTAAGAGGTTTATTGGGTATTTGCATTGGATCGAACTGGAAGATATCATTAAATGTCAACGAAATCAAAACTGCGGAAATGTAAATTCTTAAACCCATTAGATTATACAAGTAAATGGGTTCTGGATGCGAACGGATGTTATGGATGTTGCCTTAACCCCCCAACCCCACCACATCCCCACCCCCCCATGGTGGTCTGACCTGCATTTGTTCCAACAGCCCAGTCAGGGCCTGCAGCCAGGTCATAGTGTGGACGTATTCCTCAGTGTTCATGATTTTAATCTCCTTTCGTAGTTCAGGAATGATGGCTCCTGTTCTCCAACCATGTTTCAAAGTTAGGTCCTATGTGTAGAGACATCATTTATAACATAATTTTCATAACATAATTGTTTGTAATAATCATATGCCCAAAACACATTTTTCAAAAGATATGAAAATATGTGTATATGGCCTGTTGAGACATGTTTGCTTTCAGACTTGTAAATTGCATTTTGCTAATAAGCCAAACCACCACCCATTTGCTACACAAACATACACATAAACAGCACATCACTACAGATCAAATCAGACAACAAAGCACCAAGGCACAAAAACAGCCTTGTGTTGCATCATTGATTCAGCTAACAACCTCGAAAGCAAGTAATTGTTTGTTCATATAGAAGACAAAAAAAATATATCCTTACTGCAAGGTCACTATAAATGTGATCTCCAAAGTACAAGACCTTTGAGCCCCTCCAGCCTGTAAGCCGCAAAAACTCATACAGATTTCCCTGAACACAGATGAAGGGAACCGATCACATTCATTGATTTTTAGTATTAAGTAGAAAAAGCTTGCAGAAAGCACATTGGCATAAACGCTTACTTGTTTATAGATATGCCCTTTCTCAAGGTGGTGAATCCTGTCCCATAACAACACACCTCTATCAGTAACCCGTCTGAATGGTCTTTAGTTACCAGAAAAATACACAAAGCATCAAAGAAAAGCTGGCATGGTTAAAGTCAACATGAAACAGCATTTGCAGTGCTCTTTTTCTTCTGTAATGTAACACAAAATACTCGACTGGGAAAACAAAACAAAACAATACAGAAAAGAACTAAACAAACAAAACATAAAAGAAAAGAACAAAACACAAACAAAACAGAAAAGTCTTAAACAAAACTGAATAGAACTAAACAAACAAAACAGAAAAAAACAACTAAACAAAACAGAAAAAAACAGAAAAGCCCTAAACAAAACAGAAAAGAACTAAACAAACAAAACAGAAAAGCCTTAAACAAAACTGAAAAGAACTAAACAAACAAAACAGAAAAAAACAACTAAACAAAACAGAAAAAAACAGAAAAGCCCTAAACAAAACTGAAAAGAACTAAACAAACAAAACAGAAAAAAACAACTAAACAAAACAGAAAAAAACAGAAAAGCCCTAAACAAAACTGAAAAGAACTAAACAAACAAAACAGAAAAGCCCTAAACAAAACATAAAAGAACTAAACAAAACACCATCAAAACTGAAAAGAACTAAACAAACAAAACACAAAAGAAAACAATTAAACAAAAACCAAACAAAACAGAAAAGAACAAAAAAAAAGAAAAACAAAACAAACAAAATTGAGTTGAAAAGATTGGTTTTTGAACCCTCAAGAGCATCGAAACATATCCCAATGATAATACTTCTTTTTCAAACCTGTTGAATTTGCTATTATTGTTGTCTAGCATTAAATTACTGTGTTACAAGATTTTAGAAAGACCGAATTACCTACACCAGTAGCTTAAAGCAATGCTTCATGAGCTATTTGTCTATTGGTTAACATTATTTCCCTGCCTACTCAGCCTATGTGATTTCATCACAAAAGAAAGATGTTTCAGAAGAGGAGCGAGTCGCATGCACCTATGAATTATGCATTAAAATTGTTATAAAACCTTGAACATATAATCAGTAAATAAGGTCAATTTTGACTTCATGTTGACTTTTAATATCTCCATGAAGGTAATTTGTTATTATTTAAAGAAATCTGTTTGGAAGGCTGTAATTATGTTTTGTAAATAGGCCGTAAACATTTATCGACATTTGTAAGAGCAATTCAAAGTCAGTAGCTGGTGAAATTACTTGGACGGACATTTCCATGGTTTCTGGGACTTACTTCCTCCTGTCGTTGAAAAAGCCTGGCTTGTCAGCCTGCACTATGACAACATCAAACAGGTCCTGCCAGTCTTTTCCAACTATGTAGTTCATGCCACGATCTCTACAATACGGAAATCAAAAGACATTCTAAACAAAGTAACCATGTCGAGCATTACAAAAAAATTATTCACAATGACTTTGTTTTAAGTGCGTAGTGGGAAAGACTTTCTCGAGCGATTTCAGTCTATAATTGAGAAGTACAAATGTGATTATTTTGGTTTAAAAATACTAAATCTCGGCTGCACCCACACAAAATCAAATGGGCTGTTGGTGATCAAAAACATCTTCTTTCCATTCTTAGACAGCTTCTGTAAAACAGCATGTGTCTGTTCAGCGTAACAGACATACTTCTCTGCAGAAAAAGGAAAACAAAGTGTGACAAGAACATCTCCACTGTATCTTTTTCAGTGATAGTGCAAAAATATATTTTAAAATAAAACAGATAGTTCTGGTCCTGTATGCTGATTAACACATGTTGGTACATGTACAAGAACCAGGCAAATTAAAAAATTACCAATTTCAGCCTCTACCGCTCGATACATGATCCCTTTGACGTGGACATCTCCTATTGCCTCCTGAGAGCAGATAAACAAACCAGATGCAGAATATCAAAGCACAGAATGCACGTCAGTGTTCTGCATTGAAATAACACACAAAGCCCTGACACACTGCCAGTCACCTCCTGTGAAAGCTCTCATTAATTACATCTGGGGACAGTGATGTTTCTAGGGACAGTGCATGGAGTTCTCCTTTGGGATTTGTTATTTCCTAATGAACTATTTCGAAATGGACTGAAGGCAAAAGCAAGACAAGTGTGTGTCTCTTTCACAGATATGTGGTACCGGTATCACTCCATCTGTAACCGCACTTCTCTCCAGGCATGTGAGACAGATGGCGCTTCCAAAAATGTCCTCTAAAATTAGACTGGCTTCACATGCTCCTCACGCCAAACTTAAATAGCAACATCGGGAGCCATATTTAAACCTCAGAATATGTACTCAAGGAGGGGATTTAGTAGGTTCTGACATGAGCGGTACTCTAAAATGACAGCACTTCATCTCATTCTTAACTGATATTTCAAGGGAAATTTTGATATTTTTGCACCTGTTTTGCATCAATCACTAGATGAATCATAGAATCATAGCAATAAGGGTCTATATGTTAACACTAGTTAATGCTTTAGGTATTATGAAGTGACAATTAGTAATAATATTTTACATCATTTATCATTGTGGTTGTTCATTTATAACAATATTACTGCTTATTGTTAGTTCATGTTTGCTGATAATACATTTCCTAATGTTAACATAAATGTCTTACATTAAATATGTATTAATATGTGGAAATTACAATAAACAAGAATAATGTTGTAAAGGTATTGTTCTTTGTTAGTTCATGTAAACTATTGCATTATTGCATTCTTCTATTAAAAATTAATTGTAATATAATTTTTTTTAAACACTTAATACTTACAATTTGAATTTTATTTTAGTGCAATCACTTCCTTTGACTTTCAATTTCTGATTTGTAAAGCACTTTGAGCTACACTTGATGTTGGAAAGGTTCTATACGATTAAAATGCATTATTATTAACTATTGTCAGTGTTTATAATCTTATTGTAAAAAGGCGATTCCTAGTCTGATGCATGAGTTCAGCTGAACGACATCTTTGACTTGAAACTTTACCTTGACGTCTTTATAAAGATGAACAGGTTCGTAGTCGATATTGTGCTTCATGAAGTAGTCAATAACGCAGCAGAGTAGTGTCATTTCTGGCAGGGAGAAGATATCCATGAACTGCTTCATTGTGTGACCGTGAGAACTCTGTATGCCAGAGAGAGGAAGAGACAAACAAACCCATTTCTCCTGACAAATGTATCTCTTTCTGAATGAGGTGTAAATATCTGAGTCTACATTAAATGTCTGGGATTCAAAATCGAATTTAAACCTGGAAATAAAATGAAAGTTTGAGGATTTAAGAAATGTAAAACAAAGTAATGTTATGACGTAAAATATATAAGAAATGTTTAAGATTCTGCAATATTTCTGGGTCATTAAACTGAAATGACCATGTTATCTTTCTTCGTTGCCATTTCCTTAATTTTATTAAAATTAAGGACAACATGATCATTAGGTTTTGCAGAAACCTGCACAAACAGCTCGAGTGTATAGTGTAGTGTAATAGCCATTAAAGCAAAAACTGTCCATACCATTTACAAAGAAATTCTGAAATTCATGTCACATTTTCAATGCAACTTTTAACTCATATTATTATGCTAATACTAGCCTACAATTTGTAATAAAACAAGTATTCACAAGTGGTCTCAGATTGTGAAATAGAGGTAGATATATTGTTTTTTATAAACTATCCGTTATCGGCAAAAATCCATGCCGATAGTTTATTTTATTTCTTCTTGGCTGATTCTGGAAGAGTGTACATTTAGAACAACTCGGTTCTACAGTACAACAGCGGCCTCTAGAGGTGAAATAAGAACATTCACTGACTATATTTATATTTTTATCCTCACTTCAATGCAAATTTGGTAATTTTGATGAGATAAATCAAGTGTTCTAAATTGAAGCAAGGGCATAAAAAATAAAATGTGACAATATGGTACTGTGTATATCTAAAATCCTTAATCCGGTGAAGTTATCGGCTATATAAAAAAGCTTAATTTAGTATATACTTAAATACATAGAGCTTTGTAAAGGAGCCAAGTCTAAAGCTCAAACTGCATCTGGGATATTTTTTTTTGGACTTCTGTAGCCTCTATGTCTGAGTCCATTACAATAAGGAAAGGCTAAGGAAGTGTTTTAACAATCGATTTTAAAAACTATCGGCTGATAAATCCACTATCGATCAACCTCTATTTTGCACTATACTGCAGTTTTCTTTTCAAAGATCTGTTAAAAAAATGTATGATACACCAGACTACAGACCTTGCCATAGTAGTCACTCATGATCTCAAGAGGTACATGGGAACCCTCATACATAGCATTGACCTCCTTATCTGGCACAGGATTAAGACCCCTATGGAAACATTCACATAAATAGTGAGCAATGGAAATCTGACACTATTCCTTAGCAAGACTCTTTAGAAATAGGCAGAGCATCTGTAAGGCTGGGCAAGGCTTAGCCTTCCCATGGCCATGAGCATGATGTTCGTATTAATGATTATTAGATATTGATCAGAAAATATTGTTGCCTCTCCAGGATAACACAGCTCCTAGCTGCACCGTTAAACTGTCTAGGATCAGTTTCCCCACCTCATAAACCAACTTCCATTATTTGTGTAAAGGGAAAGCTGACACTAGATCAGTGGCCATGGCCAAATTCATCTTAAAACTTTAATTTCTTGAGTCACTGCGTCCACAGAATGACAGAATGTCTTTTTAAATTTTAAAACAGATATAAAATGTAAAAAAAATTCTCCCCAATCTGGCATGCCCAATTCCCAATGCGCTCTAGGTCCTCGTGGTGGTGTAATAACTTGCCTAAATCTGGGTGGCGGAGGACGAATCTCAGTTGCCTCCGCATCTGAGACCACGTGGCTTGTTGAGCTTGTAACCACAGAGACTTGGTGCATTTGGAGGCTCACGCTATTCTCCACGGCAATTCACCATGCGCCCCACCGAGACCAAGAATCACATTATAGTGACCACGAGGAGGTTAACCCAATGTGACTCTACCCACCCTAGCAACCGGGCCAATTGGTTGCTTAGGAAGCCTGACTGGAGTCACTCAGCACGCCCTGGACTCGAACTTGCGACTCCAGGTGTGATAGTCAGCGTCTTTACTTGCTGAGCTACCCAGGCTCCCACATAGTGCAATTCTTACATTAATACATATTTATTACATTATGGTAACATTGAAACAAGTGTATACATATTTGTAACATTCCTTTTTTAATTGCACCCATTCACGTATAAATCAATAAGCATCCGATCATACTCTAAACGATCCAGCATGGAGATGACTGAAAATACATGAATCATCGTTGCTTAAGCTTGAGAAGACTCTCTCCACTGGATTTTATCTTAACTTCCAAAACCTTAATTCAACTGCATTACACAGGTGCGGGACCACATTTGTGGCGTATGCAGGTCCAAACAGTTCTGTTTTTAAATTTGTATTTTGCTGCATTAGAAAAGAGAAATTCCAACCAATTATTTAATTTGCTGTTATACTGATTAAACAAATCGAACACATTCGCTTGCTGTAGCCTAATATTGAGTTTCTAAAATAATTATTAATATGAATAGCCTACAGTGTTGTTAGGGTTACCTCGTCTTGTTCTCACTGTTACCCCTTGGTTGTCATTTTTGTCACTTTTGTATTCCGTAGTTTTCACTTTTGTCCCTTGTTTAGTTCCACAGTCTCCCTGTTAGCGTTCTTGTTCTCTGTCATTGTTTTCACCTGTCCTCATTAGTCTACCATTGGTTTCTGTTTATTCACCTTGTTATCTTGTTTTGAGTTCTGTTGTTCATAGGTTCCTGTCTTCCCTTGTCCGTGTATTTAAACCCTGTCTGTTTGTTCAATCGGTGTCTATCGTTGAATGTTGTTAGCCTGGTGTGTGTTCCCTGCCCGTTTTCCTCAGTCTTGTGTTTATTTCCCCATTGAGGATTGTCTAAGTTAATAAAAGTAAGTTTGCATTTAGATCCGCTCTCCTCGTCTGCCTCCATTCGTAACAAGTGTAAATAACAATATTTAACCATTTATTTGTCTGGAAGGTTTTGTATGGAGTGTGAACATTAACAGTTGGTAGTAGATCATTTCAATTTCATAAACCATTTGTCTTGAATGCAGGGGTTGAATTGAGATTTTGGAGGTGGAAAACCTTAATCGTGTGATTGCTGTTATAACATACATTCAATTAAAAATATGTGTGTCTAAATATGTATATATTTATAGGCCTTTATGGTATTTCATAGAATATTTTTTTCTCTAAGATGAATCTCTTTGACTTGTCTATCATTTAATTAAATAATTGTGAAAATAGTTATTTGAATTAGCACATTAAATTACAAAAAAACAAAAGTTTAATAATGATATCAGATGTATTTTATGCATTTTATAATAATCAGATGATAGCTGGGACAAGTTTATCTACTTGCTCGTGGTAAGGCATCATCTTGCCTTTGAACATGCTAAACCATCCAATTATTTTACTATTTAAAAGTAAATGAACATTCATAAGGGTATACAGCTTTATACAGCTATACATTATTTCGCAATTTCTATGAATTGGAATGGTAGCCTTACCCTGCAGTTTGTTCACCGTCAGCCTATGTCTTTAGAGCAAAAAGGTGTGACCTAGGGTATATTAAAGATGTTATAGAAAATATGCACACTACCTGTACACTGTACCCAGCTGGATATAATGAAAGGCATCAATCTTCATCAGTAAGGCCTGGTTCCACATGAGATTAGCAAAGTTTGTAAAGATTAGTCAAACCTCTGATAAAAATGGCTTCACAAATGCATTAGAACCAGAAATGGACAAATACCTTTTGAACGTCATAGTGCAGACCACGAATCACAAAATTAGGGATGTACTCATACTCCCTCAATCCCTCAGGATACTGAAATGGAGACAGAAAACAAAGAAGATATTGCTGTGAGAATTAACTCATTGAGGTGTATAGACTGTATTTTTCTAACAGCCTTTATTGCATATGCACTTAATAACTGTGTAATGACTATGTTAGAACATTAGTAAGCAAATACATGTACACATACATTAGTAAAGCAATTGAACAAGTTATTTGTGCAAGAGCAATGGAACAATGTGACTATACAGTATTCTGTATCTCTGATTTGTTCAGTTGCTTTTAAAGCGGTTTATACACATGCATTTCTTGTTAATGTAACGTAATTACAACATCATTGATACAACTGACCTTAATAATATGCACAATATTTATTTACATTTGATAATATTAGACATCATTTGTATGCAAAGTATGAAACTAACAATAAATCTCCAGTTCTCTTACTCGGTGTTCCTGGATGAGGATGTCCCGGGCGATGCTGAAAATCAGGGTGTGTAGGTGACTGGAGTAAAAAGCCAAGGTGTAGTCATAGTCAAAACCATAGATCTCTATGTCCTGCAGACTCATCTCATTATTTGCAAAGATGGTGTCGGGGTTCACAAAATTGTTTGATATGATAGGGATTAAATCTGTGGAAGAACAAACTTGGATGTAAATAAATGATTGACCATTTGCATCCACATTTTATTTGCAGAAAATAACCAAAACACTAAAAATGAATATATAATTTATAATTATTAACCTTTAATGGCATATTCATTATAAAAATAGCTTCTCTTTATGCTTATGCTCTAATAACTGTATTATAATCATATAACAACATGATATCCAATCTTGACCCTTTAAAAAGTATACTTTGGCAAAAAACTAATATGTAAAAGTCATCAAATTAAAATTTACATTTTAAGTTAATTTACTAGAAGAGGATTAATTCTGCTTAAAACAGCTATGTAAACTTAATTTCTTTAACTTTTACAAACACGGCAGTATTAATACAGTATTGATAATCAATAATAAATATAATAAAACGTAACAATGTTTAAAGAGCCACCTACAGACATTTTTTCATTTATTTTACTATATCTAAATGCATTTTCATTTTATAGACCATGGTGGAGGAACTCTTCATTTCCAAGTATGCTCTAATTTGCTCAATATATTATACAATCAATAGATTCCAATTTTGAATATAATTGAATTAAGTTAAATGAAACCAATGTTCTGGTGCTGTACAGATACACTTTTATCTTTTGATGCCTACGTTCATTTTATTTACATTTACATTTATGTGGCTTTTATCCAAAGCGACTTACAGTGCACTTATTACAGGGACAATCCCCCCGGAGCAACCTGGAGTTAAGTGCCTTGCTCAAGGACACAATGGTGGTGGCTGTGGGGATCGAACCAACAACCTTCTGCTTAACAGTTCAGTGCTTTAGCCCACTACACCAACACCACACCTATTTAGTTTTCAATTATTTATAATTTTTAGAGAGAGTCATTTCTTTGAAATTCCTCCTCGTGGTCACTACAATTCAGTAAAATTTTCAGTAAAACTACCTGTGAGAAATGGACAATTCTAACTTATGAATTGAAAGGGAGTTAATTCTGAAATTCTTAATTTTTTTTGCACAGCCCTGCTGTGAAGGCATGAGTAAATAAATAATGAGAAAAGTTTCATTTTTGGATAACTACTTTATTCCGTCGACCCTTGTACAACCTTTGGAACATTTTTGTCTTTTTCATTTTTGTTTTTTCGATCATTTTGGTTGTGTTAAGGCCAACAGCATAACTTTTGCCAAAGGTGAGTATTTTTGGGGGAATTTTGATATTTCAACCTCATTTCCTATAATACATTTATAATACACTGTGTACACAAAAATTGTTACACTCAGGACCTTAAGGACAAAAATGTCCCCTTTGAAACAATTAACAGCAATATTTAATCCCAGTGCCATTAAAGATTAAAATCATGAGTTCTGTGATTTTATGATTTTATTCCAGAGCCCTGGCTTCAAAATATACAATTGTAATACTATCCACCAGATATCGCAATTATTCTCATATGGAGCAAATACATGCTTTTTTCCTATTTTCTGTCTGCAGGCCAATTGAATAAATGCTGGAGCTAAAATTGTGTGGGTGTGTTGGCACAGATGTCAGAGTGTTTTTTGCATGTGTGTTTGTGTGTAAAAATCAACAGTGGCATTATGTAAACAAACTAGTATTTAAATGGCTAAAATCCTGAAAATTAATGAATATTTAGTAGTTATGATCAGGACTGATGTTGGTTTAAAAAAAAGTAACTAATTGAGAGTGGATAATATAATGTAAAAATATTTCATATTAAATAATATTATTATTATGGCAGTTTTTGGACGCAGACATTTTTGTCCTCTAAGGACCTCTGAGTAACTTTTTTTTTTAAATTGACGCACAAGGGTTAAATCAGCTTAAAAATGTACTGCTCTTAGATGGTTTAAACTGATCTACACTGGTCTAAGTGGTCTACCAGCCAAGCCAGGTGAAAAGCTGCCTAAGACCTCTATAAAACCAGCAAATCATGCCAGACTGGAGCAATCCAGTTTTAAACTGGTTTAAGCATTTTTTTTTTTCTCTCCACACGTTTTCAGCATTCAATGACTGTAACCACAAAAACATTCTAAAATACTCAATAATACAATCCAAATACAAGCGTATGCAGCTCATCTCTGCACTGCCATTTACAATATCCAAAAAGTTTTACTCTGTTATAGGTGACATACTATAACAGATGACCAGGGTTTCAGGAGGAAATAGAAATTATAATATAACTAACCTTCTGTTTGCTTTTTGGTTTCATTGTAAACGGACCAGAGCCAGCTGGTCTTATCTTCGTCACTACAGGAGCCGGTGCACATGTTCGCTGCTTTCAGTTGCCCCGTAGGGACCTGCCGCTGGGACATGAGACCACAATTCTGTCCCCTGGAACGAATCGTCCAAGGAGTGCTGCCGTTAACCAACCATGTCCTGCTTCTAGTATGCAGATACTTAAAGTGTGTGATCAATCTCCAACAATTCTCCTTATTTCGGACAAGGTTTAAAAGGGGCAAGGACAGCATATTTATGAACCATACCAGACCTGCCTTCAGTACGACAAGCAAGTGCGTTTAGAGGTGTATGGTCTACGTACAAAACAGCGTCCAAAATATGTACTTATGGGCTTCCGTTTTCATATTGAATAGGTCATTTTCATATTAAAGGTCCCATCACTGTACGGATTATTAAAAATACAAAGCTAGAATCTTCAAATCTAGATTAAAACACATACAGTATATAACGTTTTTCTTTATGCTCCCATCGGCCATATACATTATTGAAAAAACTTATACAATTTTTAACAAAGAATATTTAATTAATTTAAAATGTCCATGTGCTATAACCATCATGTACTTTCCTTGCACTGTGAATATATGTGAATGAAAGTAATTGTTTTAATTTTAAAAAAAAAGTTTACAAACTTTTTTCAAGGTTATTATTATTTATCATGAACTTGAAGTTTCCATGGGGTTAACCATTTGACTGGAACATAATGTGCCTTTGAATTCAAATGTAAAAAATAGCTGATATTCTCTCTCTCTCTCTTACACACCCACACAGACACACACACATGAGGGTCTACTCTGTTTTTCAAAAATGTATATTTAAAAATAAAATTGTTTTAATGCTTATTTTTTAAAGAAATAGATTATTCCAATTTATGACAATTAAATGTATGACATAATTAGGCTATAATAACATTATAAAACATAACAGTGATTTTCAACAGAAAGATCTGTATTTATTTTTCTATTTTCTAAAATTTTCAAACTAACACAGTCTCAAACTATAATGTGTTTTATTTGACAAAGAAGACATAGTACAAGTACAAATAACTTTATTCATAGAATAAAATAAGACATCAAACATTATGTATATTTATACAGTTATCAGAATTGGGCTATTGGGTCATTGTTTCTCGGAGTCTGTCTGTCTTGTTTTCAAACCAAGAAGTTCTGTTTGCAGTTCTCCAGGCTTTGGAGGGACGGCTGGAATTGTCTAAAATGCAAGAGGAATAATAATAAATATAGCTGCAAGCAGCAATCAACAGCCCCAAGCATAGTGAGCCCATTTCCTCCTGGCAGCTTTAGTAAAACAATGAGTCAAACATTTTGAAGCAATTTGTGTAAATGTAAATAGATTTTTCAAAGACTGTTGTAAGGGCCACACTTCCAGCTGCCAGATGGTGGGGCTACGACAGTGATCCATAGTAGATACATCAATGTGTCAGCCCTCAAGGCCAAACATACGTGTCAATTTTGATGTAAATCACATGATGCACACAGAAGATATGAGACAATTCTTTCTTCCCATTTTTTTGTTACTTTATAATGTCGCCATGGAGACACCATTTGAGACATCAAAAAATGTTGGCATGATTTTGCCTAAGTTTGGAGGTAGTCAGATGAATTCTCTATGAGGAGTATTTCAAAATCCAGAGCATGCCATTTTCAAACAATCCAAAATGGCCGACTTCCTGTTGGGTGGAGTTAATGTCTGTGGTGTGACAGTTGTCTGCCTTGATGAGATCTACATACAGTATGTACAAAGTTTGTTGACTGTAGCTGAAAAGGGAGGGATGTGCTACAAAGTGCCCTGACAATGTACACCGAAAATATGAGCGCTTCCTGTTTTTAATTTTTCAGCATTAATTTATCGCCTCGCCATGGCAACACTGTTTGAAATATAAAAAATCTGTTTGCAATATAGCATCTTCAATGTCTTGGAATGATGTTCCCCATGTTTGGTGCCTGTCACATAAACCCCTAGGAGTATTTCAAATTCCAGAGCATGCATTTTTCAAACAATGCAAAATGACAGAATTCCAGTTGGGCAGAGCCCAAGACTATGAGGGTGAAAGTTGTCCAGCTTGATGAGATATATAAGTGTACAAAGTTTGGTGACTGTAGGTGAAAAGGCCTGTGCTACAGAGCCTCCCAAAAATCTAATTTTCAAGGGGCCGGCAGAGAAGAAGAATGTTAACAGTAAGCCTTAGGAAAACAATAGGGCCTCCGCACTTACAGTGCTTGGGCCCTAATAATAAATGCCAATGTTTATGGTGTACACATTAATAATTAATGTTGTGGATTTGAAAAATAAGCATCTATGGGTGGAATGGAAATGTGCAATACTTGATCTGGACACTTACCAAATCTGGACGATAATACTGATGAACAACCTGTGCTCCAGCAAACATTGACAACACACTAGCAACAAACATTCTTAGGTATCTTGGCCAAGATACACCAGCTGGCATCTCTGAAAGTCGGCTGGCAGACAGATGTTCTGCCACTTACAATATTATATTTATCTATGGAAAGAAAGCACATAAAATTGCCCTGATAACTTTGTTGATACTTTTACATAATGAAAATGTTAACTCATCACTGCTAGTCTACACGTAGATAAATACATTGGTTAGATTAAAAAGCACATAATATACATGAAAGACAACCACTGCTTATAAAGAATTAAATAATGAACGTTTAATTTTAGTTTCATGCGCCACTGTCAAAAAGACTTATTTGACAAATCATGTATTTTTGCTAGAATTACATTTAATCACTATATAACCACAAGAGCTGCGCTATTAAAAATAAATGTTATTACAATTTACGCATTTAATCCAAGGGGAACGCATACTAACCAGTGTGATGTTTAGATGATATAAGATTATGACATTTACGATTATGTTCCAGCAACAGCAAAGGTTGCACAAGGGTAATTTTCACGACAACTGTGGAGTCGCGCCGCGCATGTCCATCTCGCATTTGGAAAATTGTAAATCGGTAATCAAGGGAGGCACGTCATTTATTGTTAACCAAAGTAAAAATAAATAAGTAATAATCGGCTGAAATCTTAATTACTACAAATAGCTAAAAGTTTTTAAATACTTCAGACAATTTCATGCACGGTAAAAAAATGCGTTTTAGACAGAAAATATGTAAGAGAAAAATTAGGCCTCCCCTCCAAAAAAAGGCGAGGCTGATTGGCTAAAAATGAAGCCAGACATTATAAACGTAATGCCTCATAGTATAGCACTCCGCATTAAGTTTTTCTTATATTATGTTCTTACATAACAGCATATCAGTTGATCTTTGTATAAAATAAATACATATAGAATGTGAGGTTTTGAATTACATAAAAACTCGTAAATGTGTAGTTAAACGTTTTGTAAAACATAAATAAATAATAAATGAGTGAACATTGGGACTTTTATTTAGAAATTTGCCATTAGCTTTGTTGACATTTGTACGTTCGCCGGCTTCGTGCATTATATGTAGCATCAACCTAGACCATATATTCTTCTCTTAATACTGTTATGCACCAGAAAAGGTCTGAAGAATATATGTGGCAGGTAAGAATTGCTATTGTATTGCACATAAATGTCTCTGTAGTTAACGAAGTGAGTGATTTTATGTTTGTATAAGTTCAATGGTTCACATATCTCCTAGCTTATTGAGTGCAACGAGCTACTAATTAGCTGGCAATAGTGTTAAATAGGTGCAAGAGGTTAAATGGGCGTATGTTTCTAGTTAAAATGCATTGAAAATATGATTTTCTGCCGATTAATTTAAAAAGCTCCGAATGAAAATGAGGCAGATGTACCAGAACCAATTAAACAAAGGGAGGTGTGGTTTACCAGCTGGCATGTGAGTAACATAAACATGAATATTAATCTATTAAAGTAAGACCACCAATTAAGATGGAAGAAAGGCAGTATTCATCTCTGACGGCTCCTATGGATTATCTTCAGTACTGGTGAGTATGCATAGCCCCAAAAGAACCCAATAGAGTTTCAGCTCATTGAGTTTAATAATCTGCTTTCTATTTATTGCTTTCTCTAATACGTTTTTTTTCTGCTGCCAATTAAAAACAAAATTGCTCATCTGGAAACCTTTATGGGTATATGTTTATTAAATACACTGAGAGAAAATATGGTAAAACAATGGTGCGGAAAATATAATTAGTCTCAATCTCAAAGTTTTTTTTTTTTTTTTTTTGGCTCTTAATTTATTCTTATGCCATCAATGTGTTTTTCATTGCAATTTTGTTTTTTCAGGTACCAAACGAATCAGGAGTTTCAACCACAGCAGGTGCCGCAGTACCACCAGGTGGTTAACAATGCCCAATACACTGAAAGACCCATGGAGGACAAAGTCATGACTGATTTAGCAGTACATCAAGATCCATATCCAGATCAAACTCAACAGCCCAATCAAGTCTTTGTCCAGCCACCAGATATGGCCTTGCCACCAGGTATGACCATACATCCTCCCAGCAAACTGTTATTTCCACAGCCCTGAAATGTGATTCATGAAATATCTGTTTTGTAGCACCTCCGACAATACCATCAAAAGGAAAGAAAAGAGGGCGGCCTCCAAAAGGGGAAGGAAAGGAGCAGGCGCAGGCTGAAGACTCTCCAAAGAAAGCGAAGAGAACACTAGATAGATTCAATGGAATGTCAGTTGAAGAAGTCATGGCTAGAAAGCTGCCAGACGTTATCACCCATAATCTTGACATTCTGATTGTGAGTTTCCATTATAACCACAAAAATGACATTGTCGGTGACTTTTACCTATATTTATTCCGCAATATTTGGCACTCCATACCAATTTTTTATAGATTGGAATCAATCCTGGACTGTTGTCAGCCTACAAGGGAAGGCACTACCCAAATCCTGGGAACCATTTTTGTATGTTCAATTGAGCTGATCTTATTCTTTGTAAAGTAGGTTTATGGGTTTATGCATGCTTTTCAAATCTTCTGAATATATATTTGATTGTTTCAAAGGGAAGTGCTTGTTTCTTTCTGGGTTGACTGATGAACAGCTCAATCACATGCACGATCAGACTTTGCCTGATAGGTACAGCATTGGTTTCACCAATATGGTGGAGCGGACTACACCAGGAAGTAAAGACCTAACAAAGTAAGAATTTAACATCCCCACCTTGCTATGTGTAAAGAAATAGCATGTTTGATTATGTCGTCTTTCCAAAGACATATTCAAATCAAACCTGAATGAAGAAGGTGGTTTATTTGAATAGAGCAGCAAATATTACAGCAAAATCCTCCAAAAATGGTTCTTTCTTTGCAGCAAAGAGATCCGTGAAGGTGGACACCAACTTTTGGAAAAGCTTCAGAAGTACAGACCATTAATTGCTGCCTTCAATGGTAAAGGTGAGGCTTTGATTACAAAGTTTTGATATTTCAAAGTTTATACCCCTTGTTACGATGGCGTTTTAGTGCCACATCAAAATGTACATTTTCTTTTTAAATATCTGCGATTTTTGAGATTTAAGTCAAAGCATTCTAAGAATAAAGTCAAGATGTTTTGAGAATAAGGTCAAAATTGACCTTAGTACAGGAGCTTTCAACCTGTGGGCACCTGTCAAGGGATGTGCGGTATGCTTACGCAAGTGAAGGGAAAATGAAATGGAACTGCTGTGAATTATAAAGGCCAATTTCAAGACATTATATGTGGTTACATCCTTTCTGTTATACTATTGTTTTGAGCACATATATATATACACACTCACCTAAAGGATTATTAGGAACACCTGTTCAATTTCTCATTAATGCAATTATCTAATCAACCAATCACATGGCAGTTGCTTCAATGCATTTAGGAGTGTGGTCCTGGTCAAGACAATCTCCTGAACTCCAAACTGAATGTCCGAATGGGAAAGAAAGGTGATTTAAGCAATTTTGAACGTGGCATGGTTGTTGGTGCCAGACGGGCCGGTCTGAGTATTTCACAATCTGCTCAGTTACTGGGATTTTCACACACAACCATTTCTAGGGTTTACAAAGAATGGTGTAAAAAGGGAAAAACATCCAGTATGCGGCAGTCCTGTGGGCGAAAATGCCTTGTTGATGCTAGAGGTCAGAGGAGAATGGGCCGACTGATTCAAGCTGATAGAAGAGCAACTTTGCCTGAAATAATCACTCGTTACAACCGAGGTATGCAGCAAAGCATTTGTGAAGCCACAACACGCACAACCTTGAGGCGGATGGGCTACAACAGCAGAAGACCCCACCGGTACCACTCATCTCCACTACAAATAGGAAAAAGAGGCTACAATTTGCAAGAGCTCACCAAAATTGGACAGTTGAAGACTGGAAAAATGTTGCCTGGTCTGATGAGTCTCGATTTCTGTTGAGACATTCAGATGGTAGAGTCAGAATTTGGCGTAAACAGAATGAGAACATGGATCCATCATGCCTTGTTACCACTGTGCAGGCTGGTGGTGGTGGTGTAATGGTGTGGGGGATGTTTTCTTGGCACACTTTAGGCCCCTTAGTGCCAATTGGGCATCGTTTAAATGCCACGGCCTACCTGAGCATTGTTTCTGACCATGTCCATCCCTTTATGGCCACCATGTACCCATCCTCTGATGGCTACTTCCAGCAGGATAATGCACCATGTCACAAAGCTTGAATCATTTCAAATTGGTTTCTTGAACATGACAATGAGTTCACTGTACTAAAATGGCCCCCACAATCACCAGATCTCAACCCAATAGAGCATCTTTGGGATGTGGTGGAACGGGAGCTTTGTGCCCTGGATGTGCATCCCACAAATCTCCATCAACTGCAAGATGCTATCCTATCAATATGGGCCAACATTTCTAAAGAATGCTTTCAGCACCTTGTTGAATCAATGCCACGTAGAATTAAGGCAGTTCTGAAGGCGAAAGGGGGTCAAACACAGTATTAGTATGGTGTTCCTAATAATCCTTTAGGTGAGTGTATATATATATATCTATCTATATATATCTATATATATATATATCAGTTGTATGAACATAATAATCTTGTTTGATATTTCAGGTATTTATGAAATATTTTGCAAGGAGATTTTTGGAGTGAAGGCCAAGAACTTAGAATTTGGATTGCAGCCTTACAAAGTGCCAGACACCGAGACGGTATGAGTTTCTTACTTCATGGTACTTTGATCAGAGTCTTGCATGAATACCACTCCCTACATATGAATTGATTTTATATGGCATTCTTTTGTCCAGGTTTGCTACCTGATGCCATCATCAAGCCCACGTTGTGCCCAGTTCCCTCGTGCTCAGGACAAAGTGCACTTCTACATTAAGCTAAAAGAAGTCAGGGATCAGATGAAGGGAATGGTCAAGACTCAGGAAGTCCAAGAGACAAAATATTCTTTTGATCTGGATCTGGCCAAAGGTAAAAAGATCATAAAGACTTTTGGATTGCCTTGATGCATTTAGAATTTCAAAGTCCCATTTTTAGATTAATCTAATATCTCTAATATATATATATATATATATATATATATATATGTGTGTAACCGGTCCTGCTCGACCTTCTCCAAGCAGGATTTGAACCAGTTTCTCCAGCATGAGAGGCAGGCACGCTAACGAGGAGGTTACAGTCTCTAGTGTCAGTCATTAGTGCACCTCTTTAGGCCAGGGGAGTGAGGTTTACACTATGCACAGCTACCTACCAGCTGGCTACCGTTACACTCACCCCTTAAACCGCACTCCCATCCGGTTCACAGCACCACTGTAACCGGTCATGCTCGAATTGATGTCTCCAGCATGGGAGACAGGCATGCTAACGAGGCGGCTAAAGGCCTCTAGTGTTTGTTGCTAGTGCATCTCTTGAGGCCAGGGGAGTTTACACACTGCACAGCTACCTACCTGCTAGCTACCATTACATACATATTTTTTTTATCACTCCACAGATGTAACATTAGCAAACTAAGTTTTGGTAGGTCGTTTAGGACATCTACTTTGTGCATGACACAAGTAATTTTTCCTACAATTGTTTACAGACAAATTGTTTAACTTTTAATTGACCATATCACAATTCCAGTAGGTCATACATTTGCATACACTGAGTTAACTGTGCCTTTAAGCAGCTTGGAAAATTCCAGAAAATGTTGAAAAGCCTTTAGACAATTAGCCAATTGGCTTCTGATTGGAAAATCAAAAGAAATCAGCCAAGACCTCAGAAAAAAAATTGTTGACCTCCACAAGTCTGGTACATCCTCGGGAACAATTTCCAAACGCCTGAAAACGAGGAGACCTACACCAGGCGGTGTGTGAGAAAAGCTTGGAGAATCATCAGAGAATCCAGCCACCCTAGCCATGGTGCTCTCACTGCTACCATCAGGCAGGACTATAGATGAATGTAGTTTGTTGCAAAAGTGCAAATCAATCCCAGAACAACAGCAGAGGACCTTGTGAAGATGCTGGAGGAAACCGGTAGACATGCGTACAGTAAAGCGAGTCAACATAACCTGATAGATTTCTCCGCAAGGAAGAAGCCACTGCTCCAAAACTGCCATAAAAAAGCTAGACTACAATTTGCAGGTGCACATGGGGACAAAGATCTTACTTTTTGGAGAAATGTCCTCCGGGCTGATGAAACAATTGTATTGTTTGGCCATAATGACCATCATTATGTTTGGAAGAAAAAGGGTGAGGCTTGCAAGCCGAAGAACACCATCCCAACCATGAAGCATGCCCGCGGGAGGGACAGGTGCACTTCACAAAAGGAAAATGATGTGGATATATTGAAGCTACATCTCAAGACATCAGCCAGGAAGTTAAAGCTCGGTCACAAATGGGTCTTACAAATGGACAATGACCCCAAGCATACCTCCAAAGTTGTAGCAAAATGGCTTAAGGTCAACAAAGTCAAGGTACTGGAGTGGCCATCACAAAGCCCTGACAACAATCCGATAGAACATTTGTGGGCAGAACTGAAAAAGCGTGTGCGAGCAAGGAGGCCTTCAAACCTGTCTCCGGTACACCAGTTCTGTCCTATAGGAATGTGCAAAATTCCAGCAACTTATTGTGAGGAGCTTGTGGAAGGCTACCCAAAACATTTGATTCAAGTTAAACAATTTAAAGGCAATGCTGCCAAATTCTAACAATGTATATGTAAACTTCTTACCCACTGGGAATGAGATGAAATTAAAGCTGAAATAAATCATTCTCTCTACTATTGTTCTGACATTTCACATTCTTAGAATATAGTAGTGATCCTAACTGACCTAAGACAGGGAATGTTTTCTACGATTAAAAATTGCATTTATAGGTATGTGTCTAAGGTGTATGTAAACTTATGACTTCAACTGTGTGTATATTATATTTTATATATATATATATAAGGCTATTATCTGGGATAATTAAATTCTAAACCAGATGCTTGATATATCTATTCCAAATATTTTGTGCTTATTTTTTATTTCATTTTTTATTTATTTGTGATGTGCTTTCATCAGATTAAGCGAGGTCTTTGTTGTCATTGTTTATTCTAGAGGATGCCAAAAGATTTGCAATCAAAGAGGAACAGCATGACCCTGGGTATGAGGAGACTTGTGGCCATAGATCATGGGGGGAACCACAGCAAGTGTTTGGCGTTCATTCTTCTAACGGTACAGGTACATACTCACATGTTCATGGTAAACCTGAAAATGTGAGTGAAATTTAAAATGGTGAAATCTGGGTCTGGAAAAGTCATTGAAATAATAGTTAAAATTTGTTTAAATGTCATGGAAATTTCTATAGTTAATACACTCTAGAATGTTCGCAAACAACTATAGGTCATAATGTTACTAGTTTCATATCACAATTTTCCTGTGCTGTTTATGTCATAAATATTTTTGACTCCTCATTAGAAAGAATATGAAAATTTGGATTTCAGGTGTCAAATGCTAGTAATAATGTACAGGTATCTGTAGAACAGGTAACGGACAACCGATGGACAATGCAGCCATTTGCGGACTAAATTCCAGACATCAGATGTAGCAGCAACAATGGAACAACCTGAGAAAGTGGTTATTGGAGAAAGACTTATGTTATGTGCTTGTCTACACCGCATGTACAGAGGAGGACCAACAAGATCATTGATATTTGATATTTTATGTTTGTTTATGTGTGCTTTCAAATTTGTGTTTGGAGGAACAAAGCTGGGAACTTGAAAGCTGAATTGAACATGAATTGTCTGATTGACAGAGTTGGGAGGGTTACTTTTGAAATGTATTCCACTACAGATTACAGAATATATGCTGTAAAATGTAATTTGTAACGTATTCTATTAGATTACTCAAGGTTAGTAATGTATAATAAATAATTTAGATTACTTCTTCCGCACTGGTAGATTTTTTTTTTCACTTGTTTTGACTATAAAAACCCAGTACAGTAAGACAAAATACATTCTCTGAAAAAACTAAATATCTTATGAAGTGCTGTTTCTAAAACAACATAAATCAAACTAATCTTATTTTAAGGATTTTTAGATATTTTTACAGGAAAACAATACAAGAATTTTCACTAATATGATTTTGCTGTAATATCAAAGGTCTTACTAGAAAAAAAGAAATTATGATCCAACATGAATTTTCTTGATAAAAAAATATGATCGTACCTGGTAACGTGCATGTAAAATGGCTAGAAATAGCATTTGAACTAAATTGGTTTATTTCTATTTCATGTGCTCCAAACTTGCTTCTCTCGCTGCTCATATGAATGTAACTCATCATAAGAAAGTGTTTCACCGCTGTTCAAATGCACTTTGCATTGCATCATTTAAATGTAAAATCTGAAAGGACTAAATATTAAATAAAATAAATGACAACAAAATTCAAAGTAATCTCTTCAGTAATCAAAATACTTTTTGAATGTAACTGTATTCTAATTACCAATTATATAAATTGTAACTGTAGGGGAATACAGTTACTTATATTTCGTATTTTCAATACGTAATCCTGTTACATGTATTCCATTGCTCCCCAACCCTGCTGATGGAGACATTTGTTCATTTTGTGCCTCTCTATCCTTTTACTTCAAACATTACAAGTTAAATTACCCTGTTTTATTTGACACAGTTCCACATTTACTAAATGTATACATTATGTCTATGGTACTGAAATTATTCTTGGATGGAAAGGATCTCCTAAAATTTGCACAAAGCGACTGTCACTGCAACAAATCCCTAATGCAATCCACTGTTGGACTCTAGAAGTAGTAGTCTTCTAGAGCGATATCACTGTGCATGACCTCCATGCATGGTTTTGATGTAGTATTGCAGATGGCATGCTCAGATCTTTATTATGGTGCTTATTTAACACTTAATCACTCAATTTACCTCAATTTGAATGGTATTTTTAGGCTTTTTAGAATTGTGTTTTATTGTAATTGACGTAACCACTGTGCATATCTGTTTATGTGTAATAATTGTGTTTTGTACCATTTGTACATGTGATGTTATCTCATAATAACAATCTGGCATTGTTGCTGTGAGAATGAATGGTGTATCATGTATGTCATTTTGTAAGTTGCATTGTTTTTTTTGTTTGTTTTTTAATACGTTGGTATTAGCCTACTGATGGATTGTTTTGGAAAATAAAAGCAATTGGTAAAAGCAAAAATGATGGAAATTTGCTATTTCTTTCTCACTTGTATATTTGTACATTTATAGTGCAGCAGTTAAAAGCAAAACACAAAATTACAGTTAGTATTACTATGATAAAACCATGTTTATTTTTGTATGATAACAATAAATACTATAACGAGTAGTCCATGGCATTTTATTTATTTAGAACGGTCCATGTCTGTTTCGGATCAATCTAAAATGACGAGATGATTTTAAGCTTTATTTTGACATTTGCTGAACGGGAAACAGGCGTCTCTTATTGATCTAAGCGTAGCCAATGGTAGTTTGCTTTGCAACGTTTAAATGTCACAGGAGATGGCGTTTATACTAAAGCTTTAGGGGGATTCGATTCTCCATTGTCATAAAGAAATTAGCACAAATAAATGTTAAATGTGATACATGTTGAAATTTAAATGTAAAAGTATATAAATAAAAATAAAAAATCTTAAATATCTTGACGCCTTTCGTACATATAACAGAAGAATTCGTGGCCACTGTTCTTGAACATCCCCTGTATTCATACTTTGGTACGCTCCACTGTCAAATAGATTTCTCGCTGTTGGTCTTTGTTGCTTTCACCGGTTTTGTTCATAAAACGCGAAAATCAACATTTCACTGGATTATCGTTCTAATCAAATCGCAACGGTATGTATTGATTTGACCAACGGTAGCTTTATTTGAATAATAACACTATGGAAAGGAATGTTTATGTCGATAGAAAGCGTTTTGCGCAGTTAGCTGCCGACAGTCATTCATTGTACTCAGTGAACTGGCACACTAGGCCGGTGTTAGCCGAGCATGCTAATAAGTGTAAAATACACTGCATTTGTTAACAAAAAAAAATAAAGGATAATTTTTTTGTTTACCAGTAGTCTTGATGCTGGATTGAAGTGAAACTGCTTAATGTAGTTTTATATCGCCATAAATTAGCAGTTAGTGGTAAATAGCCTAGCAGTATCAGAGATGTGTGATGTCCAGGATGACTACGTGGTGTCCTATACAACAAAACTGTTTTAGTAACTGGCTTATTGGGCACCTGGGGCTGGGAATTTTATTATTTATTTATTTGAGATTATGAATGCTATATATAGTGATAGAAATACTTAATATATGTAACTGTTTTTGCTGAAAGGTAACCTAATATGGGGGTCATAAAAGTGCCACTTATATATAAAGGCTGGTTAGAAATGAGAATTCCCCTGTGAGAATACCACTGAAATTGCTCTTGAAATCAACACGAATATTGATTTATTTAAATCCCGTTAAGATGGATGAAAGGCTCTATGGATCTTTGCCCAATGCCCCCTCGGAATACCTCCAACAATGGTGAGTGAGTATCCCCCATTTGTCATCAATTGGCGCCAAGATTAAATACGATCCTAATTATTATTATGCTATTCACTATGTTATAAAAGAGTGATTTTCACGAAACTTGTCAAGGAAGTGTCCTGGTAATAATTAACCCCAAACAATTGCAAAAAAGAAGAAAAGAAAACAAGTCAAATAAATATATAAAATAATAATAATTATATTACTAATAATAATAAATAAGTACTAATAAGACCATTTGCATTGTGACATAATGACTTTTGTGACAAAAGTCCAGGCATTGTATTTTTATTTTTTTTTTACTTTGTAGTTTGGAGTGAAATAGGACCAGGACATTTACTTGTCAATTTTGTATGAATTGCCCAATAACATTCAGCATTTCCATCAGATTTTGAAGGCTACTAACCAGTCTGTGTTGCATTCATGACACTTGCCCTGCTATTACCTGTTCACATAAGGAAACTGACTTTTGTTGCCAGTTGTTTTTGTGTTTTGAAAATGCTGGTTGCACCATTACTGATGTGCTGTGTTCCTGCTTAAACATAAAACGCTTATTAACATGAATTCATTTTGCAGCAAATATAGCCCAGGTTCCACTTAATGAATTGCATTCCTTAAAGTATCAACTATCCCCCTGTTTATATCAGTTACATATTGTATATGTAGGTAATAAATCCATGTAATAAATATGCTTGTAATGATTTACTGGATGTGTTTTATGCAACATTAATTTAGACTGATTACTTTAGGCCCTGTGCTACTTTTGAAATAGGGTTCAGTCAGCTCAGCAACATCTGCAAGCCCTTCAGGCTCAGTATCCCCACATGGCTAATGGCAATGCTGCCTTTATGATGGAAGGACCCAGAGAAGAAGGGGGCATGCAGCAGTTGCCCTTACACCCAGAAGATGCTGCCCAACAGGAGCCTTGTACTCCACAGCAAGGTAGATTAATCAGTTTTGCATATGTCAATTTAGTTAAATTTGGCATACCAATATGTGATGGCATGTTGCCCCCCTTCAGCACCTGCTAAAGGTAAGAGAGGAAGACCAGTGAGCAAAGAACCTAAAGTTAAAGCTAAACCTGGACCCAAACCCAAAAAAGCCAAGGAGGATAAGGAGGCCCCACCTGCTGAGGGACAGGAGAAGATAGATGGGACATTTAAGAAAGTGAGGAGGAAAGTTGATCGCTTTAAGGGCATGTCAGAAGAGGAAGTCATGAAGAAGACACTGCCTGACATCCTTACCTACAACCTTGACTATGTAATTGTAAGTTTACATGTTTCTTTGTGTGGAATAGCTTTTTGACGTCTAATATCACGTCAAATATTTACTAAGATGAAATTGTGCCGAAAGAGACTTTAATGACACATTGCATATTTTTTAATGATACAGATTGGAATTAATCCAGGGTTGATGGCAGCCTATATCGGAAGATGGTTCCCTGGACCAGGAAACCATTTTTGTAAGTTGGCTAGTATTTTACTCCTTGTTGGACTTAAATATTGCTGCAATTAATCTAACTAACAACTAATCATTAAAATAATATTCGATAATAATGGATAGTGAAAATAACTGAGAACGAACTTCATTATCGATTAGTTGGATATGCGCGGCATGCACAGAGAAGCTCCATCCATGATGTTACTTTACGACAGTGAAAAGTATGTGCATGATAATTTGTTTGAAAAATTATGGATACAAGTTGAAACAGAAAAACCATGGCCCAAGTTGTCCAGTGCACAGGAACACATTATAGTTAAAGGTGCACGCAGCGATTCCTGAGAAACACTGTTGATATTCAAACTCAACTGCCAAAACAAACACACCCCTCCCTTCAGTTCTCCTTTGGAACACAGACACAGCTCCTAGCCCTCGACTTATCATAATCCCTCTTTTCTTTAGTTTATATTTGTCTGACCTTTTTCTCTTGGTCTGTTTCTCAGCCATTGGAGTTTAGAAAGTTTGCATCAGCCAGATTTGCCATCGTTCTTCAAATGAATTTCCCTCTCGCTCTGCCCCAACCCCCAATTCTGTGGAAGTGCAAGAACCACACCCTGTTGCTGATTGGCTTTAGTAGTGTTGTTTGGATCGGTGCGATCCCCTTTGTTTTTGTCCCATTTACAGAGCCAGGGCTGTGTACAAATGTGATTAAGGTGGTTAAATAAAATATGGATATTCAATTTAGCTTTTCCTTAAAGTATGATAAAAATGGTTGCTAAACTCAAAAAAAAAAAAAATGTCAGTGTTGTCAAGCATGGTGAATCTATTTTTTTCAGTTTGGATGAACTGAATCAAGTCATGCACCCAGTGAGAGTAATGGGTTGAGGAAGGCTTTTTCCAAATCAGCAGGATAAGCATTTTAGCAATTATCAAGCAGAATGCCATAGCGTTTGATTGCAGCAAAGACAAAGGTATGTTTTTGGGAGAAAGGCCAAGTAATGCCAGTAAAGGACAAGGTTCAATAGTGAAATTAAATATATCAGAAAAAGACTTGAAAATAGCATCCCAAAAATATTTCAGTGCTGTGCAATGCCAAAAGCTATTAATTAAAGTGGCTGGAGCTCGATGACATCTGTTATATGTAGGATCTAGATCAGGGTTTAATTTGATCAGTTTTGTCGATTTGACCAATAGATATGGTATAATAACTTAAATTGTATTAATGAATGATGGGCACAAATAGAGGAATGAATAGGACAGAGAGCCTTTGACCATTACTTATCTGATAAAATATAATTAAGATACGACTCCCTATTCTTCTTTGTTTTTGAAAGAATTGCAGGTGCTGACAATACTATTATTGAAGAAATTATGTTGTGAATATGGGAGATAAACACTTTGATGTACACTTTAAATTCCAATCAATTTCTTGCTTAAGTGGCGCCTGAGAGAAATAAGGAAATATCGTTTTTACAAATTCCTTAGCCAGAGGATAACGAAAGAAGTGAGTTTTAGGAAGGTTGTTGTGATACAATGTCAGGGTTCGGGTGTGGAATTGAGATGTCAACCAGCTTGACGAGCCGCACCACTCCTCTCATGCAAACAGACACACGAACATGCCCCCATCTCCACAGTTGTATTTTCCACAAAATATTAAAAATTAGCAAATGTATTATCATGATAGAGATCATTAATATTTGTTACTCACTATGCATCCATCATAGTGAGTAAAAAGGAAGGATTTTTATAAATGGGAGACATGCCTGATGTCGCCTGAAAGCCAAAAATGCTTTCTAAATAGTGAACAATTTTTCAAAAAATTTAATACCAAAGGGTTAGAAGAATGGTGAGAAAATTGAAGTGGTAGAGGAGAACATACCAATGTATCCAGGGAGACATGCCTGCAAGAGTCACATCCCATGCCAACCCATGCAGAAACCCATTGAGTTTATAATGTGACTGGCTCCAATCTAAAATACCATGAATATTGGCCACCCAGTAGTTGGGTAGTTGGAAGTGCAAAACCGCCTTATTTCAGGTTGCTGAAGAATTACTTCCCGAATTCAAACAGGGTCCTTGTTTCAAATGAAATCAGATACCAACTGATCTAAAATCATAAAGAATGTTTTGGGTATATGTACTGGAATACTTCAAAATAAAAATAGAAATTTGGGAAGGACATTCATTTTTATGGCATTAATTCTGCCGGGTCCACCTGGTAAGGTCTTGCTTAGTTTTATCTAACAGGGGACTAAATTATGCTTGAAGAGATCAACATGTCACAATAACTCCAAGATATCGAAACCTGCTTGAGGCTAGTCAACATGGGAAAATTGTTGCTGGAAGAGATCTTATGGTGGAATTAATGGAAAAAAAACTCACTCTTGTGCAAATTTAATTTGTAACCTGAAAAAAATGCTTAATTAGTCTAAAATATTTCAAACCTAGGAAAGATGGGCTACCGGATCCATGTTGAATAACAAAATATCATCAGTGTAAAGAGATATTTTCTGTTCCCTACCTTCTCTAAAAATACACTTCACACTATGATCAGTACAAAAATAAATTGCAAGAGGCTCAGTGGCTATGGCAAACTAAAGGGGGGACAAGGGACATCCCTGCCTGGTGCCACGTTATAGAGGAAAATATATACAGAATATAACATTTTGATCAAAGACCAAATTTTTCACAGAACCCAAATTTGTTTTAAAGTATAGAATAAATAGACCCACTCAATGCAGTCAAAGGCCTTTTCCACATCAAGTGAGACCAGGATGTCTGGAGTATTTAAATGCGACGATGCGTAAATAATGTTCATCAGCCTTTTGAGATTAAAAAAAAAAAACGCATTCTATTTTTTATGAAGACTGTTTGGTCTGATGAATAATGTCTTGTATAACAGTTTCTAACCTAGCCAGAATTTTTACATCTACGTTGAGAAGTGAAATTGGACAATAGAACCCACAGTCTGTAGGATCTTTATTACTTTTTAAAAGAAGATACATCGAGGCCTGACGCAGCGTAGGTGGAAGAGTACATTACAGGAGTACAAGAGTACATACAAGATTCAGTGATTCTTCAAAAAACAAGCAGTGGGGAGACCCAAGAAGATAACTTTTTTAAAGAACTCTACAGGGAATTCATCTGGACCTGGGATTTTCCACTCTGCATCTGGGATATAGCTTCCATAATTTTGGTTAAACTAATGGGTTCATCCAGTTTGCTTTCGATTCATTATTGATTTGAAGGATGTCTACATTTTCAACAAAACAAATATTGATAAAATCAGGATTTTTTATGGAGTTCTTTGATACAAAGAAGAATAAAAATTGTTTAAATTGATTGTTAAATGCCTGAGGGTCTGATGTAATTAATCCTGCTGAGGTTTTGACTTGAGTGATAAATTATTTTTGCATTATGAAGTCTGAGTTGCAGAGCAAGTGCTTTACCTGGCTTGTCCCCAAACTCATGAAAACTGTGTCTTGATTTAAGCAAGAGCTGCTCCACATGGTTGGTGGAGAGAAGATTATATTCTGCCTGCAAGAACTTTTTCATTATATAATGACTGAGTCAGACAATTTGAATAGTTCTGGTCCAGTTTACCAATCTGCTCAGAGAGTTTACAGAGATTTTCATTATGCAATTTACTAATATAAAATGAATGAGAAAACATGATTAATCTCCCAATTTGTAAAAATTATACAAAATGATTATCTGATTAAAGTAACGGGTCTAGTCTCCAAACAAGTGAAAGGGTATGACAACCATGGAAGGCCATTTCAAGAATTAATGGGGCATGATCAGAAATAACTATACCATTTTAGGAGGAAGGCTGTACTAAAGTAATAAGTTATGAGTGAATAGGTATCATGGACTGCTTTCTAAGCAGGGTTCAAAAGGTGCCAAATTTCAGTCACTCCATATAGGTCCAAAAAAGAATTAATTTCCTTATAGGACTGAGACTTGTGTAATAAATTTAGGAGAATCTATCAAGAGCCGGGTTCAAAACACAATTAAAGTCACCTCCCATGATCAATTGATTACAAATGTATTTTAATTTGTTTTATTTTCTCCCCTTTTCTCCACCAATTTGGCATGCCCAATTCCCAATGCGCTCTGGGTCCTCGTGGTGGTGTAGTGACTCGCCTCAATCCGGGTGGCACAGGACGAAGCTCAGTTGTGTCCGCGTCTGAGACTGTCAGTCCACACATATTATCATAAATAAATTGATTAATTGTCACACATTATACATATACATGGTGAAATTATTTATTTTTCACATATCCCAGCTAAGCTGGGGTCAGAGTGCAGGGCCATGATACGGCGCCCCTGGAGCAGATAGGTTCAAGGGCCTTGCTCAAGGGCCCAACAGTGGTGTCTTGGTGGTGTTGGGGCTTGAACCCCTGACCTTCTGATCAGTAACCCAGAGCCTTAACCACTGAGCCTCACCATCATGTGGCTCGTTGAGCGCATTATCGCGGAGTGCTAGTGCATGTGCATGTGATAACATTGAAGGGACTAAACAAAGTATCTTTATTGTTCAAAATGGCTGTGCCTCTAGCTTTACATTTAAAACTTGAGTGAAACACCTGTCCCACCCATGACCTCAAACATTTATGACTAGAGTTCTAAGATGAATTTTTGCAAAAAGCATATGTTGGCCATAAGATTATTTAAAGTAGAAAAAAATCCTTACCCACTTTATTATTTAAGCCTATTCTGTTGAGTGGTTTCTTTCCAGTGCATAACTTACATTTTTATTGTTATGTTCTATGTTTTGTAATGTCTAAATGTTATAAATTCAAATTGAGGTGCAAAATTATATCGCGAAACTGTTTGTCACAAGCGAGTCTCTGTTAAACTTCACTGAGCAAGTGAGCGCACATGCTTCACCATCAATTAAACAGAACTAATGTAAGATTAATCGATTATCATCATGACCATAGTTACAGACCTAGACTTAAACACCCATTAGTTTATTAACATCATTCAAAGTCTGTAATTTTGTGTGTCTTTTAGGGAAGTGTCTTTTCCTGTCAGGATTCACAGAGAAGCTCCTAAATCACATGGATGATGAGAGTTTGCCTGAGAAATATGGCATTGGCTTCACAAATATGGTGGCAAGAGCGACGCCAGGAAGCAAAGATCTCTCAAGGTGTGGTACATATTTAGGAAACACGTGCTGCTTTTACTCATGACCTGGTAAAATGGTGATATATTCCTCTAACCTGTTTTTTTCCACCACATCTGCAGTAAGGAGCTTCGAGAAGGAGGAAAAATCCTAGTGGAAAAAATAAAGAAATTCAAGCCACTCATAGCAGTTTTTAATGGGAAATGTAAGTACATGATCACAGATAGTAGTCGATATGGCCTTTTAAATGGTCAATGCTGATATATTACATTAATTACAATGTAATGTTAGCAAGTGAGACATACACAAAATTTATGAAATTAAACAATTACAACTCAAAATTCACAAAAACAAATTTTAAGAGGAAATGCACACACTATCCAAAAGGCTGCTGCTAGATTTTGGAACTGACACTACACAAAATGAGCAATTCTGTCAGTCGGCAGATAGCGATAATCCTAATATGCCTAAATATTGTCAGATTAATCTGTCCGTCATTAACCACAGATGCAGATTGTGTAGTATAAACGTAAAGTGAAAAACAAATATTATTCTCTGGTTACATTTGTTTCAGGTATTTATGAAATGTTCTGCAGAGAGCTATTTGGGAAAAAGCCTAAAACGCTTGAATTTGGCCTACAGCCTCACAAGATTCCAGACTCTGAGACAGTAAGAAACCATTTTCTTTGGTTCATTACATGAAAAGTTGGCAATGGAGCAAAACTCTCCAATGATTTGCTTCTGTAAAGGAGGATATCATGGTTCAATCTTCTGCTTTTCTGTAGGCGTTGTACCTGATGCCTTCTTCCAGTGCTCGCTGTGCTCAGTTCCCACGTGCTCAGGACAAAGTGCATTTTTACATCAAGTTGCGAGAGCTCCGGGATCAGCTGAAGGGTGTGATCAAGAGCAAGGAGATTGAGGAAGTGAACTATAGCTTTGATCTCGGCTTGGCCAAAGGTAAAAGCATCGCTCTATAGTCAGTTTTTTTTATTTGATTGTCATAATTTTATTAATCATAAAGTGAGAATCAAGAGTCATATACACACAATTGTGGATTGTATTTGACCACTTTGTCTAACACTCTCTTACAGAGGATGCTAAGAGGATTGCTGTCAAGGAGGAGCAGTATGATCCTGGTTATGAGGCAGCTTTTGGGGGAACTTATGGAGAGCCCCCACCTGAAATGGGCCAAAGCAATGGATATTGTAACTTCTCCACATCCGAGGAGACAGGTTGGTAGCCTTGTACGATTCATGATTTTATATTTGTGAGTACTTCATTAACTCATTCTTCGTTATTTCTATTTTCCACATTTCAAAGTAATATTAAACTCAATTTTTACATGTTTTATAAAGTTGAAGTTGTTTTTAAAATGACACTGGATTTATAAAAATGTTGCGCATCTGTGCAAGACGCTAAAAATATTGCAGACAGAAAAAAGTCCCTTTCAATGCAAGTCAGTCCACTCTGCGGCCGTCTTTGGAACACTCCTAGGTAGCTATTTTCTGTGGCTGTAACTGAGCCATTGTGACAAAGTTTAATGTCTGTTCGTGTCTTTTAACCATCAGCACAAGCAGCTGAGAAGCCACCTACGAATCCAAAAGCAGTCGCCCAAGATCATGATGGTCAGTGGATGATGCAATCTTTTGCTGATCAGATTCCAGACATCGGCAGCTCCTCTCAAGCCCAAACCTGGGGTGTATGAGGACGGGCCAGAGCGTGGGACTTCATATGAAGCCTGTTTGGGGGAGTTCATGTGCTCTTCTGAGGATCCCATGCCTCTTATCAGCTCTTAGAACTTAATTCTGGATTCTTAAAGCACTGGTTTCTTTCCCATGCTATACTGTGACAGCCTGTTACATTTTATTTACGCAATCTGTGATTTGTGTGCTATGCCACATTGAATAGATGGATGGGACTTCAGGATTCATTTGAACAATCGCAGTGAATCAACTTGCACAAGGAGAATCCAATGGCTGCTACGCTCAGACTTTACCTCAGAACTTCAATTGGAGGCCCTTAAGATCTTTGATATCTCTTTAACAAAGAAGAGAGTGTTTAAGAACTCTTTTTGAAATGAATTTCAATTAGAACTTTTAGGTAGTTGCATTTCTATGGAATTGGAATATATACTCATCTTTAACATTAATTGTTTAGAGTAAACTTTTAGTTTAGTGTACAAAGTTCTGAGCACTGGTTTATTACATTACTTGTGAAATCAGGGACTGATTCTTGATTTGTTAATACAGAGAGTATTTCATTTGATATTTTTAAATGGGACGCACCATGTTGTATCCTTGTGTAGTAATATTTCAGATATCTCTACACAATCCTTTTATGGCCTCAGTTTTAAAGACAGTTTACTTCATAATGTTAAACCCAGCTGAATAAGGTAAACAATGTTTTGTTTCAATTTAAAGTGTCATCATGTGTCATATGAGGTGTTTTTAAATGTTGGAAGATGCCACCTTGATGGTTTTAGATGGAAATGTTTGAAATGCCACTGCAAGAAACTGTAAGTTACAGTTAAGTATGATTGTTCATTTGGACGAACACTGAACCATGTTACAAGTAAGGAAGCATGTTATCAAAGTTTATAAACTGTTCGCAACCACCTCTCTGTCTTCTACAGTACTGTAAATCACAATAGAGTGTGACGGATTATACAAGTGAAGATGGCTAAACAAATTTTGAATATGCCATAAATTGAGTTCTCCAAATGCTTTTAATTGGTGCTCTTTTTTTTAAACTCACTGTAAACATGATTATCTTTTTTGGTTAATTAAAATACAATTGTCGTTATTTCTGCTTGTGCACATTTATTTCTCTAAGATAATTCAGAATGCGACCCTTTTATTAGTGACCAGTGATTTCCCCAGTGCCTATAAATAACTAGCTTTATATTACATATTTGTAATAAATTATGAATTGCTATTGACAACTCAAGAAGTTCTTTCTGGCATCAATAATTTAAATAATTTTAGATGTAATCTTTGATTTAGAGGCCATTCAAATCTGTTTAAGTGGCTGAGCCAAATGCATTGATAATAGGTTTGGAAGTGAAACATTGTGGTTGATCATATTAAAGTCAAGATTCGAAGAGAAATAAAATTAGTTAATTAAAAATGTTTTAATGCAGCCCATCATAAGAGGAGGACAAGTCCAATGAGGTAGGTTCTGGTCAGTCAGTTGGATCAGAAGATGGAGCATTGTGATGAACAGAAGGAAACTTGTCTGCATGTAAATGATTGAGGGTGGAAAACACACAATTTGAGACTCCTTTGTATTTGGAAAGATTGAGAGATAGGGAAATATGGTTTGGAACCTTGAGAGCTTTTTCACCAAACCCGTCTAATAACTTTACTTTTCATTAGACCACATCTCTGCAGACCAGTCCAGCAAGCCTGAACAGTCACAAATGTCTGAAAATCAAACGAAATTCAGCACACTTTTGAATGATCTATTTGCTTCTAAACCGATTTACCTCAGCAGCATAATGTAATCCATCTCCACTGGCAGAATGCACCACATTACAAAGGAGACCAGCTTCCTTGAGAGAGGGCATCTTATTTCGTAACTTTCCCTCATGCTAGTCTTACAAAACACTGGATGTGGTGAAATCCAATTTCAAAGAGTTCTCAGCATAGGTGAGGCAATTGTTGGATGTCTTAACTTCTTTTAATGTACTCTGGATGTTATTTGAATGTTCAGTCACTTTTTACCAACTAGTGATGTCATGCTCTTCGTCTTTTGTCGGCTTGTTTTCTCTAATATTTCTTCCAGATGATGGAAAATGATCACATTCATTAGTCAAGGTCAACTAAGATAGCGGTGACTGGACCTTCTAAAGTTGTGGTAAGCAAAAGTATATTAGATATTAACATAGCATCCACAAAATGACCCTCAAAATAATTTCTGCATTAGGAGAAATGTAGGGTTACTCACCATTGTCTTTTAAAAATATGAAAGCTTCCTTAGCCATTTTGACACATCTCTATACAAAATGGCGCAACAAAATTAGATAAGCCTAAAGTTTTTTTGGACAAGTAAAACTTAAATACTTTATACTGTTTATTAATGTCATTGCATAAAATAAAATATCAAAACCAAACTTTTTTTCTCAGAACTCTCTTCACTTTTCTTGGTCATATTAGCAATTATTTTTAGCCAGCTGCTCTAAATGTTATTTTAGTAGATGTAACATCTACGCTAACTGGATTAATTAATGACATCACTGAATCAAACTGAATATACTCAAGCAAAACTAATTTTAAGGGTTAGGTCAGGTGTAAATACTGTAAGGTAAAAATTGCAGGGTACTATTAGCATTAGTTGACCTTACTTACATTTTAAAGCAATTGGTTTGCATGCTTTTTCTAAGTAAATACTTATTTTGCTCAAGTAAATTGAACTTAATTATTTACATTTAGTTAACTAGTTACAAGTAAACTTAACTCATCTGTTTTGATTTAATTATTTAAAATGTGTCCTAGCACATTTTATACAGTATAAGGGAAATGACAGTATGTCTGGACTAGGTTAGCCATATGGCATATTGGATTCACTTTAATACTTCTTAGTGCACATAAATCTGCACTTTTATAAAGTAAAATTGAGCAGTAAAGAATTACTTGATTTTAACAGGCTCTAAGTTACCAGATGTAACATTAATCACCCTAATAGTGACTTCACATAAATCGCGACTAGTGACAACGAAACAACAATAGTCATAAGAATTAAAACTATACTAATTTTTAATAACAAATATAACATTTCTCTATAAGTTCCCTTGTCTTGACCAAACATACATAAGTGCTTAAGGGCTTATGGGTATTCCACAAAGTCACAATTTTGAGTTAGTAGTTTTCAAAGCCAATGTTTAAAGAATGTGAGTTATGATTTCAAAACGTGGCAATTTAAGTACTGTTTAATTAGGGCCACTAGATTGTTTTTATTAATGTCAAGTGCAGACAAGTTTAGTTTAAGGGAGTAAGGGTAACTCAAACTCTTAAGAATAGTAAAAAAAACAGAAATCAAGCAAGTAATCCATATGACTCCAGTGCTTAAATCCATATTTTCAGAAATTATATGATAGGTGTGGGTGAGAATCAGATCATATTGATGTAATTTGTTGTCATAAATTCTCTTCCCTGCCCAGTAGGGGGCGTATGTATGAAGAATTTGATGTCACTGTACTCCCGTGTGATGCCATGTATTTTGAATTCCATCAGATACAAAAACAGAAAATGATTTTGGGCTCATGAAACAAGCTTATACATTCTCAAAGGTCTGCACCTTTACCAGTATGGACCTTGGCAAACGCTAAACAAGCTTTTTATGCTTTGAGTTCAGCAGTGCCTTCCTGCGTGGATGACAACCATGCATTCCACTTCTTTGCAGAGTGTGACTTACTGTGTGAGATTAAACAGTCACTCACAGTTTGGCTTCCCACAGCTTTTGCCAGCTCTGAGGCACGTGCTTGGTGATTCTTAGCAAAAATCGCTCATCATGAGGTGAAAGTCTGAACATTTCAGGAATCTTGTCAAAAGTATTTTACTTTTGCTACTTTCTTTGAGCCAATAACAGTTACTTGCTAATACTCTTGTACCATTGTTCCCTTTTGTGCAATTAAATCATTTTCTTTTTGAATTTACTTGACAATTCTCTCCCATTTGGCCCATTTGTTGTCAGCACAGTCTGAGAGTGATTCAATGGGATAAGTAACTTTTACACTTTAACCAACTATGTCTATTTGAGTATGATGGTTCAAAAGAATAATCTTCTGATCAATGTCCCTCAAATAGCACCAGAAAATATTTAATTACATTTTATATTATATCTTTCAGGAGGGTGTACTCATTTTTACAACATGGCCTCTTATCATTTTGATATGAAAGTATTTATTTTTTCTTGTTTAGTATTGACATGTTTCAATAGTATCTGATAAACCAGACGTGCTTAAACATTACATTATAAATGAACATGATCAGGCACAATATTAAAACTAATATTATGTAGGCCCCCCTTGTGCCACCAAAACAGAATCAACCCTCATCAACAAGGCATTTCCTGTCTGGCTGGTTTGAGCATTTCTGTAACTGCTGATCTCCTGGGATTTTCACACACAACAGTCTCTAGAATTTACTGAGAATGGTATCAAAAACAAAGAAAATCCAGTGAGCGGCAGTTCTGCAGATGGAAATGTCTTGTTGATGGGAGAGGTCAACAGAGAATGGCCAGACTGGCTTGAACTGACAAAGTCTACAGTAACTCAGATAACCGCTCTGTACAATTGTGGTGAAAATAATATAATCTCAGAATGGTATTCTAAAATGTGGGTTGGCGCTGTTTTGGCGGCACGAGGGGTGCCTACACAATATTAGGCAGGTGGTTTTAATGTTGTGGCTGATCGGTTTATTTATATACTGTATATATACACACTGGTGGCCAAAAGTTTGGAATAATGTACTGATTTTGCAGTTTTGAAAGGAAATTGGTGCTTTAATTCATGTAAGTGGCATTCAACTGATCACAAGTATAGTCAGGACATTACTGATGTAAAAAAACCAGCACCATCACTATTTGAAAAAAGTCATTTTGGATCAAATCTAGACAGGCCCCATTTCCAGCAGCCATCAATCCAACAACTTATCCTTGAGTAATCATTCTAAATTGCTAATTTGGTACTAGAAAATCACTTGCCATTATATCAAACACAGTTGAAAGCTATGCGGTTCATTAAATGAAGCTTAACATTGCCTTTGTGTTTGTTTTTGAGTTGCCACAGTATGCAATAGACTGGTATGTCTTAAGGTCAATATTAGGTCAAAAATGGAAAAAACAAACAGTTTTCTCAAGAAACCCGTCAGTCAATCATTGTTTTGAGGAGTGAAGGCTATACAATGCTTGAAGTTGCCAAAAAACTGAAGATTTCATACAAAGGTGTACACTACAGTCTTCAAAGACAAAGGACAACTGGCTCTAACAAGGACAGAAAGAGATGTAGAAGGCCAGATGTACAATTAAACAAGAAGATAAATACATCAGAGTCTCTAGTTTGAGAAATAGATGCCTCACATGTCCTCCGCTGACAGCTTCATTGAACTCAACCCGCTCAACACCAGTTTCATGTACAACAGTACAGAGCAGTGCAGGCCTTATGGGAAGAATTGCAAAGAAAAAGCCACTTTTGAAACAAAAACAAAAGGTTAGAGTGGGCAAAGAAACACAGCTGAATGCCATTTTGGTGAATAAAAGTACCAATTTCTTTCCATAAGAGAAAAATCAGCACATTATTCCAAACTTTTGGTCACCAGTGTGTATATATATATATATATATATATATATATATATATATCTCTCTGTGGGATAAACTTCAGAGAATGATAAAAACCTGCTATTTTTAGTCAAAAGTTTTCACGTTTACATTTCTTGAAAAATGGTTGCTATATTCTTCTGTTACTCACTACATACAAATAACATAATTTTTCTTTTATACTTTCATAAGAAAGCAGTGCACAAAAAAGTGTTACACAGCATAGTTTAATACTCTAAAATTGTTTAATACACTATGAGCACTATTAATAGTGATAAGCACCACCAATTACTTGCTAACGCAAACTATTTAGAAACAAACTTTGTTTTCCCTGTATGAATAAAAACAAAAGAAGTCAAGAATCTAGAATAATCAGAGTTTATTTTGATACAAAAATATGTGATCAGTGTATCTGAATCAGAGCAATACCACACTCAAAAGTAGGAAACAAAGGAGTTGGCACTCATTTTAGGAACATACGTAGAAAATCATTGTATGAAATCTTTCCTGAGATGTTCTTGTCAAAAAAAGATGTGAAATGAAAGAATTCTTCTTCTGACAGATTCACACTGTATTGCCTCAGAACCTGGCGAACCAACACAGTTGTATGATCAAAGATAGGACATGAACTGAAAGTGTGATATAAATTAAACAGAATTGTACCATGTACCTTTCTGAAGTCCTGAAGAGAGATCTTTCCAGTGTGCTCTTTGTCAAAGGACACAAATCTTTGCCTCATTTGCTTCCAGACGAGCTGGATGGGCCTAGAAATTCTCAGCATGGCTTCAACACACTGGCCACTCAGTGGTCCAGCACTCATCTAAAGGAAAAAGCAGAGAATGAGAGAGATGTATCACTTGTGTAGCGGAGTGAAAATATGCACAATTAAAAGGAGTATCCCGGGTTAAAACAAGTTAAGATTTTGTGACATAATGGCCACATACACACTGCAACTAAATTCGGTTGTCAGTTCACCTTTGAGTGCTTAATCCTGTTCTGTACACACATAGTTCAGTAAGATACGTGAGTGAAAACCACTTTCTACAACCAAATAAACTCTAAAAAAACTCAGGTAGTGACAACTGCATTCAAATGATTGGTTTGATGTGTGTGCTTGTCATATTGTCACCCTGCATGTTCAAATCAGACAGACACACTGAGAAAGGGCAGTGAAGTTCTCATACTTGGGTATGTAATCGCTTTCCGATCGAACAGTTATTTCCTTTTAAATCCGCACGTAAGTTTAAACATTTGTTCGGTGGGTGATTGACTGGCGAGAGGTGGTGATTTGCTGCTGTCCGGGATGCATCAGGATGCCATTTTAAACCTCAAATGCGATATGGTTTTTGACTACCAATCACAAAACATTTTGCACCCCGTTTACAACTATATTGGATCCTCCAAAAAGCATCTTATTACAGCTTTACAGCTGTCTTTAGACTGCAGCCAGAGCTAGGGAATGCTGTAGAACAACATTCGACAGAAGTCCCACCCACATTCGTTTCCCCAGTAAGACCCCTATGAAACGTTCAAGATTAAAGCAGCCTGTAGGATAAGGAGGAGTAATTCCAGTTAACTCACTGGTGTCCTGGGTGGATGCAGTTTGAGTCTGTAGGTTGAGGTGCTGACCTGAGGACTGAACATCAGCACAAAGTGCCTCAGGAAGTCCAGGTAGGAGAGACGGCCACTGTTTTTGATGTCATATTTAATAGCCAGTTGCTCAAACTCAGATGGACTTAGTTGAATATGGAGATCCTGGAGTATCTCTGAACAATTCAAATTGCAGCAAAATAAACAATGTAACAATAATAATAACAGTAATAATAAGCAATGAGAAATGTTTTGAAATGTTTTTGCTTTAAAGGTGTTTTTGATATGTTTCTTTAAGATATATGCATCTGGCCTATTTGGCCTCAAAAATGTACCTAAAAAGGTATTCACATCAATCTCCCCAGTCCTCTCAGTGTCTGCCTCCCTGCACTTCCTATGAATGTGCCTCCAACAGTTCTGGATCTTGTGGCGCACCTTCATCTCCACATCCTCACAGTTCAACAGTGGTGTTTGGACCTTGCTTGATGTGGAAGGCCTCTTGATCTTCTCTGAGTCTAATGGCTGGGTAAAGGACCATTGGTGTGATACAAATGACATTGTACTAGCTAAGGGAAGAAATAACCAAAATGGGAGGAAATAACCAATACTAGCAAATTAAGCAATACACTGTACCGAAGAGCATCCAAATGTGCAGGGTGCTGTTTTGGGCCGTAGGAGGGACGTTGGCCTACATGATGTGGGTCTTGCAGAACCTGGTAAAGATCTACCAACTTTTTCCAAGCTACTTTGTTCCCCACTGAACTTTTTCAGGAATTCTCGATACTTCAGATTTCCAAAGGTGTTAACTGGTAGCATCTTCCACAGATTTTGAAACTAAAAGAGATTATCGTGTTTCAAATGATAAAACATTGAAGGAACTAGTAAGGACATGTAGTTTGAAATTTACTGGTGATAAATTGAGCTTACAGCATAAGTAGTCTTAGAATTACCTGATCGTATGTAAGTCTCATGAAGTGACGATCACAAATGGTCTTAAAATCCTCCTTGGAGATAACATTTATGTTGGCATAGTCGAGGTCCACCATCTCCTTTGTGACAGTGTAAAGATGGGCCATCACTACTTCCTGTATCCGCCTCAGGATGTCGCTGATCAATAAAGGGCGAGTCTGATTGGGAAAGCGCATCTTATGGACTTTCTCCAGCCATTCTTCTGCTGTCTGTTAGAGTTATGGAAAATAATCTCAACATACATTTAATTTATACACATAGCACATCAACATACTTTGCAAACAGGTACGACCATAGGGTCTGTAATATAACAGAGGTTTAAAATGATTCATAAAACTATAACCAGCAATATTTTTAACCTCCTGTTTCTGAAGGTGGAAGACTTGCAGGAATTCCTTCCAGTCAACCATAATGTCTTCCCCTTCGCGCAGACTCAATTTGGACAGCAGCTTCTTGAACTGCACATCTGAGAGACGGACGCAGAAATGGTCCAGCACTTGACGAAACTCTACTTTTTGTATCATACCATCTCCAGTATTATCAAAAGCAGAGAAAGCCTAGAAAAGAAAAAGCTGACTATTTTTCTCATTTAAAAAAGTTACATGTATCTTTCATTCTACAGTATTTATTTTTCTCATGCAATGCATCTTTATGAGAAACAACTTTGAAGCTGCTTTGCATCGTGATAAATGCAGTGTCCTAAAGTCAAGCTGAAAGCGTACTGGTGGACAAAGCACTTAATTTACATTTACATTTTAGGATGTTTCTCAATTTACTTCCTAGCTCCCTATAATGTGAATTGGTGTGTCAAGAACACAAATTCATGCATTAACATGGGCCTTGATCCACTAAACTCTGGAACACGGTTGACTCAATTGCCTACATTTTTAAATGGCCAATTTTCAAAAAAAAAAAGAAAAGAAAAAATATGGAATATTTTCAGAAATCACTGTAAATGCAGCATATTGTACTTAAAACACCAATGTACTAATACTACTTAATTTTAATAAATGGAGTGACTATTTGCACTAGGTGTAAATAGCACCTGGCATGCAGCGCGGATGTTTGCACTATAATAGTCTGGTGGAAACGGACAAACTGCACCCTTAGTTTTGCTGCAGTGGCTTGGGGTGTATCAATTGTAATGATGTGCTCTTTTCGTGCCGATGACCCGGGTTGTAATCCACCTTTTCTCCCATGCTTTTTGGCCAAATCCATAGTTTTAATGCAATTAACTATGATGTTACTACAGTTATATGGTGTTAATGTAGTGTAATTTTGTGGTTACTATGATTTTAATACAAAATACCATTGTCATACTGTGGTTACTGTAGTAAAACATGGTACATTTTTGTAAAAGAAGGTTAGGTTTAGGGGTAGGGGTTGATGTAGGGTCTCTTTGTGACACAATAAACATGCTGCTGTGATGCCTTCATACTATATGTTAGCTTTTTAATTAGCATCTAACACTATTTGCAAAGAAGATTCTTGTTGTTGCTATTTGCACTTAGTGCCTCTGCCTTTTATAAATGGTCTGTACCTTGTAGAGAGTATCTGAGGAAGCAGTCACCAGCTCCCTGATCTTCTGTATGGCTCTTTCTGGGCTTAGCTCCTCAACACTCTCCACTGGTTCTGGAGAACCATCAGATGGGCATTCAACTGCAGAACCACTGGAGACTGGAGGTCCAGCAAGCTGCTTCAGAAAATCAAGGTATGGCAGCTTCTTATGACAGGCATCAATTCCAAGGCTGAAACAATAAAGAGAAAGGCCCAGAAATATTGTTGCTACAGTATGGTTATTTAATGTTTAAAACATTTGATTTAATGAATGTGTCTTGTGATTGAAGGTTACAGGTTGAGTAGACGTGTGAGCTGTGTTTCCGTTAACTGAAAACCATGTCTGTGCAGAAGAGACTGCAGGTCCATTATGGTCACATGGCCATCTCTGTTTGTATCCAGAACTAAAAGGCTTCCACTCACGTTCTCAAAATCACTCCTGATCCACTTCCTATAAACAAAAATAAATATGTAACATTACGTGTTTGACTATGATGGCCCAATTAATGATCTTTGAATCAATGTGAAAGTATGTGTGACTGGCCTATTTATTCCAATCATCTCTCACAATAAATATCAAGTCAGTTCTCACCTGAGTTTATGTAGTGTAGCCTGTATGTCAGGTGTTGTTGTGCAAACTGCCTTATCTGTGGACTGTTCTTGTAAAGTGTCTGACTGACTGTCTTCATCTGGTGTGATTTTAAGCTTTCTTAGAAACTCTGTCTGTGTGAGGAAGCCCTTCCCCTCCTCATCATATCTGTATAATAAAATGGTTAATTCTAGTGTTATTAACAACATAGATCAGACATTGGGAATCTTTGAATGCTTGCCAGAAATTAATACAGTAGTAGTTAACTAGACTGCAAGTCATAAGTTTGGAAACATGTGACTGAATGAACGTTTCTAACGTTTCTCGAAATTCAGGCTTATGACTAAATGCTTGAAATTAGTTATGTAGACAAATACAAATATTGTGTGTATGTAAATTACATTTTAAAATCAGTTTGTTAAATAGATGAGTTTACCATTTCTGGTCATAATTCCTATACTTCCATTGGATTTGTTTTATCGTTTTGATGACTTGTGTAAAATAGTAAAAATAATACAGAATAAGTAGATTTGTTCAAACTTTTTACAGGTAGTGTGTATAAGAATATTCAGTTCCTTACCTGCCCCACAGTTTTTCAAACTCATTTGGTGTGATAGGCAAGTAGTATGTAAATAGAAGCTGCCTTAGATCATTCTTAGTCATGATGCTTTTACAATCATCACCCAACTGACAAAAGGCCTGTCAATACAAGGGTTTGAAGTGAAAATATTTTAAAATTAATTTTGAAAAGGTATTTATTTTCCTCCAAAGAGTAAGAATGGATCAAGATTACCTTGTAGAACTCTGACGATCCTTTGTGTGCGATAGCTGTTAGGTGATCATGAATCTGGAGAAGCCACTCGTCACCTCTGTGCAACAAAAATCCAGGCATAATCAAAATGCTGAGCTGATGTCTACACACAAAGAGCTAAGAGCAGAATGCAAACTAAATCCAACGACTAAGTAAATGATTCTTACAAGACATTTTCAAATTGATGTGGTCTCGTCTTGCCACTAGATTGGACCTTGTTGTAGAAGTCTGCGTAGTTAAGTGTAGCGCCAGGTTTCAGTCCCACCAGGTCCAGCAATTTCTGAAACTCTCTGTCTTTGGTCACAAACATCAGGCTGTCAAACAGAGCCCTAAAGTCATTCCGATTCACTATGCCATCTCGGTTCTTGTCCATGAGGCGAAAAGCAGTCAGAACATCCTGCAATCAAGAGGAAATTATACTTCAAAAAGTCGTAAAGTGTTTACTTTGAATTAATAGGCGCAGTTCAGCAATATTTGTGCAACCAGAGTTTATCTGCAGGACTAAATATTAGTATGCCGTACAATTACTGTAAAAATTGCATTGATACCCCATGATATTCCAGGATCCTCTTTTTAAGTAGACTCAAGCAGTCCTCTGCAGACAATAAGGTTTTATCTTGTACATTTCTGGTCCTTCTGTCTGGCTCTTCATTCTTTTCTTTTGCTGTGGCTTCTGTGTTGAAGAGTGCACAAATTAATTTTGGTTTCTTGTATGTGATCTTTTTTTTAAAGGGGTTATATCATACACTTTCTTACTATTATTTTTTTTTACTTATGATAGAAAAAGTTTTTTTATTACAAAACAGTGGAATTTTTATTTTATGACCATTTTGCATGCATACACTGTAGAATAATGTGTGGGGTAACCTAAAAAATGCATTTCATATGGTAACATCTAAATTAGCTGGTTTTATTCAATTCAAACATGTCATTTAATGTGCCTAAATTTAACTGAAAAATTAGGTTACACTGACAAAAGCTATTTTTTCAGGTTAGATCAAGTAGAAACAGATTCTTGAAGAAACAATTGCTGTGCATTTAGAAAATGCCCCCTTCACATACTGTTTGAAATGAAAAACAATTACAAGACACAGGTTGTTGGTTTGTTGTCGGGCTAGTTTTGTATCTGCCCTATCCTTCAATAACGGCCTCTTCGCAAAACCAGAAAGCTGCAAAAGTTCAGCAAAAAAAAAACTACGTTTCAATAAATAACATTCCAAACTTAAATTCAGGACGACCTTGTGCATCTAGGTCAGCCAATCATATCCCAAGAATATACAAGCGGCAACTTCCTTTGCACCAGTGTCAATACCTCCGGCATCCCTCCACTTCCACCCAGTCTTGTGCTCGAGCCCCTCCATTTCGGATAGCATGCCAGATTTATTTACCATAATGAACTCCAGGACTATATGAAACATAAAACTTATGAAATGCTCTTCTCAGACTGGGGAGGTAGTTTCGAGTTTTAAAATGTTACATAGTGCATTGAAAACTTTAATCTGAAATGATCAAGGACAGTTTGATTTCACATAATATGACACCTTTATCACAACAGATTGCATGTTCTGTATCTGACCTTCATATTTAGCCACCAAATCAGTAAGAGGAATCTGTCCACAGCGAAAACCAAGGGACTCGATGAGCATCTGAAACTGGAGTCCTTCCAAGAAAATACCACAGTCATCCAGAACCTTAAAAAAGCATGTAAGAAATGACCCCAAAATATTTCAATGCAAAGATATTTTAGACAAATAGAGCTTTTCACAATACGGGCTCAGACCCTACCTTACAGAACTCTCTGAGTGTAAGCACTGCTTTTGAAGCTTTCCTGGTGGACATCAGACAATCGTGAAGAGTCATCCCTCGCCTCTGAAGCCTGTCCCTGAGCTTCTTCAGGACAAAGTCCTTTACTGCTTGTGCTTTTATGTTCAAAATGTGAGCCTCTTGTGCCTTCTCCTCTCTGTACATAGCATACCAAAATCATTTATCACATAATAATCACTGGGTAATTTATCTTGAAAGCTAGATAAATGGTTCTTAGCAGATATTAGGTATTATAAGTTCACGAATATCAATTGAATAAACAGACCTCTCGATGATACACTGTGTACCATCAGTCTTTTCTGGGACACCCAAGCTCTTTAAAAGCAGCTTGTAATTCACACCTCTTTCCTCCAAAAATGGTTCACAGAGCCTTTGAGAGCAAACAGAGAGAAATTAGCCAGTATGAGTATTCTGAAGATGGACTGAAAGCAGAGATGTGAGACTCACTTGCTGAAGTGGTGCTCAGTCAGCGTTAGTCCATATTGTTGGATCAGTCTCCTCAGGTCTTCTAGAGGGATGGTGTCCCGCTGATTTTGGGTTGTGTTGGTGATAGATTCTATCAGCATGTCATAGTTCTCAGTGAGCTTCTCCTTCAGAATCCTTTCCACCTATAGAGACAAAATCATGTATGTAATATAGAACTAAGACTGATTATAGATATATCAAGGGTGAATTAGTAATTTAAGAACTGTAATACATATTTATGGATTAATGTAGATCATATACAGTAAATTATAAAACAAATGGATGCAGAAACTATAAAATCCTGTATGAGTAACATAAGTACAATTACACTTGAGTTAAAACAAGCAGAGAAAATTGGTGACACCTTATATTGATTACTATGCAGGACACTTACTGCATTCTGTGTAGTCGTTGCTGTGGAAGGCAACTTTTCATTAAGCTTTGGTGTCTGTTGGATTTTATGCATAGTCTTCACTCATATTGCAAGTATAAATACTAGTAAATTAATTTTATACAAAATTGTGCACTCAGATATGGTGGCCCAACCCTGTAGTTATGCACCTGTGTAGGTGATGTTCAAAATCTGTTAATTGAGGTATTACAGTCAAGTACTGATGCAATGCAATGCTACACATTTTATACCATAATTGGCCTTTGTTGATGGAGGAGGTCGAGTAACTGTTGGTAACTGATGGCATCCTCATGCTCTGCATCCAGAAGATCAGCAAGAACCCTGAACTGCTCATCTGTGAGACAGAAGCTGACATTTTCCAAACCCCTACGCAGTCCATCTCTACTGATGAAACCTGTTCTGTTCTGCAGGAATAAAACAAAACAAAAGCTGAATAGTTATGATATGAACAGCTTTGATTTAAAGTTTTAATTATTTTTATTCCAAGGTAACATACTTTGTCAAGTTCCAGAAAAACTTCCATCAGAAGAGACTGATTATCAAGTATTTGCTGACGCAGTCTTGGTAGAATTGCTTCAACACTGTTCATGTCTGGAGTTGCTGGTACAGAATCTCTCCTGATTGAGACAGTAAGTACATTTGTCTCACCATAATAAAAGCAAAAAAATAAGTAATTTAACATGACAAAATACAATAGTCCTTGTTATGCAACGTATTTTTTGTTTTTATTTAGAGACAAACAACCTACACCAACCCCTAAACTTAACCCTAACCTTCCCTTACAAAAATGAACCATTCTTTCAGCATGAAGTAAAAGGGGTCATGAGATGAGAAATACAAACTTCCTTGATTTTTTTCACATATATGAGGTCATTCTATAAAAACATACAGTAAGTTTCAGAACTCAAAACTTCCTTCTCACTGCAAAGAGCATTTACTAAATCCAGCTTTCTCTATTTCCTCCACTGTGATGACACACTGTGGTATATATTTGCATCTGACGGTCTCCACAACAACACATCAACGCCTACTTTACCTTATCACCTCCGTAGCCCCGCCCAGTAGTGGTGAACAATGAGATGACAAGGAGAGAGCAGGTTAGTCAAGAGCAAAGAGCCAATCAAAACAGTGGGCGTTTACTTTCAAGTCTTAAAGGTGAAGCAGCACCAAAATCGACCATTTGTGACAGTGTAAGAATAAGGGTGAAGAACCATCATGTTTTACAAATATATGACTGTTTTTTGTGCAAAAACATTTACTAATATTATAAGTGAACCTTAAGGAACATACTGAAATAATAAAAAAAGCATTTTATGACCCCTTTAAAGTATTGTGTTAAAAAGTAATTGTGATTCATTGGACCCAAACAAACACTTTATTTCTGACTTACTGTATTTCTATAGTTTGCTTTTCATCTTTAAACAATCTGAGAAACATTCTCCATTTCACAGGCTCTGTGGTGCTCACTCCAAATCTGAGAAAAAGAATTAACACTAGATGAATTTCAAAACTGCATTCTTGTACACTGAAAAATAATTTATACCAAAAAATATGGTGCATGTGACTAAATAAAGTGGTTTTATCCCTGAATCAGCCTGAATACATTAGGTTACACAAACATAAGTAACTTTATAAGGCTACATCAGGTTGAAACAGTTCCTTAAAGAGTTATCACTTTTTACAGTGTAGGTTCTTAAAAGAATGTTGAGATTGCAGTACCTGTTTAATAAGGCTCTGAACATGCTGCCATCCATGGGGAATAGGAAATTACTGAGGACAGATCTGAGAATCTCTTCTGTGACAAATCCACTCTCTGTGATGTCAAATGCTTGCAGAGCTTTTTCAACAAGGCTATGATTTTTCTTCATCTGAAAAATTGCCAATCGAGCCAGAAAAATTATTTTAAAAACAAACAAACTGATTTAAAAGAGATGCACATACATGAGATTGGAGAAAAGGTACTCACTTTGCTCAAAAACTTAGACTGAACTTCATCCAAGGTGTCCCTGGACTTGCCTGTAAATGCCCTTACACTTGTTTTACTTTTAGGTCTTGTTGTAGCTCGACTGACAGCATCCCAGTCCAGTGCTTAAAACATGGGGATCAGACATATCAGACAAAACATTACACCATTATGATAGCTCGATAAGCCATAATTAAAGGAATATTCAAGGTTCAAAACAAGTTAAGCTCAATCAACAGCATTTGTGACATAATATTGATTACCACAAAAATGTATTTCGACTCATTCCACTTTTTCTCAAAAAAAAAATACAAAATCAAACATCGAGTTACAGTGAGGCACTTATAATGAAAGTAAATGTGGCCAATCTTTGGAGGGTTTAAAGGCAGAAATTTGAAGCTTATAATCTTATAAAAACACTTACATTAATTATTCTGTTAACACTCATGTATTATTTGAGCTCTACAGTTGTTTAAATTGTCATTTTTACAGTCGTTTTAGGGTTTGTTGATATTACATCGTCATGGTAACAAAGATGTAAAATTGGCTATAACTTTAACCAGAAAATGGTAGTTAGTGATTTTATCATGATAAAATCATGTTTACATGCATATTGTTTATGTCTTTTGGCTATACTTTTAAAATAGTGAGTATTTTAAAGTTCAAAAATTGGTCCCCATTTACTTCCATGGTATGTCCCTCACTGTAACCCAGATTTGTCCTTTTTTTAAAGAAAAGGAGGGACAAGTCAAAATTAATTTTTGTGATAATCAATATTATGCCACAAATGCTGTCGATTGAGCTTAACTTGTGTTGAACCCGGAATATTCCTTTAATTAAAGTGATGCAAATATTTATTATTATCTTATTATAATGTGTCATGCCACACAATTCATTTTGCATAACCTTACCTAGTTTTACAGAATCTGGCACAATCTTCCTATAATTTTCACAATCAACGCCAAGTTTCTCAAGAAACTCCTTGTAAGATATTGTGTCAGCATTATTCAGGTTGTGGTGTGACCACAGTCTACAAAATAAATGAAAAACAAAACTCTTTCTATAGCCATAAATACATCTAAAAGCCATAATATGTCAGAAGTGTTCTGATCAAAGGATAAAATAAAGGAATATAGCTTCAATATGGTTCAATTAAACATTTAAATGATAAAATAGTTTCATAAGCATTGAGAATTAAATTATTTGTTCAGTTAGAATCAGAACACAGCCTTTATGATAAATGGAAACACTGGAACCTGTGGAATTCCTGCTGGCTCATGGGAAAGCAGTAGCCCTCTAGCACTTTACGTAGCTCATGTTGCTGTATTTGCCCATCGCTGTTGTAGTCAAAGAGCCGAAAAGCCCTGGTGATGTTTTTCAAATTGCCTCCGATCTGATGAGCACAAGCATTGCAAAGTCACTATATGCATCTGCAAGTACATTGAACATTAATATTTATAAAATAATTGAACTATTATTCTGAACGTGTCACACACCTTGTCTTTTAGATGACACTGTAGTTCTCTAAGGGACCAGTTTCTGTAACGTCCACTCATGTTTGCGTTTCTGTTAAGAGATGTATCACCAATTTCTCTAAACAGGTCTACCATCTTTATGCCATTTTAATTTCATAAATATAAAGTATAGAATATTTAAGGAAACATCTACAATAGCATTACATACCTGCAAACAGCAGATGAAACCTTGCAGTATTTTCGGAGAAAATCCATATAGGGAATTGTTCCATTTTCTATTATTTTAACCTAATATAAATATTTGTATTAAGTAGAAATAATTTATAGAACAAGTGAGCATGTAAAATTTCTGCTAGCGCAACATAATACAATGAGTGCACTAGTTGCTGTGTTTGTTGTAGTCATAACACACCTTAGTCAACAGACCCTCAAACTGAGACTCTGTGAGAGGTACAAGAAAGCCCTCAATTACACGTCTGAACTCTCCTTTGGTGACAATCTTGTTGCCTTCCTGGTCAAAAGCTTCAAAAGCAGCCTTCAAGTCATCCTTCTTGTCCTCGATGCTCTCCAAGAGTAGATTCTCGATCTCCGCCAAAGAAAGATTCTCATCTGCCACTGACTGCACAGAGGAGGCTGTAAAACAAAAAAGTAAAAAAGAGTATTTCCTCCTCAACACAACACTATACTATCTACTAAAACATAACACAGTCCATACCAGAGTCAGATTTGAGAGTGTTTCTTCTTGAGAAATCTCCAGTGGGTGTCCGAGATGCACTCATAGGCCTAGGTTTGATGGAAAGCCCTTGTGTTGTAGGCTTCAGATCCAAATGGCCCGAGTTTAGAGACACTTGTGCTGCTGACATCACTGACGATGGCACCTACACAACAGTTTATGAGGTTTAACCCTTTTTTATTATTATTTATTTTGTCATTACTTTGTTATATCAGTCTATAATGTACTTAAAAAAATTGACAAAGGACCAGAAGTTATAAGATAAACGATCTCTTTCTATGGCAGTACAATTTAGGCAACTAATTTTCCGCTCAAAAATTATTTTGGTGTGACGTGTGTATACTTACCCAACTCTCCACAGCTGACCGTGGACGCATTTGTTTCTTGAATTCCTGTTTCCACTTTGTGCTCTGTTTCTAACTTTAACTAAAGTAACCAACTAAAGGCGACAAGTTTACCGTAATACTGAATACAGCCAAGCATGGACGCTCCGCTGTTTCCATGGAGATGGTCTGGGACTTGTCTGTCAATCAAGAGATGATCCCGCCTACTGGAATATTTATGATGCGCGCGCATGTGTAATTAATTTGCGGTTAGTACAGCAAATACAGCTCTAGACCGGCTCGAATAGGAATTTTAAAACACAGCATTTTACTAATTATTATTATTATTATTATTATTATTAATCGTTTTCAGGTGTCAAAACCTTTGGCTCTTAGTTAAGCCCAAGTTCTGCAGGCCTCAATGAAAATTACCACTAAACAGAACACATTGATGATGTGATGATAAGGTATTTTCTTTTGTATATTATGTTAAGTTTGAAATATCTGGCTTTTACTTTATTTATGTCCCTGAACTGTTTTCAAATTCAAAATAAAGTCATAAAAACTACCAGAGATGTTTTATACTAAATAACTACCTCCGTGTTTAAACCACAGTAGAGATCGTAACGGTCAACGAGCGTGTTACGACAGTATGACACAGTTTGCGGATACCATGCAAATTGATAGAGAGAGCCGTAAACTGACAACTACTTGTCGCAAAGTTGTCCGTGTCGTCTCTTATGAAACATCAATTTTATCATAGTAAACTCTACACATAGTTCTCTAGAAAATATTTTTTTCTCAAGTTATGAGCTGTTTCCTCATAAAATAAATTATTCAGAAAACATAAACATCTCCTCCATAGACATCAATTCTAAATGAACGGCCCTGATCTCCACACCAGTGTACCTCTGCGTTATGCTTTGTTTTGCTAATCTTGGGTTGGAGCCTTAACAGTAGAAAGGCTCTGAAGCTACTACCGTAAAGTGAACGCGACGTAAAGTTGTTCTTTCGTCCTAAGCCAATCAATATGTGTGTGGGCGTGGCTAGCTAGTGTCATGGCGTCTGCCGGGATGCAGCTGTAGGTGTAGTGTGCCAGAGGGAGGCCTTGGATATTTTCTCTCGTACATTGAATTGTATTTATTGTCATACTGGGGACATTTGAATGTAAAAAGACTTTTAAACATGGGGACCGTGCATGCCAGGGTAGGTAAATTTTTTCAGAGTTGTCGGAGAACCCTGGGCAATGACCTCTGAACAGCCCTAAAAGAGTTTATGACTGACAGGCCGATATCAAAAGACATTTAGCTTAACACATTAATCCAGCTGTTAATAGATTTATGATCAGTTGGGTAATACATCGAATTTAAATATATACTTTACTGTGCAAAATTTTTAGGCACTTGGGAAAAATGTTGCATAGTGAGGATGTCTTCAAAAATAATGCCATAAATAGTTTAATTAATCAATTAACGTCATACAAAGTCCAGTAAACATAAAAAAGCTAAATCAATATTTGGTGTGACCACCTTTGCCTTTAAAAACAGCACCAATTCTCCTAGGTACACCTGGACACAGTTGTTCTTGGTTGTTGTCAGATAGGATGTTCCAAGCTTCTTGGAGAAGTCACCACAGTTCTTCTATTTATATCTCTGTCTTTTTATGTAATCTCAGACTGACATGATGTTTAGTGGGGGACTCTGGGGGGGCGATGACATCAGTTGCTGGGCTCCGTGTTCTTCTATTCTATTTGCAAAATAAATGTTTGGGAGTCTAAAATGTATATTTCCTATTGACACTAAAGCTGAAGATATAAATAATCTTAAAACAAATGTTTTTGTGAAGCAAAAAACAGTACTTTTGCACAGTACTGTGTATATAGATATATCATGTTACAATGGGCTTGGACAGTCTTCTCTTGTTGCTACAAAATACATATATCTTTACAGTTAGGGATGCACCGATACCACTTTTTTGGAAAACGAGTACGAGTACTTGCATTTCAGTACTCGCCGATACCGATACCGAGTTCTTAATAAAAAAAACATGATTTAAATTTACAGGTAACAGCTTAAGTCATATAATTTAACAAAAAAACAAGGGACTAGTTTGGAATTAAGAACATTTATTTAAAATGAAAAGCATGTTGTATGCAACATATTACAGAATAAATAATTATAAAAAAAAATTTAAACCGTGACAGTGCAACTCAAGTATTTTTTTCAGTTTGTTGTAAACTCTGCCACTTTGGACAACACCGTGGTATTGGTCCCCGGTATCGGGGGACTTTTAACGAGTACGAGTACTTTAGAAAATGTGGTATCGAGGCCGATACCAGATACCGGTATCGGTGCATCCCTATTTACAGTCTTTGTATATGCAGGCTATAATAGTATATCTCACATTGTGGCATTTGTTTGTTTTATCATAAAATAATTTTAGGAGAAATCAGAGTCTTTGAGCATGCTTTGTATAGTAATGTAATTGTTCTAATAACACGATAGCTCATACACTTTTACATATCTGTTTACTAGAGTCTGGACCCCCTTCCTATGCAAGGACCTGAACTGGGGGTTCAAGCCGATGACATGGACCTGGGGGAACCAGAGCATGAGGAGAAACAAGAGGTTCTAGAGAATAAAGATGTAAGTTCGTTTTTTATAATTGGTATATTAATGCTTGTACATGAATAAATATGTTTGGAGTCGATTTTGAGGGCAGACTTGTGTTTTCAAATGTTTAGGTTGTTGTACAACATGTGCACATTGATGGTCTTGGAAGAACAAAGGAAGACATTTTAACATATGAAATTGCAGATGTTTTCCGAGCCAAAAACTTGATTGATGTGAGTATTCCAAGTTAGTATTTTCTATGTATGCACTTTGTTATTCATTATAAACATTTTAATAGTTAAAGAATATATATATATATATATATATATATAAAGTTGCTTGAGATCATTTAGTGTAATATTTGTTATTATTTGCAATGTTAAGATTGTAAGTAAGCCATTTGAAGGTTGAGTGCAAACATTGCTCCTTTAATTTGAGCATAACGATATAACCATTGGCATGAGTTTAGGGCATGGCTATCTGTTTCCAACCATGTTTATATTTACAATTATGCTATAGGTAATGAAGAAATCCCATGAGGCCAGACAGAGACTGCTGCGTATGGGAATATTTAGACACGTGGATGTTGTCATTGATACAACTGAAGGTACAGTTATTTCTAATCCCTGACTGATAATCACAGTGATGCATTAAAGTCTGAATTTCTCAAAATGTGCATTAGGTGCTGATGCACTGCCCAATGGACTAGATGTGAAGTTTGAGGTGAAGGAGCTGAGAAGGTTGACAGGAAGTTACAACACCATGGTTGGGAACAACGAGGGTAGCATGGTGAGCTACGGATGACTACATTGTTGCATCCAGAAACAAATTCTAAGGGATAGTTCACCCAAGAATGCTCTAGAACTGTAGTGATTCTTTTCTCAGGTACTGGGGCTGAAATTGCCCAATGTTTTTGGTCGTGCTGAGAAGCTGACTTTCCAGTTCTCTTATGGCACTAAGGAAACATCATATGGCCTGTCTTTCTTCAAGCCCCAGCCTGGAAACTTTGAGCGGAAGTAGGTTTCTTGGCCTGGAAGCAGAAATTGCAAACAATTTATAATCCACTTTCATTTCGTTCCAATTTTCATTTGTTTAAAGAGTATTTGTAAGTAGTGAAATATGTCAAATTCACCATTAAAGTTCACAAAAAATGCCACTGGTAAACATTTACTATAAAATATTTGCAATTTATATGTTACTTATATGCATCACTTTTGAATGACCGTCCATGGAGAAAGATGCTTTTATCTTGCAGTTACATGTCTACCTGCAATTCTGGCTGTTTATACATTCCACTATCTGAATACCTAAAACACAATCCTATGTTTTCTGTGACACTCACATTACTCTTTTCAGCTTCTCCATTAACTTGTATAAAGTCACGGGACAGTTCCCATGGAGCTCACTCAGAGAGACAGACAGAGGAGTTTCAACAGAGCTTAGTGTAAGGACTTTCTGCGTGATTATTTTTTACGATGCTCTTATTTTCTCCACTAAACAAATTATATAATACAAACAACGCTAAAAACATTATTTAGAGACATCTTACTGTTGTATTTGTCCATTGTTTGATCTGGGACCATTAGTTCCCCATCTGGAGGACTAACCACACTCTGAAGTGGGAGGGTGTATGGAGAGAGTTGGGTTGTCTGGCCCGTACAGCTTCCTTCGCTGTCAGGGAAGAGAGTGGTCACTCTCTAAAGTCTTCACTCTCTGTATGTATTTTCTCTACACATTTCTCACCATCATTGAAATCTTGAAAACATCAGGGAATTTTAAAGTTGTGGAAATGTATTTAGTGAATAATATAAAAAATTTGTTTTTACTTTATTTGGTACACCTGTACATCTACTTCTTCATGTGATTATCTAATCAGCCAATCATGTGGCAGCAGTGTAATGTATAAAATCATGCAGCTATGGATCAGGAGCTTAAGTTAATGTTCACATCAACCATCATAATGGGGAAAAAATGTGATCTCAGTGATTTCAACCATGGCATGATTGTTGGGGCCAGTTGGGCTGGTATGAGTATTTCTGTAACTGCTGATCTCCTGGGATTTTGACTCACAACAGTCTCTAGAGTGTAAAGAGAATGGTGCGAAAACCAAAAAACATCCAGCAAGCGGCAGTTCTATGGGCAAAAATGGCTTGTTAATGACAGAGGTCAGAGGAGAATGGCCAGACTGGTCCAAGCTTGATAGGAAGGTGACAGTATCCCAAATAACTACACATTACAACAGTTCTATGCAGAAAAGCTTTTCTAAACATTCAACATGTCGAACCTTGAGGCGGATGGGCTACAGCAGCAGAAGACCCCTCTGGTTACCATTACTGTCAGCTAAGAACATGAAACTTAAAGGCTGTAGTGGGCACATGCCCACCAAAACCGGGCAGTAGATGATTGGATAAACAATCTAGATTTCTGCTGAGGTGCATAAATGGTAGGCTCACTGCAGACTCCGTTTTCTTTACTTAGCTGACACAAGTGGAACCCAACGTGGTATTCAGCTGTTGTAGCCCATGCGCCTCAAGGTTCGATATGTTGTGCATTCTGAGATGCTATTCTGCTCACTACAATTGTACAGAGCGTTTATCTGAGTTACCGTAGCCTTTCTGTCAGCTCAAACCAGTCTGGCCATTCTCCGTTGAACTCTGTCATCAACAAGGCATTTTTGTCTGCAGAACTGCCGCTCACTGGATGTTTTTTTGTTTTTCGCACCATTTTAGAGAATGTTGCGCATGAAAAACCCAGGAGATCAGCAGTTACCGAAATACTCAAACCAGCCCATCTGGCACCAATAATCATGTCACTGAGTATCATTATACAAATTTTTTCCCCCATTCTGATGGTTGATGTGAACATTAACTGAAGCTTCTGACCCATATCTGCATGAATGTGTATATATAACACTGCTGCTACATGATTGGCTGATATGATAATCGCATGAATAAGAAGATATACAGGTGTACCTAATAAAGTGGCCGGTGAGCGTATGTGTAGATTAAAACTTGCTCACAAGCCTATGTAATAACATTAGTCTGTCTATTGACACCATGTTTTAAGTATACCAAGCGAGGGGGAATTAGTCTATTCACACTGAACATGGAAATGCTGCATGATATGGCACAATTTAAAGCTAATCAGAACATATTTTATGTTGAATGTATGAGATCATGGAAATGTATTGGCCAAGAACTTTTGGAACCCTGTCTCAATCATTTTCTGTTTGATTATCTGCATATCTTATTGTTTAGTCTCACTTTGTTATACATTTTTGATACAATGTTTTTCTGGCAGCATGCAATGGTCATCGACTCACGCAATTCTACCATCCTTCCAAGGAAAGGTGCCTTACTGAAGATCAACCAGGTTTGTTTGGATCAACAAACTCGAGGGATTTTTGATGTTTGAAATCATAGTATTCCTTGTAAAAGAACTGAATTGTTATGGTCCGCCAGGAACTGGCAGGTTACACTGGAGGAGATGTCAGTTTCTTGAAGGAAGACTTTGAAATTCAGCTCAACAAGACTCTCTTCTGGGACTCGGTGAGATGCACGTTCTGAAGAAACTTTGTAATGTTTGTCTGTTTGCTCAGTAGATTGTGCTATTACTGAAGAGACCTACTTGGATATACTTAAAAGTCTTGCAAGTAGAATGAAAAAGCATAATACATTTATTTTTATTGTGCAATAAGTATTCTGAGTTGGGGTTTATTTTCTTCCTTTAGGTGCTCTCTGCCTCTCTATGGGGTGGTATGTTGCTGCCCCTCGGAGATAAGCCCTCCTGCATTGCTGACAGGTAAGGCCCTGTTACCAAGTATGAAGATTTGTTTAGGGTGATCCGATCAAAAGTGGACAGGCAGGACACATCGCTTTTTATACATGGTCATGTAATGTGGTCACATGCATTTTTGAGTACGTACTGTATGTGGTCCCATCAGAAATGTTTTGGACTCTGTTTACACCTGTATTCAGCACTGTCCATTTGCGAGTGGATCATCTGAAACACAACTTAATACCAGGGTCATTTGTTAAAATGACCCACAAGAACAAAAATGCAACAAAACAAAGTTGACAAAAATAATTGGTTAAACTTTAAAGTAATGGTGTTTTTTGTTTTTAAATGTCTATGTAGGTTCTATTTGGGAGGCCCAACCAGTGTGAGGGGCTTCAGCATGTACAGCATTGGTCCTCAAAGTGAAGGTATTGTTCATTAAATGGATTGTTCACCCTTAAATGAAAAACCTCTCATAATTTATTCACCCTCATGCCACCCCAGATGTGTGAACCAAGAACTTTGAAGCTCCAAATAGCTGAAATATTCTTCTAAAAATCTTGAAATTGTGTTCTGCAGAAGGAAGAAAGTCATACATATTTGGGATGGCATGAGGCTGAGTAAATGATGAGAGAATTTAAATTTTTGGTTGAACTATCCCTTTAAATGCTAGAATGTATGGAAAATATGAATGTTTAGTTGATGGGGTTAAAATCTCTGTGACTAATGTTTGTTTTCTCATCTTGGTGACAGGTGATTACCTTGGTGGGGAAGCGTACTGGGCTGGTGGACTTCATCTGTACACCCCTCTCCCATTCAGGCCAGGCAGAGGCGGCTTTGGAGACCTTTTCCGAACGCATTTCTTCCTCAATGCCGGAAACCTGTGCAACCTCAACTATGGTGAGATCCACAGAACTACAGAGTGGATCATTTGTGCCTGTTCTTTTCATATATCAGCTTTATTTCACTTGTTATATCACATGGTTCCCATTCTCTCCTGTTTTGTTTTATGAATCATGAATTTGCTATCAACTTTTGTTGCTATACTTTCCATGGTCTAATAGGTGAAGGGCCAAGAGCTCACCTGAGCAAGCTGGCCGAGTGTATCCGATGGTCTTATGGAGCGGGCATTGTGTTGCGTCTGGGGAACATCGCTCGACTGGAGCTCAACTATTGCATTCCCATGGGTGTCCAGAGAGGAGACAGGTATACACTTTCTCACACATACAATCAATCACAAATACACATTGTGACAGCTGAACTTATTTTGTAATGAATTAGCATTTCTATTTTATTGTCAATTATAGTTATTGCAATGATATGTCTTGTATCTCAGGATATGTGATGGAGTGCAGTTTGGGGCTGGAATCCGGTTCCTGTAATATCCTGATTCCTGTCACATGTCGATTTTGGAACAAAGAAGGATTTCTGTCACTTTGTACTTGTAATAAAGGATACATGTAAGATCACACTTTGAGTTGCATTGGACGACACAATGAGTGTTACCTAATTATTTGATGTTAGCAAATACATTGGAGGGGAAACTGTCTAATCCAAAAGCAAAACCATTGTTGGAAAAAAGTTGCCCTTTTTAAAGTTATTGGTACTTCAGTGGGGAATCTATTGGACATCAGTGCTCTTATCACTTGTCATATTTATTTGTCTGAAATGTCAGTGGTCAATAAATAATGTCTCCGCCCTTTACTGTGGTCTTAATGTGTGTTTGTCAGCCACTTTGTATTTGAATTATTTTTATGGAACTTTATTATTTTGAAAATTATATTATACACTCAGTGGCCATTTTTGGGGCAAAACCATAATGACACTTACAGTATAAGTCAGTGAGAGGATTTTATGGACTTTCTGGGCTGAAACCGATTACCAAGAACTGTCAGCTTGTGACCCATGCTGATAGTTTTCCTTTTAACCCTTTCAATCGGAACAGCTATTAAGAAATAAAAACTACTCACTTGAGACAAAATATATGTTGCTTATTAGCTTAGAATTTGGACTTAGGACCTTATAATTGTTATATTTTATGTAAACTTGCACTAGGTGGCTATCTTTAACCATTGAGCTGCATTGTTTTAGATGCTGTGTCAGGTTAAAAATAACTCATGTCTCAAACCACCTGAATTCTTTGTGCTGTTTCCTCTAAATATATTTGTATACTGAATGGTGATTGGTCTTTTTTGCTTTTGTCTATTTATCCATGTAAATTAAATATTATCTTCATCATCACCACCTCCTTATATTTTGCCTAAAACTATAATACTTTTTTGCTGCCTTGAAAGCACCTTTAGAAAATGCAAGTGTAGTGAAACAACTGTTTCAGCTTTCTCTGATTTTACATTGTGGGATGAGTGATTAAGTATAAATAAATAAATTGAGAATTGGTTTATACTTGCTCCACTTTTTAATCAAATATACAAACTAAACCCACCATATCTGTTATACCATATATATTTTTTCTTTTACTGTCAAGCTATGCTTAAAGACTACAGGTCATATTTTAACAACATTCAAATTAAACTGTGCGTCATACAAAATATATGAAATAAGGGTAACATTTTAAAATAAGATAACATTTGTTAACATTAGTTAACAAACTAACTATGAACAATACTTTTACTGCTTTTATTAATGTTAATGTTAATTTCAGCATGTACAAATACATTTTTAAAATCGAAAGTTACATTAGATAATGCACTATGAACTAACAATGAACAAATATATTTTTTAACTAACAGTAACAAATGCTGTAAAAGATTGTTAACTGTCTGTTCATGACACCTAATGCTTTAACTAATGTTAACAAATGAAATCTTATTGTAAAATGTTACCAATTTTTTTTTTTAAAAACATTAAGCAGCTGCTCTACATTTGCTGCATCTTGGAGATTTTCACCATAATCTTGAACATACTATAAACAATTAAAAGAATAGCAGATTTGATGTATAACATCAAGTCACAAGAGAAAATCTAATTGCTCCCATTGAGAACTGACAAATATAATCAGTGCAGTGCTGTGTAGTGTCACACAAGGAGTCCAGTAGGAGACCGTATGAAGCAAGTTTGGCCTGGCTGTGTTTGGCTACAAAAACTGTTTAGTGTAAACTGTATCTTGTTTTTTTTGTTTGAACTTTAGTTGTCCTTGGGACTACTGTAGAACAGCAGTCATGGCAGAAGGATGAGGTTTGCTTTTTGCTTTTTTATCAGCGTAGGGCCAATGAGGTGACCAAACAAATGAAGAACAGTTTAAGAGATATGGCGATTTCACTTGCTCCACCACAGTCCTTGGCATTTTCCTGTAAAAAAAAAAAAAGTAATATAACGGTTTTACCTCTGATTTGTTTCACTATATAACAAAACTATGTGAATTTTCTGCTACATTGTACAGAACATTATTTTACGTGTGTAAAAAAAAAAAAGAATATTCTAGGGATGGGATTACTACTTTTCTTTCAGACCCAATACCATGATACAAACGCTAATACCAGTACCTCTATTAAATGGAAAAATTTGATTTCTGAGTTTAAATGGATAATTGTAACCATCTAACAGTTTATGTTTAAGCCATGAATTTAACATTTTATATCAGCCAAAACTGCAAATATCAGTCATTTGTATTGTTTTTCATTCATTAATAACATCATTAATTAAACATTCTGCTTCTGTTCAAATAATAAAAAAAAACTCCCTACAGAGTTCTTAGTACTTTATATATTGTCATGATAAATACATTATAAAATCCCTAATTCTGACTCATTTATGCACTCTATGGGCATGGGAGGCTTACATGAGGATGATAAGCATGACAAGATTCTGGTCGTCTGCGAATCTTCTGAGATTTCATCCGATTGCACTTAACTGTGGCGTTATGTTCACAGGAGTTAAGAAAATGTCCATTCTCAGTTTCAGAGAAAATTACCAAAAGCACATTTTAAAGACAAGCAAGTCATGAGCATTTTTATATATACTTTGGCTATTTTTCTGATGATGGAAGGATATATTTGACCTCCTTGGGCATGAGAGTGATGGGGGCGTATTGTCGAGAGCAATCACAGTCAGCCTGGACAACTAGCATGACAAGGTTACTGTTAGGAACCTGCTTTAGGACAAACATCCTGAAACATGAAAGAGAGAGAGTGAGAAAGTTAAAAATGGCAGCATTATCACCTGCCAACCTGAGGACAATTTGAGCGATGGACTTACTTCTGACAACGGCCACATTTAATGATGCTGTTAGTCTCTCTGATAGAGGTGTCATACATGAAGCCAGGATACTCTGTGTTACAAGGCTGCACTAGTTCCTGCTTCTTCTGTTTGTGTGCTGAAGGGGAAAAGATGGAATGTTTCGTTAGATACATCATTTAATCTCTGATTAATTTGTAACACTTTACAATAAGGTTGTATATGGTAACGTTCATTTACACAATAGTTCATTGACTAACAATGAACAGTGCTTTTGGAGTATTTATTCATCTTGTTTTTTTTATGCATTTGGCAGACGCTCTTATACAAAGCGACTTACAGTGCACTTATTACAGGGACAATCCCCCCTGAGCAACCTGGAGTTAAGTGCCTTGCTCAAGGACACAATGGTGGTGGCTGTGGGAATCGAACTAGCGACCTTCTGATTAACAGTTTTGTGTTTTAGCCCACTACGCCACCACCACTCCCAATCAACACAATCTTGTTTAATGGTAATTTCTACATATACTAGTACATTTTAAACATCAAAAGTTGTATACTGGCAAAAGACAAACAAAACATTTCTATAAGTATATAGAAACCCTCAGAAATTGTAATGGTTTTAATGGTTATTATTGGAATTATATTGGTTTTAATGGAAACTATAATGGTCCCTGTGGGTCTCTACTGATAATGTGTTGACTTCTTTTGATTGGATCTTATGTCTCTACAGATATGTATTGGTCCTTAATGGTATCCACTAAAGGAAACCAGTACAAACTGTTTGATACTTATGGAATATGGTCCAAAACATTCAAAACTTGTAATGGTATTTGTAGTGGAAACCATTACAAATTCTATTGTTTTCTGTGTTGACATAAACATTATGAGCGTACACACACTAACGATGAATAATAGAATATTTTTTAATTAACATTAACCAAATAATGCTGTAAAAAATGTCAGCTGAAAGTTCATGATTCCTAATCATTAACTTAATGTACAGAACCTTATTGTAAAGTGTTACATATTAATTAAATAATATGCACAATTGGTCTGTTCAAAAACCAAGTGAGATGCCTCACTGTCTACATAGGCAACTGCTTTCTGACCAAACAGAAATGGAACCTCGACTGAATCGACTGAATTCAATAGTTGATTCCAATAGTTTGTTGTTAGCAAATTGCTAAGCTAATGATCAGTCTGCGAGGCACAAAGCTGGGCACCTTTCAGGAATCAGCCCGAAAATACATAGCACACACAAATATTGTGTAAAATGGTCCTTATGTTAATATTAAACATTTCTCTTGCTTCACATCATCTCACATTATTTCTTCGATTTCTCACTGAGCTTGTGATTTAAATTCTGCCTCTGTAGACAGCGCTCACTAGGATTTGGAACAGAGATCCTGTGCTGGATAAAACAATTTAAAGTGTTTACTTCCCCATTCTCAAAACAAATTACAATCTTGGGAATTAAGCTGGCATTCTAACAAAGACTTTTAGTGAGCCAATCCAAGCTAAAGATAGGCAAAACAAACTAACATGGTAAACAACAAGGACATGCTCATGTACACACACCAGGGATTGAGGATACTTACTTGCATGATACACAGCCTTAGCTTAGTGTCAATGAGAGACAATTACAGCACAAAGGAAGTGGAGACAGTGGAAGAGATGACAATGAATGAGAGAGACAGATACTACAAAGATGGCACATTATGAATATTGAAGATGGTTTCACAGAGCGATGATGTTTATATGTTGAGAGTGTAGACACAATGTTACTGTTGCATCCTTCATTATTTCTTAACATACCATCCACTACATAGTCATTATGCCAAAGTCCACAGATGTTAAACTCCAGTAAAAACCTGAAAGTTTAGAAGTGAAAATATTATTTTTTTTTTTTTACTGGAAAATCAATTGATATTTAGAAATAAATACAATCTCAAATAACACTTACATCATGAAATTTGAGAAGAACCACTTTAGTAGCGCCACTAGACCATAGAATGGCTGTGAAGTAAACAGATATAGATTATCAAATGATCTGTGGTGTCACAACAGCAGTACCAAGACAAAAAAGACATCATTATTTCTCTATATTGCTTGTGAAATAACAGATGCAAAGGTATACATACACTAAACAGTGGTCGAGCTCCGCTGGCGTGATGGTGAGTATTTTTACACATTGCCTGGTAGTCATACAATGTCACCCTGTGCAACAAATCGCAATACAGAAGAGAATTTTCTCACTTTTCTAAAGCGTCAAAGTCCCTATAAACTATTAGAGGAATATTTCACCCTACAATGAAAATTCTGCCATCAATTAGGCCCAAAACAACTCTATGCAAGAATGTGAACACAGGCACTTCTAGCTATGGAAGCATCTTCATGCGTCGTTGCATTAAGAAATGTGTCAAACCCACTGATCTATATATATATAGATCAGTGGTCAAACCACATTTCATAACTCAATGCAAGCATGCATTGCATTCTCAGCATTCCCACAAGGAGTGCTATATCATGATTCACATTGGTGTGAACTGTCCAATTCTACGGTGAGTTTTCTCTCTCAAATCAACTACTATAATCGTAGCGCAACAGTTGAATATTGAGAGAATATTGCTGAGCAAGCAAATGAAAGTCAATATATTTATATCAAATCACCTCCACAGAGGGATTTAACCACCACAATAATGCAAGAACGCACATTAGTATGCTCAACCGGGCTGCGCATTGGCAACATGCACATGTCTGCATTCGTATACTTGTGTAAAGTACGTTTCTGGCCTAACTCATCTTCATGTCACTCCAAATCTGTGTGACTTTCTTTCTTCTATGGAACACAGATGGTGAGTTTTTAAATATTATCTTATATATATAATATAAAAGTGAATGAGGATGGTGCTTCTTCTCATTTTGGAGCTTGAAAGAACCCATCCCTAATTTACTTTGATTATATGGCAAAGAGTGGTCAGGATATTATAAAAAATGTTACCTTTATGTTCAATGAATAAAAGAAAGTCACATGAGTTTGAAACAACATGAGGATGAGTAGATGTTGACATCTTTGGTCAGCTGTTTCTTTAACTGCACTATTGTACACAGCTAAGACACACAAACTAATCCTGTAGCTTGTGAGGTAGTTACCTTTTATACAGGCCTGATTTGAGTAACTGAGCCATGACCGACCCATCTACTTCCCCAAAGAATTTACCAACCTATGTGAAAAAAGATGCAAACATATTAGTATCATACACAAGAGCAAACAGTGTGCATGCTATGCTAGCAAACCCACAGCTACTGTAAACAGCAATTATGTGTAATTACTCAAGCTTAGAAATAGTTAAACACCTGTGTCTAGAACAAACAACACAGTATGAAATTGTTTCCGAATTCCATGTCACATAAATGCACACTTCTACACACTCATAGACAGACTGATGTGCATTGACACAGATGTCAGATGTACTAACAGATGCCTGAAACTCCCCTGCCTGCACGGTCAGCTCACAGCAATCTGGGATTCAACTTCATAAGCAATAATCTCCTGGCTACTGCTCAAAATACAGTGCACATGTTTTTATAAACAGCTGGGGTTATGGTATGAAACCAATGTCGTCGCATATACACTGATCAGCCACAACACCTGCCTAATATTGTGTAGGTCCCCCTCATGCTGCCAAAACAGCGCCAACCTGCATTTACTATTTACAAGATACTATTCTTCTCACCACAATTGTACAGAGCAGTTATCTGAGTTACCACAGACTTTGTCAGTTCAAACCAGTCTGGTCATTCTCTGTTGACCTCTCTCAGTCATATTTGTGAACTAGTTGGATCGGTTAATTGCAAAGAAGTGTTGGCAAATGCAGATATTATTAGTTCTAGGATCATATTACTCCCGGTTATCGGCTTATTTTGATTCGGAGTGTCAGGCAGTGTTCCGAGAGACAGTTTAAGATAGAGTAACTTGTGGATCAGTGTGACTTGAGACGCATACTGTTTTAAATGATTCAGTCTGATTTGGTGAACTAATTCAACTAATTTACTAAAAAGAACTGGTTCAAAAGAACAATTCGTTCACGAACTGGACCAAAAAAATGTGTTTTTAAATGAAAATTTACAGTATAAACCTTTTAAGATGAACCTACCATGATCACCTAGGTTGTTAATCGACTGTAAATGCTTCTTTTGAAGCCATTGCATTATTTCATTTGTTTTTATTGTGTATTATAGCGGAATTCCTGGTGCAGAACTACACAACCCATGATCCTGAAGAAAACAATCCACCAATTAGAGAATTGAGGCCAACAAAATGCACGTTTACGTCATAATTAGTTTACGTCATTCGCATACCTTCAGAATCATAGATAGTGAAGCTCTTCGTAATTTAAAAATGCAGTTGAAATATCCCAGACTGAGGGCTTCAACAGAAGCATATACCATTGAGAAACAACACCAGAGCTCATGGTGGATCTGTCTTTAAATGTTTAGAAGTTATCGTTAAAAATCAATTCACCTATAGAGAAAATGAATAGGATTTTTACTTCCAGAAACCAGATTGAAAACAGCTGTATTTGGATGGTCATATAATCTTAATATCTCTGCACCATAAGGCGACCCAATCCATAAATTATAACAGCTTTTATTAGGCTACTGATATGGGGTTTACATCTTGTTTGAGTGTAAATGTTTTGAAACCAAGATTTTAAGGACTATTCATTTCTTTATAAGTAAAGCTTTTTTTTAAGAAAATAAATACATACTGAGGCACCTTTAGCCACATGAGTAAATACAACCTTTCCCAATCAATTTATAATTTACACTGCAGTGTAATCATTGTCTGGTTTGGGACCCCCCGAACATGCAGCTAGACACATTATAACCTGACACACCCACATGTCATCATCTTCCATCTTCATGTTATGCTCTCAAGGGTTCAATTCATTCATGAAAAGTTATTTTTGTTGTATGGTGGGCCTCTTTGACAATAACTGCTTTCCACAGTTTATCATGTTTATCATGAGAAATATCATGTATTGCTCATAACTTGAGAAACTGTTCTAAGTTACCCCCTCCGCTTGTTTTTTCAGGACCCATATTTTACCATTTTAAAATAAAGGTTCTGGAGCCAAACATTGTGATTGAACAGCGATATCATTTGCACAATTAGGTTAAAGAATATATGACTATATCATACAGGCATAAAACATTGAACTCAAACGGTCAACGCTTGTAGCTGGAGAATTATGCTTAACTTGTACACTTGGACACCTGTGACGTTTTAGCACAGCGTGTGGAATTTTCAGACTATCTGTGATGAGCCACAAGGGAATATTTTATAAATATTGAACTTAAATTAAAAACTTTACCCTGCCAAATATCATTATGCTGTCATAATGTATTAATGTTTTGTTTAAATATAATTAGTTTGGTCTATGTATTATGACATTTCAGTGGGATGAAAATAAGAATACCACTCTTACGATTCTACCACTTCAATCTAGGGGGGCAGGCCAATTGACACGGGGACACTGATCCCACCAGCACCCCATCATTTGTTTCAGGACCCATTTTTTACCATTTTAAAATAAATGTTCTTTATCAGCATATTTGGTTCTTTGAAGAACCTTTAACATCCACGTAACCTTCCCAATGCACAAAAGATTCTTTGTAGAGTAAAAAGGTTCGTTAGACTTAAAAAATAAGAACATTTACCCGAAAGGTTCTTTGAGGAACCAATAATAGTTCTTCAATGACACCGCTGTGAAACCCCCTTTGTGGGAACTTTATTTTAAAATACAGTGTCATGATAAACTTTAAGTAGTAAGATCTACTCACATCACCTCTTTCCTTTGAGACGAGTATGAAGCCATTATTGTCAACAATGTAACAGTTGACATCCTGTATAAAAAGAGTTTATGAATTAGAAATTATGATCGATCACCCTTTTTAAATTTTCACAATACTGTAGTTTTTAAAGGAGGAGTCATGACTATGTTGTACAATATAATTACAGTCAGTAGTGAGTAGTGTCAGTGTTAGGCCCACAACATACTCCACACAATTACATGACAGGAAATGCTTCTAGTTACATACGATTGACTATGTAATTCATTACATTCGAAATGTGTCAGACCGCAAATTATAATTAAATGCAAGTGTGAGTTGCATTCTCATCGTTGCCACAAGGGGCGCTATATTGTGCATTACTGTCGAATTCTGCACTGAGTTCTCTCTTGCATGTCAAAAATTGTCATGAAGAACAACAGTTTGAAGAGGATGTTAAAGGCCACATGCTTATTGTTAGCTCCCTTTAAAATAACAGTTCCGGTTTAATGGCACAAACATTTGAACGTTACTCTATCGCCCCTTTGAAGTTTGTTTTTGCCAAAGTAATGCAAGAACGCACATTAAGTTTGATGCAATGCGCTAGCATTCAAATCTGTGTTAACATACAGTACTTACGTAAAGTATGTTTCTGGCCTTATACATAAAAATACATGTTCAATTTTATCAATAATACAAATGAACGCGGTTTATGACATCAGCAAGGAGCATGTCTTATCAGAGTTATGCAGTGTAAAATGTGCAGCGACTCCAAAGAATGTGGATGCAAAAGAGAAGTAATTTAATGGATTTACTCACAATGCCCTCACAGCTGAGAGGACACATACCGTCCACATCACTGCACTGCAAAAAACACAAAAACAACCGCAAGGGCTTTAACAGACAGACACAAATCTCAAGAATATTTTATCAGAGGCATTTTAAGAAGCATGCACTGCAACAATGAAAATGACAAAATTGGCTGTATGGACATTACATAAAATACATGCAATTTGATTTCTATGTATAAAGAGCTCAAGCAGTGATCAAAATGTAATACTTACATCTGTGTCATTTGGCTGAAAGGAGGAAGAGAGAAATTAGGGACAGAGAAAAAGGTTAAGTGATTCGGAAAGTGCTTTTGTGTAAGTTTATGTGTGTTGCGCCAGCACACAAAGCACAAGAAAAGAGCTCTTGTTTGAAACAGGGTGATGTTTGAAAGGTCCTTGGGGCAAAAAGTCATATGGTAAGTTGCATAGGATAAAAAAAAGTGTTTGCCAAGTAGCAAGCATCTAGATAAATTGCTTGGAGGCATGATGATGTGAGGATGTACAAGTGCACTATAACTATATACTTGTACTATTATGCAATTAATTTTCTATTGTTACATTTTTTTTACTTTCAATTTAATTTAGACCTTCAAAGTACAATTTCACTGGTCATCATGATGCAAATTTATCATCACATAATATAATATATATATATAATAAAATTGTATATACTGTATATACACAAGTACAGCATATTCAAATGTTAAACAACTATAACCATCTGTGATTGAATTTAAGGAACAGCTTTCAGGATTTGGTTTAACATCTTATGTCCTTCAACCTCACAAGATGTTTAACAAATTGTGATTAAACAGATAGCTCTACTTCAATGAGAATACCTCCCCTGTCATATAATTTCATTAGTGTTATTGTGAAAAATGTAAACTTTTAATACTTTTTTATTTCACTGAAGTGTGTTGTTGGCAAGATATTTTGATTTGGCAAAGGAGTTTAGAAACAGTACCCATACCTTCACCCAAGTACTGTACAATTTCACAGTACTTATTACACCCCTGTGCTCTATTAATCAAAGACCTTTAGCATTTGCAAGACCAAAGCATTAATATTTCTGACGTCTATGTTCTAAACTCACTTGTTTGGCAATAGACAGTAACAGTCCCTCCAGCAGGTCCAGGGATGCTTGCATTCCAATAGCTGCACATTAAACAAACAAATAATAACAGTTTCAGTTTGATCCATGACTGTGAGAACCCTGTGATTATGTTTTGCCACATGCAGAAGAACAGTGTATTACTATTGATGATGCTTAACATCACAGAGCTAACCCTTAAATGTTTTTAGCTACATCAAGTGTCATGATTGGCAAATATAAAGAAATATACTTATTATACATACTGTATATATTATATACAGTATATACAATAAATATATAAGTATATATTATATTATATTATATATTAAGACACTACAATTTTCTAAGCAGTATAAGCTGCCCCCCACCACACACACACACACACACAAATTAATCTAGCTCTAGCCAAGTGGGCAGGCACATACTGTTGTAATGTTAGTCATACTCACTGATGTGACCCATGCTCCCATACACATACTGGACTTTGCAAGCCATGGAGAACAACTGACAATTCCTTTTGTTTCTTTCCTATTCTGTAATTTTTTTTTTTTTATTATCTTAATGGAGTAATTACAAGAGCCCTTAGATGAGGACCAAAGGAAGGTAACATAACTTGTTGTAAAAGACAACAGACTTAAGGAACTGAACCCAGATCAGTTCAAATGCCTGACGGAGCTTACGCATTTGGACCTTTCATCAAACAATCTCAGCTCTCAGCCCATATCTTTACTGGATGGGCTTCAGAACCTAGTGTGGCTCCCAGTAGTGGGCAACAAGCTAAGAACTCTTCAACGGACTTCTCTTGAGCCGGCTACTGCTCTACAGCACCTTCTGCTGGAGGGAAACCCCTGGAACTGCAGCTGCAATCTAATCCCACTTAAGCACTGGCTGGAATGGATCTTGTATAGAGATGAGTTGGATCAGTTTCCACTGCTGGGAATATGTGTACTTGGATCCTTCATTATTTAGTCCAGCCACAATTCTTTAAAATCTGAGGTGTTGTGGTATAGTGGTTAAGGATTTGGGTTGGTCAGTAAAAAGTTGCCCTTGATTTAAGGAATAGTTCACCCAAAATAATTTATATTTTGTCATAGTTTGTTCACACCAATATATAATTATTATTTATTTTTTATTTTTTATTTTTTTGTGTACCACACAAAACAAACCATTTTAAATGTATATCCCATTCCATCTTGTCAATGCAATGGCAGCTGATAGTGATTCATTTTCAATCTTTAAAAAGAAACAAAAATGAACATAAAGTAGCCAGTGTGGCTTGTGGGTCATGTTCAAAGGTGTGTGTGTCGGTGGTGGTAACAGCCACCTACGGCTGCATCTATGCAATGCTGGCCGCTCACGAACAGCAGCTGCTGATGCTGGGAAACAGCCAGCAGCAGTCGCTGATAGTGGTGAAGGAACCAGAGCAGGATGAAAAGGAGGATATGATGGCAACTATTGGAAAGGAAGAGGAAGCCCCGGAGTGCGCAGGGTGGATTGCATTTCCTCCAGAAGTGTGTGTTTAACATACACAAGTCAAGAACCTCTGGGTTTTATATTGGGACATTCAGTTTATCAACGGTTCGACTTCATCAGTCATTGATGAAGTCCATTGATGTACATAGATTTATGGATGTTCATTTTTGGATGAAGGGAAACAGATCTAATGACCCAATGTAGGTTAGAATCAATTATAATAATTATATAACACCTTAAAAACAGACTGTTTTGGACCTCAGTTTGAGAGATATAAAACTACAAAACAGATCTTAAATGGTAATCACTAAAGGTAGAATTTCCAAACTACATTTTCCAAGCAATATTGAATAATTATATGACTATATAGTATATTGAATATGACTCAATATGATACAAGTGATCTTGTATATTTTCCTGCAAATTCTCCTAACAAATCAACTCTGCATTAAATGTTTTGTTTAAGTAAATCAGTTGTTAATTAGGTAAATTGCCTGTTGCAAAATAAATGGGATATACTGTACATATACTGTATATTAGGGCTGTCTATTTAACACATAAAAAGAGTAATTAAGTATATCCTTGGACCATAATAATGGAATATTCTTATCATCTGAGCAATTCATTAAATTACCACCTGTTTTCAGCAGGGGGCAGTAAGCAAAACTCTAGCTGTGTAGGCTAGACACAGCTATACATAGAGTAGAACAAACCACACTTATCGACAGCATCAATACAAGATGAGAATGTGTTCTTGCGTACAAACACAGCTTGATGGAGTGCAAATCCGAATGCAGGGATCTCAAGATGTGTTTTTCTAAGTTTCAAACTTCGCTTAACTTGACACAGCGACCTATAAACACTGTGTTTATGATGTGACGCAACCACAGTCAGATGCTCCAAAAGCATCCGTCTGATGCATGTGTCCACTGATGCGTCCTTAGACAAACCCTCTTCATAAATCTCGGACTGATTGATGAATTCAATTGCAAAACTGATTGCTGTGGGCTAATGATTAGCTTATATTAAATAATATGGGGAAAAAAACAATATATTGGATTCTAAAGCCAATTTTCATATTTTCTAATCAGTGATTTACTTGTCTGTCACAATAATGTAATATATTTTAGTTATCTAAATGATTATTTTTTTATATATATATATATATATATATATATATATATATATATATATATATATATATATATATATATATATATATATATATAATTTTTATTTGTAATTATTATTTCAATATAACTATTTCTTATTTAATTCATTATACATTGAATTATTGTTATTTGAGGGGCTTTCTCAGCAAATATTTATTATTTAATTGGCGTACCATGTAATTAATATAATTACAAATTATATATATTCGGGCTGTCAATTGATTAAAGTGTATATATTATATTTAATCAGAGAGATAAAAGGTTTTAAAAATACATTTTTACATATGTTAAATGTGTTTGTCTATGTTATATTATGTATACAGTATATTTAATAGGTAAGATATATATATATTTTATCATTAAAAATAATCTTCAAATGTTTGTAGAGTAATAATAAGTGTTGAACGATCATAACTTCACAAGTAAATTTAAATCTTCTATTTCTAAGCCAGCCTTGTCTACTCAAAATAATATGCTGATAGCGCTGATCTAAAATCAGCTTTCTGTAAACAAACAATGACAGACAGATCATACCTCCGGCAAGTGCTGTTCTTTTTCCCTCAGTCACTGTCACAGATGTTACTGCCACAAAAGTGTTCCTGCCTGTTGAACAGAGGTCAAAAAGCTGTAGGTCATAAAATAAATGTAAATTGTGACATTGTTACAAGTATATCAAATTAACAATGCAATAAGCACCAAATGAAAAGAGACGATGCCATAAATACACAATGATAAGTTGAAGCATCCAGTTAACTGCTTTATAACATCCATATGATCTATAATTACCATGGCACAAAGCTAATGACAAAATTAGAGTATTTAAGGACCTTTGTTTACATCATCCTGTGGGACATAAAAAAAGAATTGTCCAGGTTTGTTCTCAGCTGCCAGACGATACCAGATGGGAAAGTGGTCGAGAGTGAACAGGTTCTCTTTGTCCACAGTGGTCAAGAACTTTCTGTGGAATCAAAGAATCAGGAGATGTATAAGGTTTGTCGAGAGTGTTATTTTTATAACGCTACACCGTTAATAATTATAATATTAATAACAACTACTATAATTGTTTTTGCTATCGATTACTATTAAAGTAATTTCTGAAAAACATATTATTTTCATTGCATTTATTTATTACGCTGTACTAAAAAAAACGCCAGCTGTGGATGCCAGAACATTATAGTGCAAAACATAGTGACAATGTATCAGGCATTAGAGGATGTCATTTTGATGTCTGTATGTAGAGTTCATTATATATACTGTGTGTGTGTATATATATATATATATTTTTTTTATTTTTTTTTATGACATATACATTACAGTATATGTAATGAACTGTTTTAGACCGTGAAGTGAATTAACATGTTTAGACTGCAAAATGAAATAGGTATTTCAACCATAAACTAAAATAACATGTTTAAATAGTAATTTCAAATATCGTGTTGAAATGACATGTGACATGTTTAAAATGTAATTTGAAAAAACATGGTTCAACTATAAAATGACTGTTCATTTAGAAAAATAAATGACTGTAAATAGAAATAACACTGTTAGGCCATTCATTAAAAAGCAACAACAACATGTTTCCACTGTAATTACTGTGCCTCCCCAATAAATTACATTTTGTTTATCAGTAAGAGATAAAGTGTTTAGTCCACTGTGCAGTTTAAACTCATTTAAACTTAAAACCCTAATGCTAAGAATCTTTACATTTCAGGAGCTTTTAAGCACAAACTCGAACCTTCACCACAATGGTAACCCCCAAAACTCCAATATTACAGAAACTCTTCTAAATCTCAACAGAACATATCTCCCCCTTTATTCATCTTGCACAAAAACACATAAAATTGCTCTAATTTTCTTGTGCAAAGCATGCTGGGAAAAATTAACTGTAAAATACTGTAAATTATTAGTTCACTACTCTTTATTTTATGAAATATTAAAACTTAATATACTGTATTAGACTTCTGGAATGACAAATACCTGTTTTTCACTTTATCTGCTTTTTTTTATATATATATATCTGTATTGATAAACATCGTAACTACAAAAGGCCACATGATGACAAAGTTAATTTAAATTAATAAACATGTATAGGTAGTGCACAGTGTTACTCACACAAACACAAAACAGCATCCTGGTAACACATATGACACTAACGTAATGTAATAAACATGAACTAAACTACATATAGCATAGAACACCCCATTGTACATAACTGATATAAACAATTATGAAGAAACATATTTCCATAAATATAATGAAATGTGATGGCTCAAGTAGGAATTTCTGGGAATGCCCAATTATTGTTTTTCACTGTGATTTTAACAATAGTTTACTGTACAAGCACATGTAATCTAAATTTTTTTACCATTGGTACCATTTTTACCATATGGTACTTTAACATCTAAAAACCTTTTATTTATTTTTTTGCAATATTTCACTGTAAAATTACATGTATTGTCTTATTAAATATTACAAGTTTTACTGTATACTTTAAGGTAACCTGTTTAACGTTAACCAATTAACGTTGTTTACAGTAGCATTTTAATTTTTCTGCTAAATTATGGATTTGTTTTTACAGTTATAGAAATCCAAACATAAATGAACTTACATTTAAAATTTTTACAGTAAGTGTTTTTAAATAAGTGAAATTTTGTTTGCATTCATTTTAATGAGGCAAACTGAACGAACTGAACTGAACATTGGAGTTTGAACTCCAGATTCATTTTAACACTCAAAAGTATTTTCTTGATTATTATGAGTACAGCATAATTTCAATATCTTGTGTCGCAAACGTAGTGTCAAATAAAGTTAAAAAATTATTTTTCAGCAAAATATTGTTTTATAAATGTATTCATTTGGTGTGAATACATTTATTTTATCAGAATTTAACACTTATTAACAAATATGAAATTAATGTTAAAAAATAATTTCACATGTGAAAAAACATGAGGTTTACCTTAATTTAAAGAAGAATGCCTGTATTTGTCAGTAACACATATAATCAGTTAAGTAAAAGGGATAATGTAAACTTGGTGTGAATAAATGTATTTCAGTGCAACATCATATTTTTATTGAAAAATGGGGAATGCATGTTAAATTAAACAGTATTTTCTCTGTAATAATCCATTTATTATTTACAGTGCGTGTGTGTGTGTGTGTGTGTGTATATATATATATATATATATATATATATATATACATATATATATACACCACAATTAGAACAAAGGTGGTACAAATCAGAAATGCTTTTACTAAATGAAAACATTATTTAAAAAATATTTTACTATTAAGTTAAATTATATTATATTGGTTTGTTAAACATAACATTTCACTGTAAATTATGAGGTATGCTTTTTAATTCTAAAAACATTGTTTGCAATATTTTACATTACAAATGACATGTTTTGTTAAATATGTTATAATTTCTCACTTTATATGGTAATGAGCTGAGCAAAGTTAGATGAAATCACACTATTTGCCAAAAATGTTAATGACACCCCCTTAATTAACATGTTTGACTATTGCATTAACTCCAGTGAAGACAGATTGTAATGCTTCAGTGGTATTCTAAAGAACTGTGCTTCCAACATTTTGGCAACAGTTTGGGGAGAGCCTATTTTTATTCCAGCATTACAATGTTCCTGTGCACAAATCAAGATCTATAAAGAAATAATGTACAGAGTCTTGTGTGGAAGAACTTGAGAGGCTTGCATCAAGCCCAAACCTGAACCCCACTTAACACCTATTTTGTCAGATTTTTAATGATCACGCGTTAAAATTACTCAAATGTTTTACAGTGAATAGATTTAAAGTGTTACATTCTCAATAGCTCACTCACTTTCCCACTTGTTTCTCACTTCCTGCATATCTGATGACACGCATGAGCCCAGAGCGGGTTCCAAGGAAAGCAGTCTCCATGCCTTCATCTACACTACATATAGATAAAAGCAAACAGAGAAATACAATAAACATATAACACTAATCCTTTCCCAAAAATGTTCTTCAGAAGCAGGGATTTCACAGGACAGAATACTGAACAAAATCTTTGTGTTGATGCTTAATGGACAACATACAAACAATAATAATGGACAAGTAAAGACCCTTACCCGGGGCCGTTTAGCGCTAGCGTTGTCCAGTAGGCTTCCAGTGGAGCTGTAACCACTGCATCAAAAAGAACTTGCTGTAGCAGGATCTCATCACCTGTTGCAACAATATCACAATCACCTTTCCACAATTCAACAACTGAATAGATAATATGATTGCATAAATAATGGAAAACACGTTTAAAGATAACTCACACTCCAAGTCTGGCTCTTTGCCAGTCAGGTATCGGACCATGGCCTGGAGCTGAGTGAGCTTACGGTGGTGTGGGTCAATATCTGTCTCGCAATACGTCCTGAGTGAGTAAAACAAAGATCATAGGTCTAACTTAGCAAGATGTTTACCTTGAGGTTTTTAGGACCTGTTGCCCTGATGGTGTTCAGAACAAAATACACAAAATGCAAGCCAAATCAGTGTTGATATTATCAGTTCAAAACAATACTTGCCATTCAGCCGCTATCGAGAGATCGGGCTGCTGGAGATCATGAAGACCTAAAGAAGCATCAAATGTTTAGATGCTACATCAACAAGTCATGCGGAAGCTTAATATCGGTTTTATAACTTAAAGAGCCGTTTTCTTTTTACTATGTGGTGTTTTGAAAATTCATTTCTTACACTGTATATAAATTTTAAGAATATATTTATCAATATATCTATATATATAATTTCTTATTTAAATCATTAATCATACAGTGAACTCACCCTCTTCCACAGAAACATTCCCAAAGAACATGTACTGCCCGTGGCCTCTTGTAAGCACCATCCCAAAACTAAAAGTAAATCAAAAAGATGCATTAAAGACATTATACAGTATTAAAGTATTGTTATTGAAAATATCTAAAGGGGCTGAGAATCCAATAAACAAATGTCAGACAAAATGTGTTTTCCAATAAGATTTTCAAATATAGAAGATGAAAGGTAATGTTTGAGAATGTAAGAAAGCATAACAAACCTAAATGGAGTCTCGTTGATGGTTGTGTAGAAATAATCATTTTTCAGGAACAAGGGCCTTTTCTGGATGATACAAAGAAAAATACCATCACAAAGACTATCAGACAAATGTCATATAAGGGTAATTATCCAAATCAAGACCCACAAAAAAAAACCAAACACCTCATGTTATGTGTGTTATTGACATATTATTACTAATAGATTGACTTTCATAAAACCTGTCAAGAACATTTCCAGATCATATTCTACCCTAAAATCAAAAGAAAAAATAAATTTATTTGTATTACTATTGTTGGTTTATAGTATCGTTAATATAAAATTTATTAAAATAAATTATTATATAACTGATCATATATATTTTTTTTTACATTTTGTATAAAGAAATATAAAGCTTATTTTAGAACTTTTTTTTCTGGATTTTTATAAAAAAGAAAAAAACAAATTTACCTTAATGTATTATATATATATATATATATATATATATATATATATATATATATATATATATATATATATATATATATATATATATATATACATTATTATTATTACTATTAGTTGTAGACTATCATTTGCAAGTAATATATACAATATATATATATATATATATATATATATATTTCTTATTTTATTTTGATATGATTTTTGACAGGTTGTTGAGATTCAACAAAAATTGTTTTTTTTTTCATTTAAAAATGGACGTAAACACACTCACCCCTTTATCCACAGCTGCCCTTACATCTAAAGCCAAAGTACCTGTCTCTCCTTTCACCATGGCTGTTCTCAACTGTGCAGATATAACAGAAAGACTTAGCTGAGCTTTAAACCAGTGGAAATACTTCCAGAAAGAGAGAGAGAGCGAGAGAGAGAGAGAGAGAGAGAGAGAGAGAGAGAGAGAGAAAGAGAGAGTGTGTTTGTTTGTGTGTGTGCATGTGCATCAGTGTGTGTGTGTGTGTGTGTGTGTGTGTGTGCGCGCAACTCACACTGTCCTCAGTGTCCTCCCACTCGGCCTCTGACAGATCCACACTGTTGTAATTGGGCTTCGGTTTCAACTTCTTCCCATCGTTGTACTGACACACAAAAAGATAAAAAGCAGCAAGAGTGATGACACATCAATATAACGTCACTTCATGGCATTTAGGTCTATATCTAGAGTGCAGTGGAGGAGATGTTTGAGTGATTGAGACTGTAAGAGGATTCAGATGGACTCACCAGAGGTCTCAGATCAGGATGGGCCAGTATGTATCCATTGTTTGTGATGAGGAAGGCGTACCCATGAGTTCCAAGCTAAAAGACACACACTTCATAAGCACCATTGGTATTTACACATTTATACAGTGATGGACGTGCAACGTATGTGATAGCTGTACGGTATGTGTAAACCTCACTCCCCTGGCCTCAAGAGGCCCACTAGCGACCGACTCTAGAGGCTGTATCCTTTAACTTCCTCGTAAGTGTGCACATCTCCCATGCTGGAGATGCCGGGTCGAATCACGTTTGAGCGGGTCAAGCTGTACTGGTTACAGACACACACCAGGCGTGTCATGGAGATGACAAACAGCATTCTAAATTTCTAGGCCATTGTTTTCCTTGAATGTACGCGCACAGCCACTCCTGCTCCTAATCCATTGATGCTGCCCAGCTACGACTTTGGGGGCTGCTCAATATTTATTTGTGCCACTCAGCGCCACTCACAGAGTTTCCCATTAAATTCGACCCAAATTGTTTCCAAGGGACATGCATTATTGACTTTAGTCAGGGATAAATGCATAGTGTAGGAACAAGTTTGTCTTTTTGTAGTTTGACAGCTTGAATAAAGCATAGGCCTTTCTAATCTTTCACTTTTCACTGTTGTTCCTGCTTTTTCATATACCAACATGCAAACTCAGATATCCTTTTGCTTATTCTTAAAGAAGCGAAAAAACGTTTGTTTGTAACTTCTATCTGCAGAGTGGACCAACTATGGTGGTTCTCTTGTACCTTATATCTAGGGGCTAGTTTCATCACTTCCAACAGGGGGATGTCAGTTCCAACCACTCCAAGCAGTATGCCATGAGAAAGTGTCTCTTTCTTCTTACTGAACACTGGCATGGCCACTGAGGTCATGAGCAGCAGACTGTGAGCCATACTTTTGAACAGCTATGGGAAAGATTTTTAGAAATGTCAAACACATATCTTACACTCAAACATTCAGACTGTTGTCCCATGTTGTTCCAAACCCATATGACATTATTCAGTGGATGGTGACAGGATAAAATTATGCCTTACATTTTTAAAGTCAACATAAAATCAAAAAGTACCCTCTTTACACTCCAAATGCACATTCCTGGTAATATTGTGATTCACTGGTCATATCTAACAATTATTGTGATAAATGATAATAAACACAAGGGGGCGTCTTAAAACTATATTATAGAAGTTCAAGTTTGCTGACTAGGTTGTATAACTACATTATACACTGACCACAGGCTAAATATCTAAAATCTTCAACCGTATAAAGGTATTCTAAAGTACAATGGCATAAAACTTCAATGCAGAACAACAGGCTATTGTAGCTACAGGTTCTTCAGTCTCTAAGGACTGTTACCTCTTTAGTGTTAGGAAGCTGTGTAATAGATGGGATGAAGGGGATGAATGGGAGAGAATCACATTAGAACAATAGCACAGAAACAGTAATATAGGAACATAACAATGAGTCAAAATCAATTAGCACATTGTAAGGTCACACAACAACAACAACATCACCATCACATGCTTAATTTTTTTTTAAATGAACAATAAATGTGTTGGAAATGAGTGGGAATTTGTGACTTGCATTGTAATCACATTTATCTGAAATGTAGATTTTAGCTTGTAGGCTTTGAGTTCACTGGTGCTTTTTAATGCAAAACTCTGAATACAATATATTTTTGATTCAGTAAATAACCAAGCCGTTAGGTTGTTCTGGTGTATTTTTTAAAAGTCAGAGTGCTATTATTATGTACTCACCACACTGTCCATATACGCCTCAGTCCAGATTATGTCATGATCATGGTTGATGACCATTGGTCGACTAAGAACATGAAGATACTCCATAACATTCTCTTGTACGTCAGCAAGTGTTGAGACGTGAGTGTAATAACCTGCAAATATAAAACACAGCAAAAGATTTCAAAGGAAATAACCTTATGTAATGTCTGATCTGCCGTTGAAAGTAATTTGAAATCTGCTGAATGTGCAGCATTACAACTTAATTCTAGAGGTGCTTAATCAATAGCTGAATTAAGTTGAATAGGAAATACATACCCTTATTGTTACAGGCAATCCATTTTACATTTTCTGAGAAGGTCATATCTCTGCCAATAAGGTAAGTGAAAACCCGTACCTGCAAGATACCACAACCATTTAATGTTATGTTATTATAATTTGAGCATTGTTCAAAAGGAAATACAGTGGGGATAAAATTTTTGAGACCATACTGAACACCTGGGATTCAAATTTGTGACATTTACCATGTAAACCAAGTTAACAAAGTCTTAACAATGTTAAATAAAGGTCAGATTACATTGCTTCCATTAAAGCACACTAGATGCTCTTTGGAACATTCACAAATCATTCTGGGATATCATGGATTCGGTCATGGATCATGGATCAGGTTTTGCACAAACTTGTGGATTCCATGCCAGATCAAGTGCAAACAAAAGTGGGAAATTAATGTCAATGTTTCAATTCAACTATTCACTTAAATTCTTAAGCTGACAATATAATTTGTAATGAAAATAATGGTATTAAATAAGAAAACAAATGTGAAATAGATGCATTTTTAACAGTGGTCTCTTTCTGACACCACTGTACAATTTAGCTGCATATTTATTCCTTAAAGGAATGTTCTGGGTTCAATACAAGTTAAGCTCAAATCGACAGCATTTGTGGCATAATTTTGATTACCACAAAATGTTTATTTTAATTGTCCCTCCTTTTGGAGGTTAGGTTACAGTGAGAAAATTACAATGGAAGTGAATGGGACCAATTATTGGAGGGTTTAAATTGCAGAAATGTGAATCTTATAATTTTCTAAAAGCACTTACATTTATTCTTCTGTTAAAACGCATGTATTATTTGAGCAGTCAAAATTGTTATAGTCATATTAGGGTTTCAGGGTTTGTTGACATTACATTAAATTTTTCCAGTCTTCAAAATTGTTGGGGGTAATGCACGTTATGTAATCATATTACTTATACGAGTAACAAGAAAATAATGCAATATTTTATATTTTAGACCATAATATCGGAGTTACTTTTTAAATAAATTAACACATTGCTATTGTACATATCTACTTTCCCTGTATTGCGAAAAATCTGGAGTCAAATTTGCAAACTTCGGTCAGGAGACATCAATCAACTCGCTAACGTGCATGCGCATTAGCTATATAAACTGGGAAAATTGTGTGTTTTAGCGTAATATGAGGTCAACGTTCGGCTGAGTGAAACGTGATTGATTAATGTGTTAATACACACAACATTAAAAAAAAAAAATCAGTAAATGCTTTACGAAGAGGGATTATAAGACTACATGATACACAGAGTGAAATACTTGCTCAATTCACTGACTTATGCAGCCAAACTGCTCTGTTTTACAGCTAACTGTATCTGGGAGAATGGGATGAGAAAATCTGACTCTGGATCAGTGGCTCTGAGAAACATTCTACATCGATTGTGTATGCAGAGAAAATGTCTTCCTATCTAAAAGGATTCTACATTTTTGTTTTATAATAAACACGTAATTTGATTCATGAAACAAATAATTTTTATGGTTTTGGTTCCATTCAAGTTGTATCAACATGCGCCTTTGAAGATGTATGCGATCAACAAGTGGCGTCTGTACACAACGTGGATCAACTCAAAACAGGTGTGCACTGATGGCTTAAGTGAAAAATATAATTTTATTATCAGACACATTCCTTGAACATGTTAGGCTGGTGTTGTGAATTCTTCACATTGTAGATTTAATAGGACAGTTCTACATCCACAGATGTTGCACGTCAGTGAATAGCACACACTGCGCTGCTACGTTAATGGTGTATTCACAATGCGAGTTATGCAATGGAACTTGCGTAACAGTTAAGCAGTTAACTTTGTTCAAGCTCATTCACAGATTCACATGGTCATCTGATAAAGAGATTAATCAAAGGCGATGTAAGTGTTAATCATTGCATTTATCAACTTTCAGAAGTAAATCGATCTAATATCTTTAGAAATTGAATGTGTAGACTGGAGTATATAATGACAATACTGTAAAACTGGTGTTTTATTCTGGTGCACGTGTTAACATGTGTGCTAATTACCCCGGTGGTAAAGCAGCTATACTTAGCCATGTTCAATCAGTTGTTTAGCGAATTATTGAGACATATTTGAAAATAATGTTATGTACCTGAATTTAGATGTTATACTGAAGCAAGTATCAAACATATTTGATTATATTCTGAAGTGTAACATAATTTATATTTCATTTTTTCTATGGTGCAATTTGAGCTATTGAAAGTATTATTTAATGTCATATTAAGATCATTTGACATTGATGATGATTTTAATAAACAAGAACAAAGCACACAGAAAATGTATGTTTATTCCTATATTTCCTTATTAATTTCAGAAAATAATCTGTCTGTATCTGTGACAGCATATGTTCAGTAAACATTTGAACTACATTGATAATTCTGTGCTCTCTGATCGGCGCCTTGAAGTAGTCGATTACTTAAAAATACAAGTAAAGTGGGACAATCACCAACAAAGGGTCCTTTGAACCAGATAATTGACTACTTCCGGAAATGTCATCAGATGATAAAACAGTATCTCTCCCTCATGCTGAAATCCAAGTTAGAACAAAATGCCGTTGTCACACTCCCAAATAACTGGAGGATTACATCCTTGATTATAATCACTGACCTGACCTTTCTCCCGCTCTAATCAGAGAGAGCCAGAGGAGCAGAAGCCACAGTGAACTGAAGCCAAGCAGATACAGCCTCCAATAGGGGTGGACATCCAGTCAGGCCCAGTCCAAGCCCAGCAGACTTAATGAGTATGAGTTAATTGAGGAAACTCATGGAGTCTATGTCTGAGTGGGACAGGGAGGAAACCGCTGACAAAGACAAGCTGCATAGCAAATTAAATCATTTTGAGAAACGCAAGCATCACCGCTAGGAGCTGATGGAACACATACAATCATTCCTAAGGGAAGAAAAGGGAGAGAGGATAATGAGAGCGTACAAAGTGCTGCATCACCCGTTACACCACCACACTCTGCTCATACACCTACTAGCTCTCCAAGCAGTTTTCCCACTTTGCAACAGTCACATGACATGGAGCCACATGGTGAAAAACTGGCTGCTGAATGCACATTAGTGAGACATATATAAGAGAAACTCTCCATAGCACAGAGGTAGAGTTTTACAGCCCTGGCTTCACTCCAATCCATCCAAGCCATTCAAAGTCTACAGACTTACTGTATTCTCCCATCTCCTCTGGCACAGCATCTCCAGTCTCACACCTGCAGCAACAAACCACTAAGCCTGTCCCATCTCAGACTGCCAGACCACTACCTCTATATGAACTAACAATGATCAGTGATGTTGAACGAATGTTCCAGACTCTTGGACAACAAAAGTTGATGTCTCCAACACCTATCTACCATGCCTTACTGCTATCCTGCAGCACCAAACTCCCAGATACTGCCTGTGAATGTACCCATTCCATCCTGTTATGCACCCCCTCACCATAGATTTATGTCGTTGTCAGCATCACCACCTCAAAACATGTTCTCTGATTCCAGACTTCACTAGGTATAGCGAAAGAGAATTTGCAAATATCAAGTTGGCATTGGACAATCTGCTTGAGCCTTACCCACAGCTAACAGAGAAATATAAATATCATGTACTGCAAGAGCATCTCAAACTGCCTGAAGCACAAATGATTGGGCAGTCATGTCGCCACCACCCATACCCATATTCAGCAGCTATGCAAGCTCCTCATCTTCAGTACGGTCAGCCACACCAACTGGCTCAAAGCAAGATAGCAGCAATTCTCACAGCACCAGATGTGAAGCCAAACGATCCCTGCAGCTTTCAGAGCTTTGTGTGGTGCATCTAGTAATCATGCTGCTGTCCTTAGAGAAATGGAGCACATGTTGATTGTCTAATTAGCAAGCTACATAAGTACCTATGGCATAGCTTTATCGAGTTCCTCCAGCTACAAAGAAAACTCAACTCCACAATTCTTAACCCTTACAATTTACAGAACTTTGCAGGATGGCTCCAAGTCAAAGCACAACAGCAGTGACTTCCACTCAATTGGTACAGTGCTACCAGCAGGAGAAACATCCAAGCATGGGAAAGGAGAAAGCCCTAGTTAAGGCAACAGGATCAAGTCCAGCTGTATATCATGGTGTGGCCTCTGCTGAGCCTAAAGTCTCCACTAGTCCCAAAGAGCCCAGGCAAAAGAAATCCATTAAGGTGCACTGTCTGTTCTACAACAGTAAAGAGCAATACATTACTCGCTGTGACAGCATCAAAGAACAGTCAGTTGCCGACCTGCAAATGTTGATCTCTGAGGGAAAGCGCTGCTGGAGATGTGCGCGATTACATGCACCTGATATATGTAACTTCAAAAAGCCTTGCTGTCACTGTGGTGTTGGCACAAATCTCCAAGTTCTTCATGTCATAGCTCAAGGTCAGAACCCTATCTCAAATGCATCAGAGTCGTATCTACCTCACACCCTCCCTTGCATCAGGCAGAGTGCTCCTGTAAGTGGTACCAGTGCTGCTACATAACAAGTTCAAGTCAATGGAGACTTATGCCATCTTGGATGATGGAGCGCAGTGAACATGACCCTGCCTATTGCTGCCCAACAGCTTCAATTGAAAGGTGAGCCTGAGACACTTGCTATACACACTGTAAGACCAGACATTACTACCCTTTGTGGGTCTAAAGTTGACTTGAGGTCCAGACCTTGTGAAACAGTCATACCCAGTGCAGACACTCCAGAAACATTATGCACACCTCAGAGGGGTTCCGTTACAGTCATTCCACAAAGTGCATCCATTGGTGCTGATAGGCTCAGACCACATCCATCTCATAACAGCCAATGAGCCGGTTCGTCAAGGAAATAATGGTGGTCCAGTTGCAATCCGCACAGCTCTGGGGTGGGCACTTCAAGGGGCTGAAATGAGCACTTCAGTACATACATTTACATACAGTGCAGCAGTGCCTTTTCCTGTCCACTGTCAGCCCTGATGACCATCTCTATCATAATGCTGAGAAGTTATCATCGTCCTACCTTATCATAATGAGAAAACGGTTGTATGCTCCAGGGAGGATCAGGAAGCTATGAAGCTGCTCGAAGCCAGAACTCAGCAGATTAATGTTGAGGGAGTTCAACATTATGCCCCCCCCTGCATAAACCTGGTGCACCTAAACTTACAAGCTCCATTCAGTCTGTCACAGCTAACGTGAGGAGTATAAAGAGGAGACTTAAGAAAGACCCTGAGAAGGCTGCTGTATATTCAGGAGAGATTGCTAAGCTCATCAAGGCAGGATATGTCACAAAATTTCAGCCAGAGAAGATCACCCAGCCAGAAGAAACATGGTACCTTCCCCACCACCTGGTGTGCCACAATAACAAGCCACGGCTGGCCTTCAACTGTTCATTCAGGCATAAAGTTCTGTCCCTGAATGATCAGCTTCTGCCAGGACCTGCACTTGGTCCATCCCTGACAGGTGAACATTACGTAGCTGTGAGTGGGGATATCCGGGGGATGTTTCATCAGGTCCCCCTACTCTCTGAGAAAAGACCTCTTCTCTGCTTCATCTGGAAATATCTGTGTTGCGAGGACTATCCACATGTGTATGAATGGCAGATTCTGCCATTCGGTACAAGCAGCCCATGCTGCACAATCTTCGCTTTGCAGCAGCATGCTCGCAATCACTAAGAGACTTACCCAACTGTGGCCAAGCAAACTGTCAATCAATTGTGCAGCCTGTTAGCAGAGGGAAGATTCAACCTCAGACAGTGGGCTAGTAACCAGCCAACAGGGATAGCCCACCTGCCCACTGACGCAAGTTCCTCAGCTGCAGAACAGTGGATTGGACAGAATATGACTGACCCAATGGAATCCACCTCAGGCCTCATGTGAAACTGTGCAGCTGACACCCTAGGCTATTATCATCATCCTATTCAACATGCAGCACTGACAATGAGGACAGCCTATCAAGTGTTAGCAACTCAATATGATCCATGGGCTTCATTGTGCCATTCACCACAATGAGAAAAGAGCTCATCCAAAAGCTGTGGGCAAAAAAGAGTTGGTAAGATAGTGGTTATCCTTCATTATTCATATTGGCTGCCATGTTAATGGAAAAACAAATCATGCATATTCGTGTTATTGATTCTTTATTATAAATATGATGTGAGGACCTACTTTCTAAATATCTGTTTGTTTACTATATTGTTTTGACGTGAGTGTTGTTCAGAATCTAGCATAACCTGTAATGTCTCTTGAATGCAATGCATGGCTTATTTGTATGGAATGCATAGAATAGCAGAAGAGAAAGTGGCTGTGATTCCGCAAAAGTAATGTAATTAATTAATTAAGTTACATTAAGGAGTTGCGCAATATTCTAACAAATTACTTTTAAAAGTAACGTTACCCAACATGTCTTCAAACATTTTAAAAGAGCAGTATGCAAATATTATAGATATAGTATGTCATATATTGCACCCTCCGTTCCAAGTAGATTGAGAAGATTGTGTGTTACCTTCTTGTCGGGCCAGTTGAACTCTTCAAACACTGATTGAAAGTCTTCCATGGCCCCATCTGTGATCAGCATTATTGCTTGGTTACACAGGCTGCCCTGACCATTTGCTCTGGCCTAGGAGACAGGAAGGTATACAAGGAGGACATGCTGAGGGTTGGCACTGTACGGAGAGGTTTGTATATGTGTGTGTTTGCATGAAATATTGTACCCATGTTGTGAATTATACTGATACTAACGTCAGCTAGGATGCGGAAAGACTCCTTCATTGCTTTTTTAACTTTAGCCTCCCCCTTCACATGGAGTTGTTCCACAAGCAGCTTGAAATGCTGAAATGAGAGTTGGGTGGGGAAAGAGAGGATGGAGATGGAGACTTTATTGGTTCAGGCTTCTTTTATGAAAGAAAATTTACAATTAAGATCTCTTTAGAATTTTTTTCAATAAATTTTTTTACATTTCGTGCTCTATTGTCATGAGTGTGCATTGCTCAGTGCTATATGCAATGACCGTGCGCTACATCTTATCCAATTTTCGCGAGGGCACAAATTCTAAGTTCAATTTTCATGCTAGAGCAAGGTGCAAGTGGGCATGGGTGGGAGTGTTTGCGATAACTGTGGGTGTATGCGTATAAACTGTAGGTGTATTGGGTGTATGGAAATGAATTTGCTACTTTCCTGAGAAATAGCTCATTACGCTAAGACATTTCAAAAGCAGGTCAAGACAAAATGGGACTGGGCCAACTCATCGTCATAATCAAATGCTAGATTTAAATCTGTCATATGGAGTAGACAAAATAGCAATTCTGCTGCAGAGCGATGACATCTTAGATCATCACCTCATCTCTTGTATGCTGCGCTTAACTAAGGTTACACAATCTACACTGCGTTATCAATCAGGTAGAACTATTCTTTCGACCACTAAAGATAGCTTCATTAATAATCTTCCAGATTTGTCTAAATTGCTCAGTAAGCCAAAAAAGTTCAGAAGAACTTGACATAGTCACATAAAATATAGAGACAATATAGATAGATAGTGTCGTCCCACTTCGATTAAAGAAAGTTAAAGAGAAAAGCCCCACAACATGGTAAAATGATCACACTCATGTTCTTCATTAAACACTATCAAAGTGTGATGAGACTCACGCTGCGCATCCAAGCCATTCGCGCATCACAAGCCGATCAACTTTTCAGCTATTTTCGATGAATCACACCTGCAAAATCCTAAAACTTTATTTCCAGATTTAATGTCACGTTTGTTGCAGAGATGAGGACCCAAACGCAGAGATAAATAACCAAAACACTTTATTTACAAAACAAACTCCCACAAGGGGGAAAACCATAAACAACCCAGAAGGAGAATGAAAGGGTAATTCAGGCTGGGGCAGAAAGGAACAAGAAATCTTTACTGTGACAGGACAACTGGCAATGGACAGCACACACGAGGAGACTAAAATAGGGAGATAAATCAAGCGGGTTATTAAAAGGGCAGGTGTTACTAATGAAATAATAATGAGCAAACAAGGAGGCGGAGTGTGACGTAAGACAGAGAAGCAAGCGGCGATCCAGAAAAAACAACAAAGCCACGTGTTCTCACAAGAAGACAAAACATCTGACTGGGATGGGCACAATACAATCATGCCAATGGGTTGGAAATCTCAAGGATTAATAGTGGTGCTTTCTTTATTATATGAAGTTTTGTTCATGCTCGTGATGCATGAATGGCCTGCACGTGCTGTAGAGACTGTTGGGTATACTGCAGTCTCGACACACTTTAACTTTTTGTTTAGCCTCCTATTCAGCTCATGAATACACTCTGTGTGATTTCACCAAACACACTTGCACTTAGACTTAGCGCATGCTTCCACGGAAATACCAAAACTTCATGGCCATGCCCACTGTCACTGGTTTTTTTTTTTTTTTTTTTTTAAACAGTGGCTTCAATATTCACTTTTGAGGTAAGACTGTAGGTAATTACAACTTGCTATAAAACAAAATGTGGAAGTCAAACGTGTAAGTAATTTTAAACACAGACCTTAATTTACTCATAAATCCAAAACTGCCATTCTAAAAAACCCATAGGAAATTCCTAAGGGAACCCATGTCAGGGTTTTAGGACTACAACCTGAACAGCTCTATTACTCAGTGGTCAAAAATGGGACAGAACTATAGGATCCAGTATTAGAACTTTGAGCAGATGCTGACTGACTTACATCTGCAAAAACATTACCAGCTCTGCTGACCCAACAACCTACATTAAACCATGACTGAGCAGGCCTGACCAACTGTCCTACATGTGTTACATCTTGACATTCAGAGACATACAATTGTATAGTTGCTTTACAAAACATTTGGTAACTTTCTTGCGGCTATCCTATTCATAGTCTATGAATCATGCTTTATGATGCAAGTGCACTAGATAAGTCAAGACCATAATTTGCATAGGGTGTAAATAGAACAGAGCAAACACAAAAATGCAATTCGGATGTTGGATTTTTATATGTAACATATAGATTGCATACATACATACATACATACAGACATACATACATGTATAAATACACTCACTAACAGACACACACTCATATGTATTGTTATTTTATTGTTGTAATATTATTTTGACATACACTTGCAAATGGGTAATACATGAGTGATACGCATCAGATCACTCTGTAATTCCGTATCTGACCATAATTCCACAGATTAGAGTACGTCCCTACATGCTCTCTGAAATATATCAAGCAAAGAGCACATCAGATCAAATTCCCACTCACTACTGTATGCTATCACATGGCTAAAAGCAACAACAGAATGAGGATGCTACAGCTATAGCATAGTGGCCCCATAATGCAAGCAATTTATCTACACCAAAAGGTAAAAAACAAACAAACAAGAAATAACTTAAATCAGATAGACCAGACATGTGAGGTAAAAATCTGAATACAGTAAGTAAACAATTTAAGACAGAGGTTCTAAACTGGTTTTGCTTCAGGATCCAGATTTTACATTAGTCAAGTGGCGACCCAAAATAGTTGAATGGAATAATAGTAAACAAAAATATCCTTAAAATTAAACGCTGAAATATATTAACACATCCACTAATTTATTAATTAAAAACTTGACACTCAACAGTTTTGTTATTATAGTTTCTAAATGTCTCTTCATTTGAATGGTTTCACGCTCCGTAACAATTTGGAACTTTGTAACTCTTTGTAACAATAATTTTCTGCAAAACCAAACTGAGGTTGACAAGCCATGTTTATTCACATTTCAACAAAATCTTGGTTACCTTGTATTGTTCATTGTTTGAGGATTTAGGCATGTCACACAAGGCATCTACCTAATCTGGCTATAGCATCTACCAAGTGACAGATACATTTTACAGCAAAATACCATAGACTTCATACCACATACGCATGACCTTTGCTGTCAACAATTTTAGATATTTTGATGAAGACATTGGAGGTGTTTTTTCCTCACTTTTAAAAGTTGAAAAGCTTGTTCATTTTCCCATTCTAACCATGCATGATTACATGGTTAGTTGCAATTTATTTCTCATGTTTAGCAATGTTTTTTCCCTGCTGTCCGTGACCCAATCGGCACAGGCCTGAGACGCAATTTTGGGTTGTGACACACCAGTTGAAAACAACTAATTTAAGACCTATTCATTCTGAATCATGAATAAAATGACAAAATTCCTAAATGATACATTCACTGCAGTTTACTTCAATGAGATACCAAAGTAACCCACACACCAAAAAGACAAACAAACATAATGTATAGATTTGTGTACGAGGTGTACGTGAGTGCATATGGGGGAATGTGAGCAGGTATCTTGCTTTGGCATGCAGTCATTAGCTTTGTTCCTTAGGCTCAAGTGAAGCTGTTAATTGACTTACCTCTCGGTTGTCCAAGTCTGCCTGAACCAATGTCCCCTTAAAACAGGGCTCCACGTAGCGGACATAATCAGTGTACTGAGGGAGGATGATGACAAAATCATATTTTATGATTAAAAGACTTTTCTATGTCCGCAACAGAAAAATGTGTGTCTGCAATAGAAGTGTTGAAATGGAAACCAAAGGGTGTGCTTACTGCAATAACATTGACAAAGTCATTTTCCCCAAGCGTGTCCAGGATAGTGTTGATGGTGTGTTTGGCAATGGTTATTTTTAAACCTTTCATGCTGCCACTGACATCAACCAAAATGATGATGTCCTTAGGAGACGTGGCAGCCTGGATATACCTGACAGAAAGAGAGGATTTTCTTAGAAGTGTGCTCAAGAGATCTGCAGTAGGTATGTCTAGGGGGACTATGCTCAGAACTGTTATGCCCTTTCAAAGAAAAGTGGGCATGTGCTACCCATTGTTACCAATTAACCTTTTTATTAAAGGGACAGCATTTACATTTTTGGGTGTACTGTCATAATTTACTCTTGTGTAAAATGTGTCCATTTTTTTACTATTGTGTTACTATTGGTGTAAGCAAAATAGTGTTTGGTTAAAATTAGGTTGCAGAAATTTCAAATTAATATGTCTACATTTGGTAAGTCAAATTAAGCATCTTCCGTAGATCATTTGCTTAAAAATGACAATTCTGTTATCCACCCACCCTCATTTCACGTGAAACTCTTGCATGACTTTCTCTCATGTAACACAAATTGAAGTATAATCAAAATGCCAAAGCTGCTCTTTTCCATGTCGTGTTCACACTAAACAAAACATATACGGTACATACCAAACTCCTCAGTTTAAAAAAATAATAATACAATCCTTCATGTCTAATCTCACCTATAGCACCAAGTAAATCAGAACTCCCATAAAAAATAAATAAATAAATAAATAAATGACGCCCTGTCTATACTAAATGCAATTAAAGTAATATTGATTGCTAGTTTAAAATAGAAACACCCAATTTACGGTAGGTATATGGGGTTGGGGGCTACCAAGAGGCTAACACGCTCCTTAATTAAAGTTGAATAAGTGTAATTATTCAAGGATGATGCAAATCCAATCCTCTAATCCTTGTTTATTCCAAAACGTTAATATCTTTCTTTGTAGCGTACTGGAGTGATCCAGATACATAGTGTAAAGGGATTAATGGAAAGGAGGAGGTGAGAACCGGCTTGAGAATCTAAATGATATTTGAATACGAAACTTAAACAAAAAGACAAACACACAAAGGTGTCGGACAGCTGTCCGTAAATCTCTCTCTCTCTTCCCACTGCAGTCTCCAGTCGGCCTTTGTCCCTCTCTGAGGCTTGATTAGCCTGATTAGGGGCCGGGTGTGTGGGATCACGACCCGGCCCCGCCCTCCACCCTGCCACACATATTAATCATTTACTTCAGTGTAAACAATCACATATGGAGCCTAAGTCGGTCCTACTAACCTGGCGGTTGAGCTGCTAACCATTTAACAATAAGATTAAAGTCTTTTAGTGGGATCAGTGCCTAACTGCCTACCATAGCCACAAGCAGACATTTGGGTGGCATCCACACAGATAATCCTGCACTGCACACTGTGTCAGGAAAAGACCTTGCCGAAAAGACCTTGCCCAACATGCCATTATGCAAAAATGCAATACAAAGATGCTGTAGCATCGAAGGTCATAACTTGTTTCTCAATTCATGCTATTTTAAAGGTGAAATGTGTATTTGCTATGCACAAATACAGTACTTATCCCAGTCTCCTATCCCAGTTTAATGTGCTGAAACAACAATAATTGCATTCATAGGTTACATTTCCAAAGAGTGTAAATACTGTGGCTCTGTGGTGCTATTGCAACCTTGCTCAGTTTATTTGAGCAGCCAGACATGTCAAACTCTGGCTTAACCAGTGGTGTGAGTTTGGGGCTGGACTATCTGTTTGTTGAACAATTACATGATATGCATAAACAACAAATTTTGTTTAGATTTTCAGTAAAATGCTTTACGACATCTCACCAGTTTCTGTTTCTGCAGTCGAAAGCAACAACGCCATTAGAATCGGGGGTCCATTTGATCCCTGAGTGTTACAAAGACCAACAAACTGGATCAGAAGATTGCACACTCCAACTGTAGTCATGAATTTCAAAGTTGCAAGATTTGACAGTAAACCTCGTTAATTCAAAAAATTTATCATACCTGGATAGAGTCTGAAGAAGCCTGATGAGCTGCCAAAATATTGCCATGTAAGCGTTGGGTCCTTTTGGAAGTTACTAATGAAAACATCGTTCAAGGCCTCAGACATGTACACGCCGTTAAGAATGTCTGGATCTGGATTCAGCAGAAGTGTGATAAGGGACATTAGCTGTCTAGAATTCCTGGGATTTGAGTTCATGGTTGTGATCTGATCAAGGTTCAAGATAACATAAAATGGTGGTTTTATCGTGTTGTCATACCTTTGTTGTAGACATTGGTTGGAACTTGAATGTCGCTCATTAAAGTGTTGACTGCAAGTTTGTTGAAATGCTCATTCTCCTCCAATGGAAATTCACCTCCAAGCTCGATGAAATTTCCCTCTTCATCCATAGTATTCACCAATAATGCATTGAAATAGTCAAACTGATAGAAAAATATAGCAAGACAAAAATGGTTTTACTATGGGTAATGGGTGTTCTTAGGGACAACGCTTGCTTTTTACAATATGATAAAAACTCACATGTTAATAAATAGGTCATTTATTAATATTAACACTCAGAATTAAACATTTTACCACCTTGTAATATACAATAGTTTATTACTCTAACTATTTCTGGTTGCCAAGTAACACAGAAACTTATCACATTAATACAGACAGTATGGTCATAAGTGTGTATTTATCAACATTTTGCAATGGCTTTTAACATGGCTCATCAGAATCTGAGGTCCATTTTATAATAAATGATTTTATATGGTTTTACTAACAGATTCAAATGCATGTTCAAGTCATTAACTGTTACCTGTAAAGATGCATTAAACTCATGATATAAATCAGCATCCTCAGCAATGTCTGCCAGTCTCTGAGGACAAAGAGAACATTATGTTTGATTCTATAAGTTAAAACCAATGACAGTCATCAAACGAAAATTTACAGAAGAGTCTTATATTTAACAATTGCAGGGTCACTTTAAAATAATACAGAAAATAATATAATAGAAAATGTGAATAAATGTAATACTGACCTTCACAGACTTCATCTTGCTTCCAAGCATTCTCTCAATTTCGTCAGAAAAGTCTTGAACTAAGCGTGCTCCATCCACCTCCTCTATTCTAATGATGGGCTCAACATCTTTAAGTTTCTAGACATACCAAGAGAATTGTCTCAGAATTTTTATCTACAATAAAAAAATGTTTTATCAAAAGCATTTCTCTGTTATTAAAGGAATAGTTCAGTCAAAAATTATAATTCTGTTATAATTCACTAACGCTCATGTTGTCGGATGACTTTCTTTCTTGTGCGGAATACAAAAGGAATAATTGTTTTTTTAAATATCTCTATTCATCCTTTTAGATTTTCACTGAAAAATTATTAAAAGGGATAATTCACACCAAAATTACATTCCTCTCATCATTTACTCACCCTCGCATTCTTTCTTCTGCAGAACACAAATTAAGATTTTTAGAAGAATATTTCAGCTCTGTAGGTCCATACAATTCTAGCCAAAATTTTGAAGCTCAAAAAGCATATGCAAGCAGCATAAAAGTAATCCAAACAACTCCAGTGGTTAAATCCATATGAACAATTTATATGAAACAGATCAATCCTATAGTCCTTTTTTAATATAAATTCTCCACTCTGCCCAGTAGGTGGCGATATGTGCGAAGAATGTGAAAGTGAAAGTGGAGATTGATAGTAAAAAAAGGACTTAAATATTGATCATTTCCTCGAACAAACAAATCTTCTTGCATCTTAAAATATGGAATTATCCACTGGAGTAGTATGGCTTACTTTTATGCTGCCTTTGTGATTTTGGAGCTTCAAAGTTTTGGTCACCATTCACTTGCATTGTATGGACCTACAGATTTATACACTTCTGGGATGGAATGAGGGTGAGTAAATGATGACAGTGTTTTAATTTTGGGGTGAACCATCCCTTAAAGCTTTACATAGTTTTATATATGACAAATGCAGACTGAAACGGAAACCCCCATCTAAGTTTTTCATTTCCAGATTACAGAGCATTTTCTAAACTCTTGTGAAAACAGGGGTGTTCCATTTTTTACTTTTTTAAACTACCTGCTGGATTACTTTTGGATTACTTTTATGCTGATTTCAAAATGATCAAAAAATGGACTGGCACATTTACATTTTAATTGATACTGACCTTTTGTAACAGAGCAGCTCCTGAATATTTTGATGCAAAGGCGTTTATTTTCTCTGAAAGAGTAATGGCCCATTTTTGAACCCTAGAGACACAAAGAAACAGCACAAATTGTGTGAAATGTATCACTATTGAATTGAATTGAATGTTTAAGCACAAAAACAAAGGATCTAGTTGAATGTTTGAATTGTTACTCCAACTGAAATTCAAAAAAGTTGTTTCACATGATTTTGCATGTCTATAAATATACATACAGTAGTGGTGTTGGATTTGTAGGTGGCCCATAATCACTTGATAGGATTCCAAGTAATCTATTGATCTCTTAACATTAACAGTGAATACAAACTTCACAGTTTGAAACCCAGTCCGAACACAGACAATCCTATACATTAAAATGCTTAAATGTAAGCCTAGGACAGGAGGTCCCTGTAAATTACATCCCTTAATATATGATGCACAAAATGCAAAGAAAAGAAGAAAGACCTGTCAGCACTTGTCATATGAAACGGTGACTTCTGGGTCAAGCTGGATTAACACTGAACTTAACAGGTCATCAGTCTTATGTGGAGGCATCTCTGTTGACCTGAAATAGTCCGGGATCCTTAGGATGCCTGGGGAATTGTGTTAATAGCTTGGCTACGTTGTGGATTGTGACACTATTACCGCAAGGAAAATCCATGTGGAGTCAACCACAACATGTCCAGTCAGCCAGATAAAGCTGCAAACACATTGCTATCCAAAAAACTTCAGAGAGATTAAAAGGGATATTTTTCTTAAGAATTTTTATTTTGTCATCATTTACACAC